>NC_080632.1:66628878-66958378 GCF_027887145.1 Ammospiza caudacuta | reverse complement strand
AGGGTATAATGAAACCTTTCTGTTCATATTTTAAAAGTTTGTGTAATATCAATCACTAGTGGACCTAGTGATTTTTGTTTCTATAATACCTGTGAACACAGCCATACAAAATGATAGCTGAGAAGGTAGGAATGATTTTCATGATTGAAAAGATAGTTAAATTGTTCTTATAAGTATTCTTTTTTTCTGTGAAAATTAGTGATGGGTGTCTCAGTTTTTGGATAATGATTTGTGAGAATCTTATGTTCATGAAAGTGACAGATTTATAGATCTCACAGGCAAAATTTAGCTAGGCAGTTATTATGCAAATTTTTCCAAATTTGCCTCTCATTGTGCTTTAATCTTTACTTTATCTGCTTTAACTGCTAACTTCTGCATAGGTAAAGAAATGTCACAAATCCTGCAAGGAAGAGTGGAACCACAGCCTCACACAAATGTTCCAAGTTCAGCACATTCTCTTCCCTCTCTTGATCATCTATATGTTGTAAGGTGAAAAAAAACCCACTCTTTCTCCTAGTTAATTTCTCAATCTCCTTCTCTTGTCAAAAGAAGTGCTATTATTATTTATAGCACAGTAACACCTAGAGATCACAAGTGAGACAGGAAGTCAGGGTGTCATTTAGCTCTCTAAAAGTAGATTACTAGCACTGATTCAAGTGGTTTGCTGTTTGCAGGATGCTCACCTGGGATCCTCTCTCCCATCAAGAAACACTTTTGCTGTCTACTCCCATGCAGGCAACTATATTCAACATATTCAGACGTCCACAAAAAGATATTGGTTTGGACTGTTTCCTTCTTCTCCATGAGCTGTTCCTGACTCTCCTGATCTGACTGTTTACAGATTCTCCATGGAAGCTCATGTTTTTCTGTGCATTTAAACCTTAGCCAAAACTGGTCATTCAGCTCTCGCATGCTGACAGCTGCAATAAGCTTTTGGTCTTTGTATCTTTTTATACTAATTTCTGTAATGGCAGGACCAGTTGGGCAGCTCTTGAACAAGGCACCACTCTGTGTGATAAAAATCTCTTAATTATTCATATGCCTGCACCTGGTGTCCAGATCAGCAACAGTGCAAGAAGCAAAAGTAAAGAAGAGAAAAATATAATGGACTTCATGGGAAGTCCAGGTAAAAAAAGAGAGAATCACAAAAACCTATATAGAATTTGGGGCAGACAATACTCAGGGCAAGGGGAAGTTTCCATTTAGCAGGTGACCCAGCTAGGTTCACATGAGGCATGATAATTTGCAGGACAACTAAAAGTGCTATGTCTTGTGAGTAGAGGCAGAGCAATAGACAGGAAAATCTGGCTTGGGCCAACACCCATGGCATGCCCCCATTTTCGTCTGACAGCACATTATTTTCATACACCACTCTCGAGGAGAGAAAGAGAACATGGACATAACACTTCAGGGCACCTTTTTGCTTGATTAACCCTTAGATACCACTGGCTGTATCTGCGCGCCAAAAGGCTGCAGCCATCATGTAGAAGGATGAGGGAAAACTGAACTAGAGATATCCAGGTGAACAAACAATTGCCTTGGAGTTACATGGAGTTCTTGGAGCAGAGCAGGCTAATCCACGGGTACAAAAGAGAAGTTTTCCAGCACCACAGGCAACAAAGGCAGGACAGGATTTAAAGTGGCTTACTGGGTGTAGCCACAAGCTGCAGCCCTAATCAAGGGAGTTCTGATTTGGAAAATGAGAAACCTTTTAGCAAAAGAAATTAAATTGAGTGAAAAAGTGATATTGGATGTAAATAGTGTTATCATAGAAAAACAAAAAAACAGTCATGAATTCACGACTGTCTGCTTCATCTCATTGGTCATTTGCTCTGCTTTCTTCTGAATGGTCCCTCTCCTGGAGATCGAGCAGATGGCACCACACCAGAACAGTTCAGTGAAGTCTGGGACAGCACTTTTGCAGGGATAGCGTTAGGAAAGGCTTTCTTTTCCTTTCAGACCTTACCTTCATTTCTTCACAGCTGTGTCTTGCTACTGCTGTCAAGCAGAGGTAGTAATAGTAGCATCAGCAAGAGCTGCAGTGGCAGCAAAATTTCATCCAGAGTTTATAGTTGATGTTTATAGTTTCCAACTGAGGCAGTGTTATGGGTATGTTAATAACAGATATTTCATTACTAAGGCTGAGTTTGTGCAGATCAGCTCTAAAAAGCCTTGCTTGTCCCTGACTGCCTGCAGCAGGGCCACATTGCTTTGAACACACAGTAGAGAAGCACTGCTCTTAAAATGATTGCTAAAAACAGCAAGGTCTTGGGAAGGGAGTATTTGGAGAAATTAGCTTTAATCCACGTGTGAATGCCTGTTAGTGTAAACACTGTTCTCGGGATGCAATAAGGTGAACACAGTAGATGGTCTAGGCAGGAACAGGCTCCTAGAGATCATAAGCAGATCTTTTAAGCTGAATCAGTTCCATGGAAGATTTTCCCATGCTGATCTACTTACTTGGCCTGGGACATGCAGAGCAGAAGTGTTGCACTGTAGCTATGCTCCTCTCTTGTGGCAAGAGCTCCACTGGTGACAAGCAGAGTGAGAGGGAGAAGTGTTTGCTTGGGAATCTCTAGACCACTGGACTGACCAGAAAACAAGGATCAGGAGAGTTCCTAATCTAAGAACAGAGCTCTGGAAATTTGAGATCCCACACACCATGTTCCCCCACACAGGACCTTTGACTCTGATGCTGACCGCTACAAGAATTTGTGACAGATGTGAGAATGCTGGACCTCTCTCTGTACCATCATAGGAAAGATGGGGAGAAGGTCCAACACATTGAAGCAGATGAGTGTTCATTAGTTGCCAAAGTGCCTCCACCTGCACTTGGCTGAGGCTCATTTTCTAGCACAGAGGAGCTAGCTGAGAGTTGCTAGGAGTGAGTGGCACAGTGCTGCCTGCATCGAAACATAACCTGCACTACAGCCTAGTGTGTCATCAGTTGTTACAAGGGAATGAAAAAGAAAGAAAGCAAGAAAAAAAAAACTAGTAATGCAGAGAAATATTGCTGTTTCCTGGTGAAAAATGACATTTCATTCTCAGGTCCAACAATATTCAGTATTATAGCAGAAATGTATAGAGATTGGCTCTGATCTTTTAGTGAGTCACTTGAATGATATTGTACTTCTTAACATCACAATGGAAGGGAGAGACTCCTTCTACTATGAATTATGGGACATTTTTTAATGTGCTTAGGTATGTTGGTAACAAAAGATTTTGCAAATTTGCCAATCCCCAATGTACAGTCCTAACTTTTCTCTTGTGAAAATCTGAGAGAATGTAAGTAGTTAGCTCTTATTTCTCATATAGTCCTAGATGGCACATTTAAGGCCCCTTTTGCCAATTCCTTTAGCATTGCTTGATCCCTCCCCCACCTAAGACCTCTCCATATGCCTATATTTATGTCAGTAAGTGGATTTAGCCCAGTAGGAGTAGATCTGTAAAAGAGATTAACTGCTGCTCAGTGCCAGGTGTCCAGGACACGTATTTCACACAAGTGTGAAATGTACACAGGTATCTTGAAACATAAAGATAAACCACAGAGGGAGCACAGTTTTCCAGCTTCAACTCACTACATTGACAGGATAGAGGAATTCTAACTCTACAGAAGCTCATTTTTAGGAAAGATTTCTATACTAAATATGGAAATCTACTCATAGTCTGGTCAATTCTATCCTCAGAGTAAGAATCCCAGTACCTTTTTTTTTTTGTACAGTGTTTGTGAACATTGCATGAACTCTTTGGAGATGTTCTGTAAAATTCTTATGGTCTTTTCCTTTCCAACATATCAACATGGGAAAAAAATCATCCTTGATTTCAAAATATTATTTAAGTTTTTTCTCCCCACAGCCAGTGGGGATATTAGTTTATTTATTGCAAGATGAAAGCAAGCTCTTGTACCTCCCAATCAGCATTCTCTGCTTCAGAGGATTCTTGAAGAGCAGAGTATTTAACAATTGCATGTTCTTTTGTAGTTGTGTAGCCTGATATTCATGTAGCTCCCACACAGTCCACAAGTGCCTAAACTAAGGATCAATGATTCACTGGCACAACAGTGCATTACTATTATTTCTTAAATATATAATTCATATAATTAGTAGGCAGGTGATAAGAACACTCTTTAGTTTGTTTAGAGGACTGATTTGATTTTAAAAGTGTTGATAATTGACTTGCCGGGTAACAGGATCCATGTATTACCAACACAAATGTCCTTCCCTCCTCAATAATGTTTCAAAAAGTAGGTATGTCAGTCTATTCTCCTACACAAAAGTCTATCTTTCAATACCATTAAAATGTCCATAGATTTATGCCACCACTCTACTGGCATGCTAAGTAAATAGGATCTCTAAGGTTTTATTCTGACTCAGTATATATTCTAACAGATATTTTAACAATAATATACACTTAGTTAAACTGGCAGTCCAGGTCTTTTTGCATTCTTGTCATTAAAATTTGCACCTGTCAACATCAGGACTTTCTGAACAAGGCAAAATATGCAAACCATGGTCCCAAACTCAGGCACCTTTAAGTTCCTTTTTACTGGGGAACTACCCTGTCCCTGAGACTAAAATAACACATGGCTCTATTTTCCCCACAAAATAAAATCTGAGTGACTTTGCTTTGTCCTACACATCAGCCTGGTGGACTGTACATCATGGACATTGCACACACATTATCCATCATTCTCTTTTCCCCTCTACAACAGTAAATCACATTTTTTAGTCTGCACTACAACTGCCAAAAAAAACCCTAAAGTGTATATGAAACCTGTTTTAAATTACTTAATAAAGCTTTTCTTACATAAATCTTATTCTACCTAAAGTTCCATGTGAAAGCAAATATGCTTTGCTGTTCAGGTGAGTGCATACAATTTAACCAACAGTGATTTCAGAGTGCTTGAGAGTTCCTCCACAAAGAGCACAACAGGAATCTTCCCTGTTTGTGGATTTCTATCTGGACCTTCCAAGCACCTCCTCAATACTTTTACTACACTCAGCACCCTCCTATTGCCCTTGCCTTTTCTTCTTCCTCACAATATTTCCCTGTGTCTTCCCAAGTCCCCTCCTCCTTGACTCACAGACTGCCAGCACACGCCAGTTTTGGTCTGGAGCTGTCTGAGTGCTGAGACATCACCTCATACGCACATCTTGACTGAGGCATCTGATTCCTGCCTCTTAAAATGGATGGGGCTCTGAATTATGGCTGCTCCTCCCTCAGTGCACACAGCAGAGCACTGGATCCTCTTCTCCAGTTAGCTTCTGATCTGCACAAAGCCTCAGCAGCTTCCCACTCTGAAACCTTAAGTTTGATTTACAGTAGGTAACTGAAGAGAGAAGTTTTTGAGGGCATAGACAAAGACATATAATCACTACATAAAAAATTATCACTTGTAAAACCAAACTGTAAACTAGTTAACATTTGTATTTTAAATAATATCTCAATATTTAGAGGTTTTGTTAATAAGAATAATTAAAGAAAAGCATGAATAAGAAATTATTTAAAACTTTTCAGTTTGGTACCATTAAATTCCATTCTAATGATACTTATTGTTATTTCTGAATGGATAATAAAGAAATTATTCATAAGAAATGTAAGATGACAGGTGCTTGAATGAAAATGATTTTGCAATTTGAATGAAAATGATTTTTGCAATTTGATGGATTAAATGGAATAAGAGAAGGTCCAGACAGAAAATGCATCTACTTTGATGCTGACGGTTTATTTTTCTAAAATTTTCTTCTTCAAGTAGGAAGTAGATGACATTTTCATCTTGGCTTTATTCCAAATTTTGTACTTGAGAGCAATCAAGTTACCTTTCACAGCTTAGTTAGAAAGGCTTAGAGTAATTAACATAAATATAATTTAAGAAAATTGTACCTTCTTGAGTTTCACATTTGCACTAAGACAGCATAATGGCTTCATTCTGGGATACTGGAAAATTCATATGTTCCCTAGAATATGAAGTCCTAAGACCTAATGTTCTCTGTTTGGAAGGAAAAGGGTAAAAGGCTAAAGAAAAGTTTAAACAATTTTTTATTCATTTATCTGATGGAACATCTTTCTTACATGCAGAAAAAGCAGCTTCATTTGGAATAAAATTGCATATTTTAGGGACATTAAATGAGTTTGCTGATGTAAAACTCTGGAGCAGGAATTAATGAGGCATGAGAGTTAAAACTCTGGAGTTAGAACTTCAGTAAGAACAGCTTATAATTACAGCTTTATTACCCATTTTAAACATTCCAACAAAAACAATTATTTACCACCTCTTAATAAATCTGTAACTCCAGCCAAGGTAGTACAAGGCTACTGTTTTGATAACCAGTCCAGCAATAAAATGGCTGGAAAATCTGAAAATGCATTACCCTGCTCAACTTTGAAGTTCTGTCATTCACTTTTTGCATATCAAAGCACTTTTTTCTCGGTAGACATCCTCTTATGTAGTGTTTTATAACCACATGAAGGAAAATGCTGGCACATTCTGGTTATTAAACAGAGAAAATACATAATAATTAAGCTCATTAGCATTTTGCATATGATCAGCAATTCCTATAAAAACCAAAAGAGCCAGAAGTTTCTTTTTACTGTAACCACCCTTCCAGAAGTGATGTTCAGGGCTGGCACCAACAGCTGGCTTCAAGCACCAGTGAAATTAATGGGATTTTTATGAAATTTATGAATTTTTATGAAATTAAAATATGACCACTCTCTCAACATTGGTGTAATTAATGAGAAGGCAGCAGTTTTGGATACAAAAGACTGGACCAGTTGCAAGGCTAGGAAAACCAGGCAGCTTTCTGTGGTGGAGTCTAACCCGGGTAAAGAAAGGGCAGAAAAGTTCCTACCAACTACATTGCCTGCACAAGACAAGCCAAGAGCTTTTCCTGCCAGGGAGTCTAAGAATGAGATTGGGCAGGGCAGAGTTAAAAGTGATTGCTGGAGGAGGACAGTGTCACAGCTGCACCACATCTTATTTCCAAACAAGAAGTATAGTTTATTTATTTTTTTGTAATCTTAAGGCCACAAAATACAATTTTGTCTACAGTGCTGAGAAGAAGCGAGCCACTTCTGACTGAAGTCTGCAAAATTAACATCGTCAGTAAATGCACAAAGCTGAGGCTTTTTTATTTCATCTCTAGGTTTTGATTCACTAAATGCTGCTTCTTTATGCTATAGTGAATATGCTATAAAGCGTAGGGGTGCTGAAATGAATCCAGGCTTTATTTGGATAAAAATGGACTGCTAAACTCAAGCCCAAAAGCAGTGAAAGCTCACTAAGATGCCCATTCTGGGGTGCCAATTATAAGAGTTTTTTGAGCTCTTTCAGCCAATTTTTTTTTCCTGCCAAGTTTAAGAAATACAGCACAAAGGATAACCCCCAAAATGAAAGCCCATAATTTGCAAATACGCTCTTCCATGTATTTTATAATCCCTGCATTTTCCATTTGGAATGTAGGACGAATTACATTTGCACCACAACCTTCTCTGTGAAGCTCACTAAATGCCAAATGGATCATTTTCATAATAACTTTCCAATGTGAATGACCACTCTGTTTCTATGCATTATCTGGTTTTGTCTTAAGAAGCCCATGAGGAACCATTCTGGGTTGCAGAATATGGTGGTTACTATTTTCTCCTTTTTAAACAGTTGCAAGGATTTTAATGGGTACAATAAAAGGGAACATAAAATTCATGAAAGTTGTATTACAGCTAATCTGCTCCTCATAATATTACTAAAAACTCTCTTGCACAAGTTTGTATTTATACAACTACAAGCTAGTTAAAAATCTGCATACTTTCCTGTGACATTTTAAAGTATTATGGAAGCATTAGGACTGGTACCTCAGATAAGAGGTCTAAGGAATTACGCATTTCCTGGCAGTTTAGAAATAAAGCAGTAGCTTGACTTTTCAAACACCCTCTGCTTGCTACTGATGTTATATTCCTGCAGGTAACTGGGTAAATAATGGGGTGAGAAGCACATAAACCCCAAGACACTTAATTATCAGACACTGCCTGAGTTTCAATTGGAGGCCAAACTACTCATGGCTTCATAGTGCTCAAGGCACGCATTGTCAAACTGCAGGGAGGTGCTGCATCAGATGAGAGCGAGCAGCCCCTGCAACCAAAGTCTGTTTGAGGCTTAACCTGCTCTGTCACTGTGCTCCTTTCTAGCTCCTTTTGCATGGCCCTGCACAAGGCAGCTCACTTAACACCAAGTCAGGCATTGCTTAATATTGTTGTGCTTGGCACAGCAGAGACACATCCCAGGAGCTTTTCCATTGATTTGACTGGGCTTTAGTTGATCTCTGTAAATACTAAGACAAACTTCAAAAGCTGGCAATTCTAATTATGCCTGGCAGGAAGATTTCTTCTGACATCCAGGCACAATTGTAGCAAGTCTCAAAGAATAAAATCCATAAAAGCCTTTTATAAGGAACAATGCCACTGTCTCCATACATACCAGTATGCAAGACCACAGTCCAACTTGATTTTGTTTCATTTATGTCACAGCTTTTATCATCTCAGCAATTTAACTATTAAAATTCCAAACTTCCGTTTCTACTTCTATAGAAATAGTTGATGGATATGAAAAACCAACAGTGAAAATCAATAAATAATGCATATTATTTATACATAGCAGTAGATAGCAGAGAAGTTGTTTTCTTCTTTCAGTATATATATATCTCATATACATTTGACAAGCATGGACTTTCTGATACATTGGAATTCTGAGTGCTTTTGTCTGTGATTTCCTGAGCAGAAATGTAAAAATGCAGAAATGTAAAAATTTAGAAAACATGGAAAAAATATGCAGCTTTACTTTTCATTTCCAATAGAGTTATTTTCTGTGCTTTCCATTTATGATATAAAACGTATTATTTTCATAGTTTTAAATAAGATTTTAATTGAGATGTAACTTTAATAGCTATACTATTACTAACTGGTACTGGTACTAAACAATCTAAATATTCACAAAGTATTTTTCTTGCACACTGCCCCAAGGGCAACTTGAAAAATTGGTAAAGAATGAGCTTGTTGCTGCCTAGATGCATGCTCACTTCTATCATATGAGAAATCCTGCTTCTCCGGTAGGAATTTTACCACTGCTCCCATAAATTTCCCTCTCCTTTCCTTCTCCCAGGATTTCACCCCTTTTTCTTGGTATGGCTGGGGTTTGCAGTGGCAGATGGTTCTCAACCACGTCAAAAAGAACACCGTCCTTCAGAGCTAGGTCCCTTACCAGGCTATTTCCTTTGTCTGAAAGGTTTAGGTGGTCATTGTTTGCTGCCACATTCATAGGACTCCCCTTCCAACATCCATGCAAGGCTGATACAAGATTTTGTGTCTCAAATATTACACTTTGTGTAATATTTGACACTTTGTAGGAACAAAGAAAGTAATTGTAATTTTAACTCAAGGTAAACAAAAAAAAAATAAGAGGGGGGGGAAAAATAGTACTTGTAGTGCCTTTAAGTCTATTAAATCCTACATTTCAAATGGGAATTAAATGGCCAAACAATTTTTGCTCTGTGAACCAATATCCCATGGAGTTTAGGGCCAGCATGTACACAGGGCTTTGGTAACAACCAGAAAGTACATTTGGAAGTAATCCCCTGGAATTAGAAATTAAATAAAGGGGTGACTTAAAATTAACATCAGTAAGGGAAGACAGCTGAGAAATAATGAACTAGCGACAGCACGTAAAATACAAAGCAAAATGGAAACTGCTGGGTGCTGTGCAAGAGGCATGGAATGTATAACCTGATACACATGGGATACAGGGGCCTACATGGAATTGTATCTGGACGTGCCCAGGGCTGGAGAAACAGGAGCCTGGCTCCAGCTGAAGTCACTGCCTTGCGGCACTGCTACCCATGGAGCCAGGGCACAGAACCCAGCTGCTCAGGGCACAGACCTGGGTCCCTGCAGTGCCTCACTGCAGGTTGTTCACCCCTCTGGCAGGACTAGGGTAGGGTCTGGACAGCTCTGCACTGCAGAGGAGGGAGCTGTTTGAAAAGGTCTACAGCAAACCTAGCCAGCTTTAACATCTTCAGTCAGTGCGCCAGGGAGGGGTCAGCAGCAGCACGGGCTGGCCCTGGGAATTCAGAGAGGTGTTCTTAGGCTGCAGCCCGAGCCAATTCACCTCTGCTATGCCTGCTGCTCCAACCAGCTCAGCTCTGCCTGCACAGATGGCAGTCCTTCCTCCAACTGCAGCCTGGGCACACACGCATCCACAGGTGCATCACTGTGTTAGCTACAGAAAAAGATAAACTGTACAGATCCAAAACACCACTGTGCCTTGCCCAGGACCCAGGTATATTTACTACCCTGTAATGGTTTCAGGGTGAATAAAGCTCACAATGTGTTTTCCTCTCTGGTTTTTAAGACCTAGTAACACATAATGCATGTCAGAAATATAAAAATATTGAATTATTAGGTGCAGCGTTTCAGGTTCCCCCAGGCTATGTAAAAATTAAATCAAAGTATGCAATGCTTTTCCCACAGTCAGAAGAAAGTTCCAAGGCAAAATTATCCCCTCTAATCTACTTTTCTATTTCTAGTATGTATTTTACAAATAACTTTTGCCTTATCAATTATTTTACAGATACTAAGGGCAGCCTGTGATGCATTATTGAAAAGAAAGAAGACTGCTCATTTGTAGACTTCTGTGTAGAAAGTGAACTGCTTAATTGGATGTTTCTCATGGCCTGCCACAACTCAATTTAATGAATATTTAATGGCAGTATAATGTAGCTATTTTTAACAAGTCGCTGACAACTGCACAAAAAACCAAAAAAGGCTTCACAAATGGTGACATTGAATTCAATGCAGTGCAGTGGAAAAAAAAAAAATGTCACAAAACCAGAAACATGAGCAAGCATGTATGATGAACTAAAGCTCATCAATAATTATTCTTTAAAAATATTTAAAAATTAGGACAAAGAAGAGGGAAATTAAAAGTACAGAAATAGTCTACAATAATGCAACACACCTCCAGAATTTCTGCTTTAGGTGCCTCCAGCTTTGCCTCCAAGCAAGGAGAGCGAGAGCTCCATGGAGGCCCTGGCTGAGGCCAAAGCCCCCTGAGCCTTCCTGACTCACGTAGGTGAAAGGCACTTGCATTGACTGCAACAAGAAGGAAGTTGTCTTGTGCCTCTTTGCCCATCTAATCCAACCGAGCACGTCAAGGCTTGCAGGCTACCCCAGTGGAGGAACCCAGCAGGAAATGACAGCGGGAAGGCCTGGGCCAGAGATGGAGAATAGCAGTCCGAGAGGAAGAGGAGGAGGAGGAGGGACGGCAGGAGATGCCAACAACCCGGGAGGCTGTGGCAGGCCAGGAAGGCCAGGTAGGAATGCCCCAGGCTCTGCTGCCTTTCTCTCCACACTGCCCTGAGTCAGCCCAAGGAGCTGGCAAGAGCCACCAAAGGCTGCTGCTAGCCAGGGCTTGGCAAGAGCTCCTCTGCAGCCCATGGCTTCTGGCATCTCTTCTTATCCTTTTTTAAAAAATGATAGTTTCAAGTGCACAGTATACATAGTTACCACTTTTTATACTTCTTTATTTTAGCCCATGCCAACAAATATTTTCTATTTGCTGACAGACAACATTGCTAACACAGTTTCACTTTGAGAAAGGAACATCAAAACTGATTACAGTTTTTCACATGAAGAATTCTCTGTATATGGTCCTATATAGAGAAAGGGTATTTTTAGTAAAACATTCATAAATAACTATAGAATTTTTGTTTCTTAATTTAACTTAATGCCCAAGACTCGGGAAAAGCAGTAGAGCTATTTTTCCAGTTTGATTTTGTAAGGATATTTCTTCTAAGCAAAAATAGCATCTGACATTATGTAACAAACTATGCTAGATTTTCTTTCCATTACCCTTTTTAACATATTTTAATGCTATTTCAGAATACTTTTTTCAGTATGCCTTTTTTTACCTCTATTGTCAACTCATCTAACTTCACTGGGTCTCCCTGAGTTGCTTCATAGCTTTCTTTGATTTTGCCTAGCCAATATATCTATGTATCCTCAGCAATACCTGTTTTCTTACTGATCACATATTTTTATCCAGCAATAGATAAACATATTAGGCAACATCACTTCTATCATGCCACAAAAGGGCTTCTGCAATGCTGAACACAACCCAGGAGCCAGCTCTCAGCAATCTCTTAGCCAATTTCTTATCCAGACCAGTCATACACTTCTAACCCTACTTGCAGTTGGTTTCTAGAATATAATCTTAACAAAAATTTTGTCAAAGGTTTTTGAGCCAATAATTATAGCTGGCAGTGATCCATTGTCCACAATTACCTGTGACTGTAAAGGTATGCTTTTTCTCTCAAACATGGATGATTTAGAAACAGGGATGATTCAGTATTTTATATTTTGTCACTATTTCAAAATATATACATGATGACACAAAGAAAGCTCACTGAAATCAAATATACCTATTACCCTTAAAATAAATTACTAATTTACTATTTTACTGTCTTAAAAGATCTGTACTAGTTCTGTTGAGATTAGTTTGTCTTTCTAATAATTATTTTATATTTTTAATGAATGTTTGGATTATTTTTGTGAAAGACTAAAGCACAAAAAACAATTCCACAGGTTCTCAGTCACTCTTTCCCAAATTCCAATAGAAATGTTTCCCATTTTTCCCTACTACATAGACAACCTGCAGCACTAACTTTACAGGGCAACAGCTGCAGTTCTTTGGGCCAGTTTTGGGTCATTTTTTCCCACAGAGATGGATCTATAATGACATGACTCCACACAAAATGCTTCAGAGGCAAATTCAGGCGGAGAGTGGAAAAGTATGTCACCCCAGGCCTAACGTTTTTCTGAAGGCTTGCTGCCCTGCTCCATTTCTGAGTTAACTGCCAGGCCAGTTGTCCCACTGGCAGCAAATGGGCTACAAGAGGAACCCTGCTGTCTAGTCAATATCCTCCTGAGAAGCCATGCTGCCGATATGTCCCCTTTTATATAGAATTGCTATGAATAGCCATGCTATGATTTGACGGGCAAAAAAAAATCATATAGTACTAATATAAATTCTACGTTAAAACATTTGTTCTGTTTTGTTATTTTTCTGTTTTAACAGAAAGGAAACAGTATAGACCAGCAGGCTGACAGTTTTTGGAGAGTAAAGTTCTATAGCAAATTCTTTGGTCACTCGAATTCCTTGACTTTTCATATGTCTGACGGCATTGTATCCTCTAAAATGATATATACTTTTTCGTTCTTTGCAAAGATAATCTTAAACCTTCAGTTTCTGAAGATTAGTTTTACTGCAGCAAAGGAACTTCTGAATTAAAAAGATCAGATTGAAATTCAAAGATCACAGGTCCTGAGACTACAGAGTTGAGAACGAAAAGTAATCTATCAACACAAGTAGAAGAATCTACAAGCCTTGTAGGATTATCACCAGTCATCTCAGACTATGTTGAACTCAGCATGATTAGATAACAAGAAATTCTGTAGTGGTTTGTTGACCCAAAGTTTTAGAGAGCCCAGTGTTCATCCAGAGGTCATGACACACTCACTCCAACATAGCAGGCACGAATACAAGATGTGGTATGTTCTATGAAATAATAAAATATGTTAGTTTTTCAAATCAGTAAGAAAAATAAGACCATGCTATTTTTTAACTGAACACACCATATCTGGTAAAGTCAGTATAACTACAGCTTTTACAGTCTCATGTTTGAACACTTAAAAATCTGATCTGAGAGCAAACAGCATTGAGAATCTCTCTATTTTGTACCCTACAGATAGATCAGTTTTGCTTTCAGTAAGGATATGTCTTTTATTTTTGAGTCCTAAGGAACCAAAAAATAGAGGCATTTAGTATGTTAACACTTTAGTTAAATCAGAAGTTTTTGCTGGAATATAATGATTTACAGGAAGCAAAATTTTAACCACATGCTGTTCAACAATCTTAGTGAAATTATTTTAGACACATTTAAGTTCCTTTTTTGCTGCAACTTACTTATGCTTTTCCTTTCTTTGTTTTATGTAAAGAACTTTTAAAATCCTCTTCCAGAATTCTCTTTTGTATCTCTTTTTTGTGATTTATTAGACAGCACTGTAACTCTATAAACACTGGACTTTTAAAAACCAACGTATTCTGATGTGGTTGAATTAGAAAAAAATTAATTGTATTACACTGCTCTGAATTATTTTTCTGAAATTTGCCTTAATAGCAAAAGAAAGTTTCATTCAAAAGTAGTGTCTAAAATGCCAATATACTGGTATATTTCTGTTCTTACAGAGTTTGACTTTCTTAGAAAGACAATATTATAATAAGCCATATATGTTTGGAGCAAACTTCTTTTGATAATGGCTATGTACTTTCAGTTTGAAGAAATGCAGTTATTGTCCAGCAAGTGTAGACTCTGCTTGTGGGATCTCAGCACCTCAGGATGGAGGTGCAGAGAGGCCGAGACCACCCTTGGGGGGCTCGGGAATCCTGGAATGTTGCCAGAAGTGTCTGGTGGCAGGATTTTGATCCTACACAGGAGATGAGACCTGTATGAGGGCTGGGAGGAATTCACTGGGTGAATGGTGAAGGGATAAGTTAGTTAAAGTGTAAAACACAGGGTTTAGGATTTTGGTACAGGGGGGTCTAAAGAAGTAAGATGGAGGAATTGGGGCGTGTCCTGTTCTTCTTCTTCTTCTTGGCCTCCATCTTCTGTGGTGGTGGTGGCACTTGGGGATTGGTTGTTACTAGAAGTGCACACGTTAACAAGGGTAGAAAGTATTGGAGAAAAATGATAAATATTGTACACGTAACTTAGGGTATAAAGATAAGTGACCGCCCGGGGGCTTCGGGAGTGTGCCCATGGCTGACTTGCTGTGCAGACCTCTGTCGGGCTGAAAGAAAATCTTTTAGATAAACAATTAATAAACACCGAGACCGAGACAAGATCAGAAGTCTCTCCTCGTTCTTTGAAGCGTCGGCTCTCCAAGGCCATCCCTGGGCCTTTCCAGGCCACCTAAACAGCAACAGCCAGAAAACCCTACATCTGCTTTTCACTCTAGTTTGGGGATATGCTTTTTTCTTTTTAAAGCAATATTCTCTTATGAAATATTCTTAAAGTACTCGGATGATTCTGCACTACAACTTCAGAAACCAAAACAATCTGTCAGTTCACATGTCATAAGAAAATTTATTCTAGATAATTAATATTATCTAACATAATGCTAAGGCAACTCATTACAGTGTCAGGACACTGCCAATGTATGAGTGCCACCCTTTAAAACTAGAAATAAACAAAAATAGGTAGTAAAAAAATGCTTACTATACAAGCTTTTGATTCTTCAAAGATTTTACGCTATTTAGGGTTATGGATGCTTGATCTATCACACGCCAGTGAACACTATGGTAACATTACTACAGACTCCCAGAGTTGTCCTCTTTCAGCCAGAGACTGTGCCATCTTTGCCCACAAGCATTTTTAATAACACAGAGTTTTTTGCAGACAGGCAGTGGGCAGGGCTGCACTAAATCCTGCTTGGGTTTGCTTCTAGGATTCTGCCTGGTATGGTAGGATTCCTTTGACCTCAGTTTCTCTGTTGGATGACTAAAATAGAATTTATAAAGAGCCTTAACCCAGTGCCTACTGCCATTGGTAAAAGCGCTAAAAATCTAAATATTTAAATGTCATTAAGTTTTGGGGGCAAGGGTGGGAGGCGAGGAAGAACAAAAGGAGGAAGGGAGGGAGGAACTGCAGGATGGTATTTCCAAACATTCCAGACTTCACCATGGGGGCTGGGACTATACGAATGAAGTCTCAAAGGGAGGAGCAGCTATGACTTCGTTACATTCAGTGGGAATGTAGTAAGGAGACACTTGGCTGGTAATAGCTGTGTTTGTTCTTTAGAAAAATGTCTTGATCACTGAAGAAAATAATGAATGGAATTGACTAAAAGAAAAAAATTAGGCAGAAAAACATGAGAGAACCTGAGGCGATCAAAGTAAAGAGAATTAACTGCGTCTCTTCCTCCATAAATGTAAAAGAAGAAAATGCTGAAAGAACATTAAAAGGAAGCATAAAATCAAAAATGTGTATTTTTTTGAGGATGCAACTTAAGAAACAGGAAAACAGATGGCTATCCATTAGAAAGGGACTAGAAACACACAAAGGAGTAAGGGCAAACATCACAATAAAAAATTTAAGTGACAAGGGAGATAAAAACTACTGCATCACATATATTGCAATGTAAGGTTCCTTTGTCAAATAATCACCACCTG
This sequence comes from Ammospiza caudacuta, assembly GCF_027887145.1. Classification (NCBI taxonomy): domain Eukaryota; kingdom Metazoa; phylum Chordata; class Aves; order Passeriformes; family Passerellidae; genus Ammospiza; species Ammospiza caudacuta. The sequence goes on along the minus strand of NC_080632.1, from coordinate 66,942,105 downwards.
AACCTTTTGCAAGTCAGATTTTAATTCCTCCAGTCTGCAAAGAATGACAATCTTGTATGCCTTTATATTCATCAACAGAGAAATCTTCTGGCCTCAGAAAGACTACAGCCCCATGTGAACTTATAAAAGTACACGTGCACAGAACCAAAAGACTGGAGGTAGCAGGGAACAAGTTTGTTCTTTGGAGGAAGAACTTTTGCAAGAGTTCAGGTGGCTAAGTAGATGCAGGGAGTGATGGTAAGGTGCATTTAGAGCATTGCAAATGATGTGAGAAACTGGGGAGTTGTCAGAGTATTAGTGAAGAATGAAGTTTCTTCCTGAAGTAAATCCACATTAACTAGCAAATACCTTCCCATGATAGCTGTGTAATAGTTTGACTTGGTGAGATTAAAAGCTACTACCAAAGGAATTTATTTGCCTTAATCACTAGATTTAAGTTTCTTACTATTATAATAGAATTTTAAACCTATTTAATACATAAAGGAAATAATGCTTCATCCTAAAATGATTAGAAAAAAACAGATTATTAATGGGAGGAAAGGCAGAAGTAATGGTGCTTAAATGCTTTCCAAGGAGCAGAGGCATAATATGAAGGTAAAGTTTCAGGTGGGCTTAACACGACGCAAGAGATGGATGTAGGCATATGAATAAGCTGCTGCTGCTAACTAGCAGCCACCAAATGGCTGGTGACCAGGAAAGCTGCCAGAATGGAGGTGGGCAGGGCATGGAAAGGGGGGAAAAGTAATCAAAAGTTAAGCATGGTGTGGGAGCAAGTTGGTGTGGGGAGAATTTAAGGACTGGAAAATGGTCCGGAAAGGCTTAGACACCAGACAGGTCTGCAGGGCATCCACTGCTGTCCATGGATACTCTGCTTTTTGTGGGTATTCCCAATGCAAAGCACCAGGTGTTACCTCCTTCCATGATGTTCCTGTAGGAGCAGGAACTGCTTCAGGGACCCACAGAATGATACAAAGCCCAAGGAGAAGGGTGGGCAGTAGTTTGGAAGGAGTTCTGCTGAATTCCTCCACCCCTCTAGATGAGAAACCATTCTTAGAGAGAGATGAAATAGACTCATCACTCCACAGAGACCTGCTTTCAATTCTCATCATTCAGGACTGGTTTGCTGTGGATTATGTGCAAGGTGCTTAGGGTAAAAAAGAATCTGAAATCAAGTATGAATCAAATATTCATACAGCATCTCCATGTTATGACAAGAGGGACTGACAAAGACACATTAAGCATCTAGTTTCATTTTGCCATCTCTGTCCTCATCAGGTCCACAAAAAGCAAGGTAATAATTTTCACAAGATAACCACTATGGCAAAAAAATGATGCTTTGAAAATTCCAGTGGTCCCCCTACCATTCTGTCTGAGTCTGGTGTTTGGTCATTTTCTTCCATTTCAGTGTGTTGGTTTTTGAGTTTTGTTTGGTTTTTTCCCTAGCTGCAATCTTCACTGTGACTAATTCAGTAAGAAATAAAGCCAGCAAAAATGAATCATTTGCTTTCTTCTATTGGTTTGGACAAACAATATCAGTCTGCAGATACTTCCATCCTCACATTCAGAATTGTAATTTCTCTTTTTCATTTCCAGTGACAGTTTGTGTCAAACTTACCACAAATTCCCAGTTTTTGAAGACAAAACTGCAGTAATGACTTTGGAAGAGCATGACATCTATATAATATTGTTAACTGTCTATGATGTGACCAGCTGCATTTGCCCATTTTTGCTGATACGTAACCTCTACTCTCTTCTAAAATTTGAAAGTGCTTTTCAAATATATGTTACAGCATGATCAAACATGATTAAAATTTAGGTAAGGCTAACACTGACAGTTTCTTTGTTTGGCATTGATTTTTCCCAAACAGAAATGCTATTAAAGTTAAGCAAAAGGCATTTGTTTCAGCACTTCTGTTGATTGAATTGAAATGTCTATACTAATCAGTACAGACCTTGCTGTAAATAAACCTGAAATATTGTCCAGCTTTAGAAAGTCTCTTGCCACAAAAACACTGCAAGGTGGAGAAAATAGCAGTGTGCATATCTCTGTCAGGCCACTTATCCAGATTCCTCTTCTTTTTGCTGTGATTATGGAGAAAGCAGCCTTGGTATAAATTAACCAGATTGTGCCCTTAGTGCTTCTGTCCATTGGGAGAACATGCTGTGGTGGGAGTCATAAAATACCTCAAGCTGGAAGAGAGCCATAAGGATCACTGAGTCCAGATCCCTGCTCCTTTCAAAACTGCCTAAAATTAACCATATGACCAAGAGCATCATCCAGACTGTCCCTTGGCTCTGCCAGGTTAATGCCGTGAGCTGGGGAGCCAGTTCCAGTGCCTGATATGATCCTATTACTGAGAGATGCCTCTGCCTGAATTAAGGTGCAAATGTGACCCATATGCCAAAGTCAACATATGGATTTAACTGAACAATAAAATGGAGAAAGAAATGGAAAATGGAGGAGGGAGACAGACAGATCAAGCAGAAAACAGTCACCATGCAAGGATCCAGTGGCATCCTGTTGATCCTTAATCACCCTGAGCTTCTCAGGAGTGGGAGTCCTGAGGCTGCTCAAAACTTTTCACTACTTATACATTTTAGCAAACAACAAAATAGTTATTAATTAGTGCTCATGGGTGTTATGCCCCAGTCTGCTTGGGGAGTTTAGGGGAGTGTTGTTTCATGTACTCTGGGCACTGTGCAGGAGAAACAACAAGATTCTCCACAGGTTCAATAACAAACTTTTCCTTGCAAACTTTAGAACATAGCCGTAAAATAAGGTCCTTGGCAAATTTTAAAGTGGTCAGAAATGGCCATTTTGGTTAGAAATGCTGCAATATAAAAGTCTAAAAATAGCCCTTAAGAAAATGTATAAGGTAAAGGAAAGAAAGAGAAAGGATAAGTGTAGACAGGCACATGGTCACCACCTGTGGATTCTGTGGCAAGATTTGATTCTTGCAGTTTTTATGTCTATTGGTCGACGTGTTGGTCACAGTCCTGTCAAAGTGATGGTCACAATCTTGATCCCTTGAGGTGAGGGAAGCCCCTGAAACACAAAATCTGGGGGGGTTAATATAGGCTAAGGCTCGGTGAGAACACCCAAGTGCTCCCCCTGGAGTGGTGAGTTTTACAATGGATTATGTAATGCTGAGGATCAAGGGATATTTTGGGAATCTTTGATGGTTTATGACAATTTCTGAGACTTTACAGCTGCCTCTTACATTCATGTATTATCAGTTGTGTGAATTATGGCCCTTAAGCAGAAATGAAAACCATCAGACCTACTGTGAATGTCCTGGTGCTTCACCAGAGGGGAATCTTCACAGCTGAGCCACTTGTGTATGGACACTGGCATGATGAAAAGCACTGTTTCACTCACAGGAATTGCCTGATACCTTATCAGCCTCCCCCCTTGTCTTGTTCAACACTCAGCTGTTGCCTTGGCTGATGGGCGTGCACCTCCTCTGGGCCTGGGCAGTCACTTCAATTGACAGATTATCTGAGCATTAACCACTAACATTCCAGTCTCTCACAACTCGTTACACATTTGTCTTAATCTGTTGGTTAAATGATTCCTTCTCCTCTCATACTAATTAGTCCCATGCTCAGTCTTTCTCTTCTTTTGAGTCAGTAGGTTCTGTCTTGTAGTCACAATCTCCCCTACCCGAATTACCTTTTGCCATTCAGAGCTTGTATCAGCACAGTTGCTGAGTTAGCTGTCCTTGTGGTTGCATTCTTTATATCCATTTTCAGTAGCATTCTTGTCTCCCAGGTTTGTTTATCTCTTCCTCCACAATGGCCTAATTTACAGCCCAGGTTTCAGGTATCCACGTAGGCATATTTGGCAGTGGGGACTTTAGTGGCCACAGGTGCAATCTGTTCCATATCTTGAGGGGATCTTAGACCCTATGAGCAGTTGCTTCTTTACACAGTTTGCCACAGTGGGATTTTTTGTCTGCATCCATTACCCAGGATGTGCTAGCCAGATCTCAATTACACCAGGCTTGGACTTAGAGCCATCCTGTTGTTCCCATCTGTGCTTATCTCATAACAAAGTCCTTCTGTAGCAGCAGTGTTTGAGAGTGGCAGTTGTGCTCCTTGAGTCCTTACAGTGCCCCACGACACTCAGTGAAGGAACTTCTAATGCCAACCTGAACCTCTCCAGCTGCTGGCCCCCATGAGGAAGCAATGGGGTCACCCATCACCTGCTCTTCTCCAGGCTGAACAAACAAATTTACCTCTGACCTTCCTTGTAAATCTGGCCCTGGAGACTTTTCACCTTCATAGTGGGCCTCCTCTGAACACATTCCCACAGTTTGATGCCTTTCTTGTGTGTATCCTGCTTTCAGGGTTTCTCTAAATAGGATAAGGCTGCCTGAATAAAGAGACCAGAGCAGAAGGGTTGCACAGGTGGAACAGGGCTGTGTTAGAAATTCCAGATGGAGAACTGGGAATTTTGTACAAAATGGCCCCAAGCCATCAGCAACCCTTCTGCATGATCCAAAGAATCCAATTCTGTTAACATGGTATGACTCAGATTGCCTTAAATTGCTTGGGGTTTCTTTTAGCTCAGATGTTGGCTGTGCTGTGAGAAGGCACAATGGCAGGTAGAACCTGCCAGGGATTTCCCTGTCTGTGGCAAGGGGAAGGAAGGGCTACAGGGAGTGGGGTAGAGGGTGGAAGGGTGGGGAAAGTGGTGCTATGTGGCAGGTATAAGTGGTCTCTCATCTAGGAACAGCGTGGACGTGCACCAGGGACATGCTGCATGCAGGAACGGGTACAGATTTTGGCTGCAAAAAATTAGAAAATTACCCCAGGTCAAGATAATGCTCTGAGAAGGGTTTATTTTAAGGAGCAGACAGCATCCCACTCTGGAGCAGCTGGCTGGCATGGAAGGCTGAAGAGAAGAAGTAGACAAAATTTGAGGTAACGGTCACCAAAGCTCACAGGGCATGGAATGTTCCTGAGCATCTGTGGCTGGGCAAGATCAGTCTGATGTGATAACTCTGATCTGTAAAGGAAACACTTATGTTGTAAAGTTGGTTGAATTATATACTTTTTAAGAAAATAAAAGCACATGATAAATAGAAGCAAAAAAGCTGTACATAGTTGGAGCCTGTCTTTTAACTTGGTTGGAAATCTTTCATTGTCTCACTGTGAGACTTTGAGAAGATTTAACCTCTCTGTCAATTTTCAAGTTCCTAACTTGGACATGATCAGCCTCAGTGTAGTACTGCAAGGATAGCTAATAAACAGCTATAAAACACTAAACACTGTATGGAAAATAAAAGAATCAACAGAAAAATCTGAATAAATTACTTGAATAAATAGCATAGGAAAGTGTATAAGGTACTTCATTTACCTTGTCACTCTATTGGCATGCTTTTCATCCATCTGTCATTTGTTTTCACAGATTATGAGCTCCTTGGAAGAGGATCTGTGTCTGTCCTCAGCACTACGAAAAAACATGCCACAAAGTTGAAATAATATTGTGAAATGACTGTCATAGCTGTTGGAAATGTATACTACCTATCCTAAACGAGCATGTTTATGAGGTTCTGAGTGTGCTCCTTCCCCCACGACCTCCTTGAGGTGAGGAAGCACTCCTCTGTTCATCCCACACAAGGTCATATAATGATGAAGACCTGGAAACTGCGTCAGGGCAAGGAAACCTCAGCAATCCCAAAGCCCAGGAATAGCACTCAGGTGGGGTGGCACTCTTCAGACCCTTCTGCTCAGACAAACCACCCAGAGGAGGCCAGCAGATGTGACACAAGACCTCCAACAGTGTCTCTCTGAACTGATGGGCCCAACAAGTACCCTGGGACACTCCACGTGTCAGGGTTTAACACAACATGCCTATATCTGAGCATTTGTAACAAGCCTCACAGCCCTCCTTAAAGCAGTGACAGAAAACATGACCTTTTGAAAAATTATTGGTACCAGGGATTGGCAGCAATCATCATTATTTTCATCTGCTTAGATGCTAGTGTTGGGCCAAAAAGCCTAAAAAGCATGAGGGCTGGCTTCATTTCTGAAAGGAGTCAAAATCCCAAGAAACTGCAATGAAATCAGGCATTTCAGATGGAAACTAGACAGATTCATTACCTTGCCACAGGTGACATTCAGCCCACAGATCTCTGTCCTTTGCTCTGCCATCAGCCGCAGCCTCCTTTCTGTAACATGATTTTCTTGCATTACCTGCTATTATCGCTATTACTTACTATTCATGGAGAGCTGATGGCATACTCCAAGATGGACTGATGTGCAGGAGAGTGTGTGAATTCTCTTTTTTAATAGATGGGGGGCCTATTAAGGAGACTGCCTGACAGTTTTTCTACCTATAGTTCAGCATCTAAACTGACATAAGTCCATAAACTTCAAAAACCCCATGACTTTGCCTCATTGATGACACACACAGCTTGCATTTCTCCTCAGCCTCAGCAAGGAAGACAGATTAGTCTCACTCCTAGTGTGACTTTAACAGTGATAAGAGTTAGTACACCAGGTAAGACTTAATATACCAGCAGGATATCTATAATGACAGAAGTAGAGCTTCCAAAACAAACTAAAATGACCAGACCTTAGGCCCAGTTGCCAGCAGCTCCCTGGATGCTCTGGGAGCTGATCAATACCTGAATTATCTGTCCAGGTCTCAGTTAAGCATCAATGAAACAGGGTGAGGCTGATGTAGCTGCCAAGAGAACAATTTGGGTGGGGATCAGTGGCCAGTGCTCAGGCCAGAAGCTGAGTCCCCCACCTGCCAATTGCAGAGCTGCAGAGCCAAGCCCCAGGTGTGTGAGCTTACAGAGAGTTTCACACCTGTGTCACAAAATGGTGCTGCTGCTCAGCCACTGCACAACTTAAGCCTTTGTTGGCAGCAACAGAAACCTACTACTGTGCAAACGTATTGATTCGCGTGTGCACGTGTTTATTTTTCTTAGTGTTCTGTGGCAAATTAGTGTTTTAAGGTCACCTAAAGAATCACAGCAAAGGCATAGGTGAAAGCAGGTTTAATATAAAACAGGAAGTATGATGTAGTTCATGTACAAGGTTCCCTCTACTACTTACTACTAATGCTCTGGTTAAAGCACAGAGAAAAAGAGCAAACTAAAACCAAAAATCAGTCAGTTGAAATACAAAATTAACCCAAAACTTACCTCTGTGGAGGCTGGGGTTAAGGATAGGAAAGGGGTAAGGACAAACAGGAATAAGGAAGACCCTCCCATTGCACCACAAGTTTCAGAGTTCAGCGCATAAACCTTTGCTAAACTGTGCCCCATACTTAACCAATGGTTTAGGCCTATAGCTTTAACAGCACTTAAGAGCACTTAACTGACAGGTTAAGTTAAACAATTTATCTAAAGAGTCACATAGAACTGACTATAACTTATGAACCTAATTTACAAATCTGAAGTATTTAAGAATCCAGGAGAGCATCATTCCTTGTACAAATGCTATATAGCATATTCAGACCCTCATGCACACAGTCCTAAAGAGTCTGTACAAGACATCCAGAGAGTACATGTGACAAATTCCGCTCAAATTTGGTGAAGAACACACATCTGATACTTTGGGATCTTTGCAATGGGCAAAGGGTTGAATCTGGAGAAGTGGGGGTGTTAGTCCAAGCTCCATCACTGTCATTCAGAATTTCTCCAAGTTTGGCAAACTTGAGAGTTCTCTGGCTCTTAGAGACCCCACATAGAGGGAGGTGCTGGTCACAGTCTCTGACGTCCAGGAGAGCTCAAAGGGTCTCACTTTGAAGCATTGCTTGTAGAGTCACAAGAGAGTGGGCTTCAATCATAAACATTTTTCATCCTGACTGCAATTTGGGCTAGTAGGTTCTCTGAAAGTTTGATAACAAAATTGTTATTCTGCTTGGGTTGTTTTCCAGGCAAGGAAATTTCCAAGTTTCCAAGGCTGTTCATTAAAAATCAGGAGCTCATTAGACAGTACTAGTTCCTGGGAACAGAGTGATTTTGATAAGCTCAGGAGGAGCGCAGCCCAGGTGCTGTTTGTGAAGATCGAGGCCTAATGAGCATTTCTCAGATCACAGTGAGGCCCCAGGAGGAGTGCAGGGGATGCACACCACAGGTACACATATGCCATTGCACAGCTCTAGCGTAGATGAATTAAAATTAATTACATCCAAATCCTGATCACAGAGAAGTTCTTTGAATTCTTTAATGCACTTTTCTCATGACAAAACCCCCCAGGATAACACCGCTTTGTATCAAGTAGGTTTACTCCAGTAACAACCTACAACAACAAGAATCCATTTCTTTAGTTCTGACTCCCGTTTCCCATATAAGGTTCTTCAGCTCAGCTGAGGAACAGATTCTGAACTTTGTTTATTCATGGTTTTGTATTTATTAATCATATATGCAGTATTTTACAGACTTCGGTATTCCGCTGTCAAAACCATTAGAAGAACATTAATCATTGTACATAGTATCATATATTGGCTTTGCAATTTGGTGTCACTCTTATGGTTTGGAGGTGTATCTAATATTCCAGGTGTTCTACACATTGTACACAAAAGAAGACTGAAATGGATGTGTTACTGCATGAGCAGCAAAGGATGGTCCAGCCACCCACCTTAGGTTCAGCTATGAGGAGAAACAACCCCGCAAAGACCCATTTAACTTCCAGGCTTGTATCTGTTCAGCTTTCGGAGAAATGAAAATTCTCCCATGAAGGCAATTTGCAGGCTCTTCCCCCTTGCTCAGATCACTCTTGATGGGCACTGGGGAACAAGCCAGCCAAAGCACAGACACTGGGTGCCAGTTGTCAGTGTGAGGGAGGGATCCAAGAGCCTGTGGCACCTTCCAGCTTCCTGTTTGGGTCATTGAGGGAGTTGCAGAGGTGTGCAGCAGGAAAATGTCCAGACCTCCCAGTATTCAAGTCCAGACCTCCAGCTGGTGTGAAAACCCCAGGCTCCCTTTTGCAGGCCCTTTTGGGGTGACTTTTGCTTGAGGGTCTATTTATGTGATAAAACTGCGAGGCAAACCAAAGATTTTCTTGTGAGAGCACTCAACAGATGAGCAGCTGAAGGGAAAGAGCTGTTTGGACATCCACCAGTGGGATGTGACAAGGGGCACTATGGATGTCAGGCCCAGGAGACCCAGGAAAAGCTGGTGGGTTTGCTGTTCTCCTTGGTGGTGTGTGAGCCTCCTGCTGGTGTCAAGCATCTGTGTTCTCATCCTGAATCACTATGGCAAGCAAAACATGAGCATGGGGTGAAGACCCCAAATGACATAAGCACTAATGTGTGTCCCATCTAGGCCACTGTCAAATTAACATTCAAATCCGACACCCACTTGGAGAAGAATACTTTATTACCAGTTTAAAATGGAGTAGTATACCGGAAAAAGCACCTATCTCTTATCCTCTCCTGCTACCAAAATCATGGATGGGTTCAGCTTTGGCCATGGCAGGTCTGGCTGGAGGCCAACTGGAGGTGACTGTGCCGGACAGAGGGGCAGCTCTCGATGTCTTCCCACAGAAACCACTCTAGCAGTCACACAGGCCTAGTGCAGAGACCCAATCCAACTGCCTTTCAACTGAGCTGCTGGAAGCCCCAGGCTGCTGTCGAATACAACTGCCCTATTCCATTGTATGAACAAGAGGGCAGCTTCCCACTGTGCAGATCTCGAAGACATGGTGTAAATCAAATCTGAGTCAGCAGCTTTGCACTCCTTTGCTAACTGGTTAACAAAGCAGCAGCTACGAGCATCGTTTTCCAAGAGAAATGTACATTTTAATTTGAATACAGTTTCCTCACCCTGAACAATTCTCCATGTCACACATATTCACAGAATTCACAGTATCATTAGGTTGGAAGAGACCTTAAAGATCATTGAGTCCAACCCAATATTAGTAAATGAATATTGTTTTAGAAAAAGCAGCAGATCTGGCTATTTCAACAGCCACGTCATATTCCAGCCTGGAAAAAGATTGTGGTTTCTTTGGAACAACACTCTTTCTCCTATTTTTTCTGAGGAACTGTGGTTTACTGGTTTCTCTTATTGAGAACATTCATTCTGCTTTTTCTCCTGGAGGCTGCTCATGCTTCCAAGACCAAGCATGGAAACTGCATGTCTGGCTTTATATTAAGTCACATGAAAATTAAATTTAAGGGATCATTAGCACAGAAGCTTTGTCTCCTACTGTAATTGCTGCTCAGTGCACTTAGGCTGTTGGCAATTTCTTCTCACTGCAAAAAGTAAACTTCTGAACTGTTTTCTTTGTGTTTTCTTTCAAAGAAAAGAAGGGAGTCCAAACTTCTGTTGTATCATGTGAAAACAGGTTCTGTGCTATAGGAGCACAGTCAAACACCCATGGAATGGTCTGAGGACACTGTGTAGAAGATATGGACCCCACACCTGAAATTCTAATTAATACTAATATTTCATTTCTTATCATTACTGTTCAGTATCTTTATCAGTAACATGGACATCATGGGATTGTGTGCACCCTCAGCAGTTTTGGAGATGACACAAAGCTGAATAGTGCTGTTGACACAGCTGAAGAGCATTATAAGACTGGTAAAACACTGGAAAAGGTTGCCCACAGCAGCTGTAGCCACATCTCTGGAAACATTAATTCAGTTTGCAAAGGACCCTAAACACCTGCTGGAAATTGATGATGTCCATGCTTATTGCAAGGCTGTTGGTCTAGATGACCTTTAAAGATTCCTTTCAATCCTGACTAGTCTGATTTTATGATTTCCACAACTTTAAGAAGACTAAAAACTGTGTAACAAACCAGAGTACAGCTATGTTGTAACTTTATGTGCTGAACTTGTGTTTTAGTTTATGGCCTTTGCTCCTTTTCATGTCCCTGGGCACCACTTAAAAGAGCCTGGCACCATCCTTTGGCACCTGCCTTTGAGATACTCATATGCATTAATGAGATTTTCTCTCACAAAGCTCATGTGGATGACTCATGCTATACTTAGACTTGAAGGCACTAATGCTGGCTTAACCTAGTGCACAAAATGAGAACACCTGTGTGTCAGACTAAGACCCACTTGTTGAGCTTCTTAGAAGCTGCCTGGAAGGAAATTGTAGCAAGGGGGAGGTCAGCCTCCTCTCCCAAGCAACAAATGACACAGGGAGAGGAAATGGTTTAATGTGCATGGAGAGGTTTCAACTAGACATTAGAAAAAAAGAAATTCACAGGAAGGGTGACCAGATATCGAAACGGGCTGCCCAGAGAGGTGGTGGAATCACTGTCCCTGGAAATGTGTAAGGAAAGACTGGATGTGCCATGCTCTGGTTGACATGGTCAAAGTTTGGACTTGGTGATCTTGGAGATCTTTTCAACCTAAGTGATTCTGTGATTCTGAGCTAAGGGATCATTCAACCCACAGAGGGCAGCCCCCACTCCTAAGGGGAAGGAAGATTCATAAATGCTCACGGTTGAAAGGAACAACAAAAGTCAGAGGGTCTGCAAACAATCAGAAAGTTTCATTAGTAAATCACACACTCAGCATGGAAACTGGTATTCTAGTCCTTGACCTACTATACAAGCGTGTGGCAATGGGTTTTAGATAAAGAAGTAGTGTGAAAGGGAAGACAGAAAAAAGAGGTGAACTAAAAAGGACGAGAGAGAAAGAGAGAAAAAGAAGGGATCACCGCTCCTGGTTCCAGCACTGATGCAGCTGAAGGGAGGTCAGTCCTGGTGTCAGACTCTATCCACCTGCATCCATCCAACCAGCGGGATATCCGCGGGCACCGCCCGGGCTTGGGAGATACTTTCTATGGCCTGACTTCACCGTACTGAAGTGTTTCTCACTTTCTATGCAATCAGTTATTATGGGCAGGCTGTTCTGTCAGACCATTTACGGAAATGGGTCGGAGGGTTTTGGGCATCCTGGGTGCTCTGCGTTCCTCTCCCGGCCCTCCTTGGCCTCATCCCCGCGCCTGCCGTGTCTGTGTTGTGCTCATCTCCAGGGTCGATAAGAAGGATGTTTTTCCCCGGAAAGTGCTGTCTCAGGTCGGCATGGCCACCTTATGTTTCTCCGGCCACCTCCCGATCTTTCTCACTCCCCTATGGGGGGCGGCAGCGGAGCCGCCACAGGGATTCCCCCGCGCCCGCCCGGGCCGAGCCGTGCTCCGCCCGCCGCACCGCCAGGGGGAGCCGTCGCCCGCCCGCCCCCCGCGCCGGACGCCCCGCCCCGGGCCGGGCAAGCGGAGCGCCGCCATTGGCCCAGCGTCGCGGCCCCGCCCCCTCGGCGGTCACGCGCGCGGCCTCACCGCGGCCGGAAGTGCCAGGGCGAGCGGCGAGTCCGGGTCCGTTGCTGCCGGTGCGGCCCGAGCGCGGCGCCTCCCGCTCCTCTCCCGCTCCCCTCGGCCCCGCCGGGCCCCCTCAGCCACCCCCGCCATGCACCCGCGGCGCCCCGACGGCTTCGACGGCCTCGGCTACCGCGGGATCGGCCGCGACGAACTAGGCCCCGGCTCCAGGCCCTTCAGCAGCGCCTCGGAGCTGGGCTCCTGGGTGACCAGCCCGCCCGACATCCCCGGCAGCCGCAACCTGCACTGGGGCGAGAAGACGCCGCCGTATGGGGCCGGGACCCCTCTGGGCGGCGTCGGCTCCAACGAGGAGGTCAACCTCGGGGTGGCCGGCCCCGGCGCCGGTAAGGGAGGGCCCGGCCTGGGCTACCCGGGGGGCGGCCCCCGCCTCTCGCCGCTCCCCGGTCCCGCTGAGCCGCGGCTCCCGCCTCCCGCGAGCAGTGACCCGCCGGGCAAGGGCGGGCGGGCGGCGGCCCCGGGCTGTGCCGTGGCCAGGCCGAGCGCTGCCCGGCCCTCCTTTTTACTGGCGGTGCTGAAGCGCCGGGAGAAAAGCCCTTTAGAAGAAGTCAGACTGCTCCGTGGCTGCCTCTTACGCTACGGCACTGTGCAACTCCGTGCAAAAATGGTTTGAGAGTGTCAGAGCGCGCCCGCAGCTTCTCGTTAAGCAGTGTGCAGTCAGCTTGCTCCTCAGTGCCCGTGTAAACAATCTCCTGCAGAAACACTCCGCCCTCTTTAAGGGCAGGAAGTGCTCTCGGCTCTCAGAGTGCAGCGTTATTGTGGTGGTGGTGGTGGTCGTACAGACTGCGTGGCTTCTCTCGGGTTTAAAACATGAACTGCTGACGTAAACCTCCCCCGTCCGCGTGTGATTGCGAGGGAACTGTGGGACTGGTAGGATTTAGCAACTAAGTACGGGGCTTTTTCAGTAATTGCTAGGAAAGTGAGTGTAAGCCTCCATAAAGAAAGTAATTTTAAGTCTTCATGAAACTGAGGTGAATTAAGGAAAACTTGCTGTATCTAGGGTACTGTATGTTGCTTTCTTTAAATAAAAGGAGCAAGTTATCGACACTTGAGTATCGAAAGATATATGAAATAGTAATTTACGTGAAATTGAATTTTTTTAGTAGGCAAGTCATTTTTTTCTGACCAGTAGTGCAGTGTTTTTATTTAAGTGTCTTTATAAATAGTACAGCCTTTAGCTGGACTCCAATCCATGGATGCACTGGTTGAAGCACTGTTTAAGTATCCTTGCATAGCTGGAGACTACATTTTTCCCCCCTATCTACATGTGGAAGGTGTGTTCAGTCTGCACTTTGGAGCACTGATACGGAGTTGCTGTAATCACTGAATGCAGCTGCTGCAAATGCTATCTTACCGTGTTTAGGAGGGCTGCCACATTTGTGTGGAGCCCCACTGAAGTTAGTTTATCCATGCCTTCAGACTGCTTGCACTCTGAAGTTGTGCAGTTGTAGGGCTGAGCATTAACTTTAAAATGCCTTTATGGTTCTGATGCTCATCTTAAATCCCTTCTGATAATTCCCAATGGGCAAATGTTTGTCTGGTTGCAGGCAACAAAGAGTTGAATTAATTACTTTTGTAATTCTCCAATAAGTAGATTTTTGCAAAGGACTGGAGATAAAAAGCTGGCTTGAAAATTTGCCTTATGTGGTTGTTTGTTACTTTATCCATGGCTTTTTGTGTAACTTCCCAAAATTTTGCCTTCTTACTGTTTTAACATTATTTTCACCTCAATTATCTAAATTTATGTTTCAGAATTACTGTAAACTCATGCATGCTAAATCTTTCAGTAGTTGGTTTGAGTTGGATTTTTTAGATATTAAAATACTCTCTGTTTTACTGTTCATTTTTCTCTGTTCTTTTTTTCCCCTGTAAGAAAAGCATAATTTTATATATAAGACTATGTACAAACTCAAATGCAGTCCAAAGTGCAAATATTCCTGGGGGAATATTTGTTTTATATCCTCTATTGCTCAGCTGCCATAAATATTGCGGTTTAGTGCTTGTAATTTTCTAATGCAAGTATAGGATAAAATTAGTTTTTCAGATCCTGTGCATGGCATTTTTCTCTATTTTGTGATTATCACTGCTGTATAATCTGGTTTTGTTTTGTTTTTTTTTCTTTTTCAGAGCAGTTGAACAGATTTGCTGGCTTTGGTATTGGCCTTGCAAGGTAAGAGTTGTGTTGAGTGACAAAGCAGTAGTAAAGCTCGTATTTGTCTTATAAACCCTATATACGTTTCTATAATGTGTTTTTATTCCAACAGCCATAAGTAGTTGAAATGTGTTTAGAAACTTACTGCCCCTGTTTAGGTTTCTGTTTTCTTTAACTGTTGCTCAAAAATACATGAATGTAAGAAACTGTTTTTCATATGGAATGCCCAGGATGTGTGTACCCTGTCCAAGTAATCTGAAAGTGACACCAGAAAACTTTTTTGACATTTGCAACTTTTATTAATATTTTTAATCAATACAAATATTTCTTGAGAAATTGAAAATGTCTTCGAGTGTATTACCAAAGTATCCTCAAACCATAATGTTCATGTAACCAAGCTGGTCTGGAGGCCATTTTATTCTTATTATAGTGATTGTGTTGTCTTATTATTGATAGTGTTTTTGAGAAAGTGCTGAATTTTAAGATGCTGATGTCCAGGGAAAGTTTTACCTCTTTTGGTAGTAGCAAACTACAAATTAGCTCAATATTTTAAAAACTGCAGTATTTTTCTGTGCCACTTGTTTGTCGGAAGTTCAGAAACCTACCAGAGATGATTCTGTAGCTTGAGTTTGTAAAAATCCTGGGTATTCTACTTTTCTAATCCATATCCCAGGTTTGAACAATGTACAGGTAAGTACTCTGATCACTCAGGCACTCTGAGATGAAATTAATATTTTCTCTAAATGAACCAGGAATTCTGCTTTGGAAGTGAGAATTTTCCTGTGAAGTTTTGATTTGAAATATGACTTCTGGCACTGACAGGAGAATTGTTTTGGGCCAGTAGTGGTGAAAAGGTAGTCAGCTGTTACTACCAGTCCTTCTCTGGCCGTCCTAAAGAGAGTCTTGATTATTAATACAGTATGCAGAATTAGCATAAAACTGGAACTAATCCTGTCATAATTGTGGTTGTGGTTTGTTTTGTACCATGATACTTTGAAGAGGATGAGATTAAGAAATTTTGTATGTTATTTGCATATAAAAATATGTGCATACTACGTATATATGGGGCTTTTTCGTAGTGAATGTGTGTGTCAAATTTCATGTAACTTGTTCCTTGGGAGGCTGTTGGGTAGCCATCAAAAACATGCCTTGTTAGTTCACTAGAAAATATATTGTTTTTCCAAATATTGATCTGCTGTTGTTAGAGACAATTAACAAGCCTTTTCTAAGGAATTCTTAGTGACTTCTCATGCATTAAATACAATTTTCCTTTGAAGCCTGTTTACAGAAAATGTGTTGGC
Organism: Ammospiza caudacuta; assembly: GCF_027887145.1. Taxonomy (NCBI): domain Eukaryota; kingdom Metazoa; phylum Chordata; class Aves; order Passeriformes; family Passerellidae; genus Ammospiza; species Ammospiza caudacuta. The sequence goes on along the minus strand of NC_080632.1, from coordinate 66,926,335 downwards.
ACATCCTTGCATTGTTCTACGCCGTCAGTGTCAGGTATGTCTTTTATATTACCTATTCCAGTCAAAGCTCCTGTGTACTGTCATATCTCTGAATGAAAGTGTGTATTATAGGAAGCTTTGTAATTTTTAGGGGGCCTCTGCTACATTAACAAGTGTTTACTTGTAGAATACATGTTTTCTGTTCTGCAGTTTAGCTTATTTTGAAAAATCTTGCTTATTTTTCTTTGGGCAGTGGAAAGCAAATTACAGCAAGTAAATGTTGTGGGGTCTGCAGAGCAACTTTCAGATCCCCATTTACAAGCAGGATGCTTTGTTTCATAGGTTCTGATTTATGTAAAGTTTATTTTTAAACTTTCATATGAATACTTAAAAGGGCTGTCCATTTCCCTAAATTTCAGTGTGAACTTGCTCATATTTTTAGCTGATCTTTACAGAAATAAAATTCTTATATTTGAAATACCTTTATCCTTCAGAGTTGTATCGTCTGCAACTGTGTTTCTAAGACTGCCATTGTTTATATTTTAACAGGTTAACTATCATGCACGGAATTATCATCTCACACCATTTAGTATTGTCAATATCATGTACTGCATCAATAAGACACAGGTTAGTATTTGGTGGCAGCCTGTATGTGAGCACTGAGAGTACCTACAGCATGTGTGTACATTGAAATCTGAGTGTTTATGTAGATGGTGTTGTAAAGCATGGCTGTGCTGAGGGTTTGTTAGTTTTATAGCTACAAAAATGTGTCAAGAAGATCAAGTAAACCATTATTTTTTTTTCAGAAGTACAATACTTAGTGGGGAAAGATTTATGGATGTTAGAAAACAAAAAGTCCCTGAATTTTTTTTTTCATTAGGTTTCTGAAAGATCATTAATCATTATGTGGATAAAGTTATTTTTGAAGTGACTCCTTCCAAAGGTAGTACTGAGTACATTTCCAATTCTGCAGGGGGATGGCAATCCTTAAACTCACATCATTAGAAGGCAGGAAGAAATTCATAATTCTGAATATCTTATGGATGTACTTTTCACATGTTAAGCTCATTTTGTCCATAAAAAATGGTGTTAAGTTTATAATGCAGATTATTAACAGTGGGAGATGTGCCTCCAAAGTTATTGATAGGTCTTTGAAATTATTGAAAAACAAAAACTTCTGCGTAGATTAAAAATTAGTTGTTACCCAAATTTAATGATAAAGTTAAAACAGTAGAATTGTAGCCCTGTGTGGTCTGAATTTACTGAATTTTTTTAATAATAAGTTGAAAATATTTTTGAGTTTTGTGTTGGATATTTTGACACACAGGGTCCAAGAGCTCTTTGGAAAGGAATGGGCAGCACTTTCATTGTTCAAGGCATAACCCTGGGAACAGAAGGCATCATCAGTGAATTTACACCTTTGCCAAGGTATTGCATGTTTTTTTACCACTTCTAACAAATTAGTAAGTTGTTGACTTATTTTCAAAGTGTTAGTAAGGCTGTTTGAAAAATACTACTTCATGAGAACAACCAGACAATAAATAGGTGTTTCCAAACACAGTGTGGTTGTCTTGGAAAAGGCGACCTTATAATCCATAAATAGTGAAGGATTCTTTCTGGGAACTTTATTTGGTCGTGTCTGCTTACTTGTCTGGCTTAGAAATGCTGTGGCAAATTGGTCTTTGGTATTCAACTCTGTAATAAAAAAAAAATCATAATTTTCTACTTTTTTTTTAGGTTTTTATTGTGTGGTAATAGCATTACCATACCTAAGGGGAAAATTCCTGGTCTTATTAATGTAAATACAGAAGACTTGCGCAGCTAATGAGTTAGCACTGACATTTTGCTGAATATTTGCACTGTCCTTGGTAGGAGGGAGAATAGAATGGCCTGCATTAGTAAATGAGAAGACATGGTAAATGGGTGTCCATGTAACAGCAGCTTTATCTTTTGCCTTCCTTGACCAACAGCCATATGTACCTTGTTCAGTATTCTTATAACAAAGAGGTTACCACTAAAAATTACTGACTTTATTTAAAGAGGTATTCATCATTCTGCATCACAGTGTCAACCCTCTGCTGCAGAAATTTAGTAATTTTTACTAAAAATATTCAGGGACATGGAAACTACCCTGGGTTTAAAAAGAAGAAATATGGTTAGGATGAATCAAATACTGTTATGATGCATGTATCCAGACTTATAAAAGTAGGCATTTGCAAGTTCAAAAGCATTAGCAAAAGTATTTCATATTTAAATTGTATAGTGTGTATTTAAGGGTTTTGGTCAGCTCTGTTTCATATGTAATTGAAATTTCCAGGCATGTGCTTTCCTCCAAGTGTGTTTTAGATACAGCTCTAGGGTATGCTTAAGTTCATGAGATGTGATACAGTGTTTATATTTTCATAGTTCTGAATTCTCAAAAATGTAAGCAATGCTTTTCTTCTTGTGGGTCAGTTCAGCAGTTTGAAAAGTAAGCTGGTGCTGCTGCCAAAAGAATCAGACCTTTCTGCTGGAACCAGCTCATTCTTTCCTCTGTGCTACTCCCATCTTTATGGAAACACAATGTGTGAACAGTCAGGAAATTACCTGGACTGTGAAAGTGATCTGGCTTTCTCAGTGGTTTTCTCATACATGCACCACCCCACGATTTTCTCCTGAATGCTCTCTCTTCCTTCTTAATGGTGGCTTGCATCTTTGGGTGGTTACAGGGAGGAGAAGGTTATTGCTTGTAGCAGCAGTGCCAGCAAGTCTAATTTAAAAGGTTACTTAACTGCGTTATCAGGGTCCAAAGAACACAGAGACGTGAAATGTCAATTCTAATTCTATGTTATAGTTACGTGAAAGAGTACCCCTGTTTTAGGAGAGGAGCCCAGAAATGGGTGTGAGCGTTTTGTACTAGGCAAACTTCTTACATAATTGTTCTTGCACAGTTATGCCTTGTGGATTGACAGATTAGGCTTTCACACATTAGTTTGGCTGTTTTATTTTCCAAATCATTTAACTGTTATGGTAAGTGGATGTGATCCAAGTGTCTGAAATATATAATGGTAAAAATGATCTTCTGTTCCTGTTTAGTGATTAACCTATGGATTTAAAATGTGAAAGCTAGTAACAACACACAATTCTTCAGAAAGAGTAAAATCTTGCCTTTCTTGGATTAGAGTTAACTACAAGCAGTGTCTGATTGTGATTCCTAGACAACAAAGCTTAAAACATTATAGCTTGTTATTAAAAATGCAAGGTCTAGCGTGCCCAGCATTACAGACAAGTATCTATACCTCATAGCTAGATATTGGCCATATGCATTGTCAGTACATGTGGTATTGGAATGCTATCTGGAGCTAGGTGGATTTATATTTTCTGTCAAGTGGACTGTAAACATTTGCTGTTTGTATTTTGAAGTCCGTAACTAGAAATACTATTTCAAGGAAATATTATTGATGTCACCTTTGTGTTAAATACATGGGTTTTCTTCTTTTTTATCAGAATATGCTAAGGACTGGTCATCGGACAAAAAGCTTCAATTATGTCTATATGGAATTACTGCGCATCTTCTAGCCTGACCTCTTGTACTTGATTTGTTCTTATCTAACTGTACCTAAATATAATTTATATTTTCTTGAAAGAAATAACAACAGGGTAAACATAACCTAAAGAACAGAGGAGCACAACCAAACCAAAATGAAATAAAAATGATTTCTTGATAAAGGAAGAGTAGGAAGATTTTAAAATACTCCGTTTTTCCCTGAAGGTTGCTTTAAGCGCTTGTACATAAGGTTGCAACGTAAAGGCAGAACTTAATAAAGTCAGTTGCTGTGAGAGCAGCAAACATCTTATGAATCAATAACTGAATACTTTTTTTGATAGGATATCTGACAAGCCCGAAAAACTACTTGAAGTTAATTTAAGCATGATTTATTAAATGTTTCACCGTGTCTTTCCAATATGAGAAGTAGTTCACCATGAATCATAGAACACCAATATGAAAACTGACAACAGGTTGTTGACACTCATGGAAGAATTGCTTGAGAATTACATGTGGATGACTATTCATACTGTGGTAAATACTTCTCTTTTTAGAGAGCTTTCACATAAATGGAATCTCAAGCAGATAGGTGGACACCTTTTACTCAAAGGGTAAGTATAGCATGTATCTTATGTCTTACTATCTAAATATAATAAAACTACCAAATGGGCATACGTTTAGTCTGCTGCTACAAGATGCCAACAGTCATTTCTTGACAGGATGCTAACAGTACTTTTCAAATGCTGATTTTTTGAACAATCTTGATTACATACACCACTTTCACAGGTTTTCTTGTACTAAATCCCTGTGTCTATGGAACTCCACTAAATTAAAAGATAAGACTATTTTAGACCTTAATCAGTCTGGTTACATGGAAATAGAATTTAACTAAACTTTTGACTGGAGTTTACCTCAACTAGTTGATCTACATTTTAGTAATTGAGTTATACTTGGTTAGTTTTCTCTCAGGGATGATTTGGTAGATAGCTTTATGAACTTAGAGGTGCCTGTTTGGCTGAAATTCTAATATTGTCGTTATGTTAATTCTTACATTGTTAATTTCTACAGGTTAACACATGTGATAGCAATGCCTTTTTATTCTGCGAGCCTGATTGAAACTGTACAGGTAATTTAAATATGTTTGGAACATTTTAAAAGATACTGTTAGACTTTATAGATTAGATTATGTGGAGAGATGAATCTTTGAATTCTGGTTTGTGTTGCAGTAGTTGCATTTGTTTTGATTGAGGCTGTGTGACTTAGCTGAAATGGATGTTCCCTATGTAGGGTGTATCAGTATATCTTAATTCTAAATCTAGAATTAGAAAGGACATTTAATGTAGATAGTTGGAATATATTGTATATGAAAGAGTGACATGCTATATTTATGTGTTCTAGCAGATAAAACAGAAAGAAGTTTTTCTCAATCTCAAGTTTTTTAACCTTTGCTTTCCTAGGCATGTTGGTACAGTGACATCTGTCCCCTACAACAACTGTAAAGGTTTTTCCAGTAGTTCACTGGGGATTTTTAAGTAAATACTCAACTCTACCCTCTCAGGACTGTTTTCATCCAATCAGGTTTTTAGTTTTAATCTTCATCTAGTTCTTCCTTAGCCACAAAAATTAAAATCTGGACCTGTCACTTAAGAGTATGTTGTAGCTGGTTCTGTAACTGTGAAGTGTGGGCCATAGTGCTGTGTTGCAGACTGCCTGTCAGTGAGATGTTGCATCTCTTTCTGGAGAAAGGCAAGGGTTAGCTGTGCAGAAATGTCCAGGATAATTCTCCCAGCCCTGTCTGTATAATGACTTGCTCTTAGATGACGTGACAGAGTCTCTGTGCAGCTAATGGAACTCTCTCTGTTGATTGAACTCCCATATGGAGCATGCAGCATAGTCACTCTTGTGTCACTGAGTCATCAAAATAATAATTTTCATTTATAGCATGGGCAAGTTGTATGTACTGTCAAGACTAGTTTGCTGGTGTATGTGTCCAAAATGTTTTTTTTTCTGGGGAGAAGGCTGACTTCTGCAGTTTTTCAGTTTCCGCATGCCTTTAGAGGCATGGACAGGGGCAGGATTCTGCTGTGGGCAGACAATCCAAGCTGAAATGAGCCGAAAGGTACTAGGAGAGCTGTTCTGTCTGAACTGGCTGCATTATGGATTAACAGGGCAGGTGGGATTAAGCGTCTGTGCAGGGAGAGTTATAGACAGACTCTCAACCACAAACTCACTTCCTCTGAAGATACTCTGTATTTTAGAAACCGTCTTTCCTCCTGGGATCTCTGGTTTGGGGAATATTTGGGAGACTTAATTGGTGTCATAATGGGAACCTGGCTGGAACTCAAATTCTTAATTGCTGGGGAATGGCTCTACCCTGACCACGCCATAATTTTGGAACTAGAAACAGTGGTGGAACACTGTTAATATTTCTGGAGCTCATAGCCAGCCACAGAATGGAACGCTATATATTGCTGCTCGTATTTTTGTCTGAAAGGATTTTGCATTACCTGTGGTGTTGGGCATGGGTAAATTTTTAAGCAATAAAAGAGAACATGATTTAGAGCCTGTCTTCTGTTTGCAAAGTAAGTATAAAGTTTCTTTGCTAGAAAGCAACTTAATAGGAAAACAATAAAAAACCAAAATAGCATCTCTCTTGGCCTTTTCGGTAGATGATCTCTGTAATGGATTGGTTATGAAAATTCCACTGAGATCTGAGGATTTTAAGATTTGGTAGCTTCAGCTGTGTGCAAATATTTTACTCAACAAGCGTGTGTATGTGTATATATTATGTATATATTATATATTATGTACAAAATGTGTTCTTGAGTTCCTGGAAACATCATCATAAACTTATTAGAAACACAGCAGAGGTAAGGATATCATTTGTGAAGATTTTTATATTGTATTAATCGATGCAGGGGAGCAGCTTGGCTTGCCAGGTTTGAATTACATTCCTATGCTGCAAGAATGCAATGACCAATGGCAAGCCAGAAAAGTTTCGGATTGTTGGATTTCCTACTGGCAGGTTTATGTTGACTTTAACTGTCTTAATTCTGGTAAACCATGGTGTTCAGCAGTGTCTGTTTGACACTTATCCAAGTGTACATTTCGCCAAAATAGCTGTAAAGAGTGGAAATCTGCAGCTATCAAGTTTTGTCATTAGCTGTTCTTTGTCATTAGCATCTCAAACCTCATGGTGGCGTGTTAGGCCAAAGCAGGAATGGTTTAAACTGCAGTGACTGTAGTGATGTGGGACAGAAAAGGAGTTGTGCTGCTTAACTTGTACTTGAAGTCTGCAACAACATTATGTTCTCAGGCATTTAAACTAGTTTCTCACCCACACAGAAAAGACCATCAAGGCTCTGCAGGCTGTTTAATATTTCCTCAAATACTGAGGAATATTCTGGTGATTTATTCTGGCTTGAGGTCAGGACATAGACCACATGGACTCAGAGACTTGGACATTTAGGAGAACACCAAAATCTTGAATTTTGGATGTAAACAACAGGATAAAACACTATTAGTAGGGGAAATAATGTTTTTAACTTAATGCTACCCTCACAGGTGGATTGTAACAGACTAAAAAATTACTACAGAATTTTTATTTTTAGCACATGAATACAGTGATTCTCTCTTCACTAAGAGACATCATGGGTAAAGAATACTACTTTAAATGCATATAATGCCATGAAAACATTCAAAACTGAAACTATTCGATTCATATAGAAAATGAGCTTTCAACACTAGTTATAGAAATCTTTACTATGTAGATTCAAGTTCAAAGATTATAGTCACAGTCTTTAAAGTAAAGGAATTTTGAATTAAATAAATCCTTCCTGGCATTTTGCTCCAGATGTAGACATTGCAAGTTCATGACTGCTTTGCATTCTGATACATTCAGCAATAGGCTGAAGGTTGCATATCTTTGTTAGAAACACAGATAACCACAATATAAATTAAAAAGCCCTCACTTCTTCAAGATGGGTTCATTCTTTAAAAAGAAGCTTAATTGAATGCTGTGAAGAGTGTTGTAACAAGCGGCTTTTATTTGTACAGCTGTGTAGACATAATAGCATGCAAGTATTTAATGCTTTTTAAAAGTTAAGCAGTGATAAAGTGTCAGAGTGGATATCGGGATGTTTTTGAACTGCTCAGCACGAGTTGTAACTCCTTGTTTGTTGTTGTAGAGTGAAATCATTCGAGACAACCCTGGCATCCTGGACTGCGTGAAAGAAGGAATTGGGAGAGTTGTAGGCTTGGGAGTACCCCATAGCAAACGTCTCCTTCCTCTGATGGTCCTCACTTTTCCCACTGCTCTGCACGGAGTTCTTCACTACGTCATCAGTTCCATCGTCCAGAAGCTTGTCTTGTTTGTTTTGAAAAGGGATAATTCCCACAACCTTCCAACTGAGAGCTCCACTTCTGTGCAGGGCATGCTGGATGCGTATTTTCCAGAACTTATTGCTAGCTTTGCTGCTAGCCTTTGTGCTGATGTCATGCTTTACCCACTGGAAACAGTTTTGCACCGCCTTCATATTCAAGGGACACGCACAATAATTGACAATACAGACCTTGGCTATGAAGTGCTTCCAATCAATACTCAGTATGAGGGAATGAAAGACTGCATAAATACTATAAAACGGGAAGAAGGAGTGCAAGGTTTTTATAAAGGATTTGGAGCTGTTATAGTACAGTATACCTTGCATGTGGCAGTTTTACAGCTTACCAAAATTATTTACTCAACACTGCTTCAAAATGTTTCTTAATCTGTCCAGGTCTGGATCCAGCACATTGGACATGATTGACTTGCTAGCCTAGTTATTGTTTAAATGGCTTAGAAAGTGAACTTTGGGGAATCCACTCTATGGATTCTCCTTACACTGTAGAACAACTTGTTTTAAAAATGGGGATATAGTTTCCGAAGTGTAATTAAAAAAGACTGTTTAAAAATTACAGACACAAATTGAATATGTCATATGCAGTCATACAAAGGGGATCAGATTTCAAATGTGATTGCATTGAGGATTTACTTTTCCTCTTACCAGTTCACTGACATAAGGAATGGATATGAATTGTTAGTATCTGCTTTGTAAGCATCACATCTGATATTTAATACGGACTGTTAAGCAGTTGAAAGGAATTTATTTTCTTAAGTTATAAGAACTTGCAATTAGGGGACTGATGGTCTTTTAAAAATGTTTCCAACTTCACTGTTAATGGAGCTGTGAGTAAAATATAAACTGTAAAAGTGACTTAAGTAGACTTAAATGTTATCATTTACAGGTTTGTAGAAGACTTATTTTGCTGCAGTGTGGCAGAAGATGACAAATAGGAATCTCTTGCTTTGTATAAAAACAACAAAAAATGGGTGTGGGGCAAAGCTGCACAGAATGCAAATTTGGCTGTCTTGCAGTTTGTTTGCAAGGCTTACAATAACTGTGTGAATAAAGCGAAATAGAAACTGATGTGTGCATGTGTAAGTGCCATTTTTAGCTGACTTTCCGCTGACAACTTCAGGGTTTAGTTTTACTCTAATGCTCCATATGAGAGTGTAATAATCATACAAATCTGTGTAGTAGTAGATGTAGTGGTGTTCAAAGTGTACAGAAAGCCTAAGAAAACAATTGGCTGTTCCTAGAGTTTTTATTTTGTTAGATTGGAGGGGTGTGTATAAAATTTTCTCCTTAACTATATAGCGCTGATGTCTGTAATTTAAAATCTCTGCTAGTTTAAATATTCCGTGGAGCAGAGCTAAGTCTGTTCATGTGCAAGGGAACTATTGAAATAAATAATTTTTGCCCTCTCCCTCTTCAGACTCAGCCTGAAATGATTTTTAATCATTCTGAACATCCTAATCCTTGGTTTCATCGGTAACAATGGGGGCTGGGAGATGTTTTTTGCAAATAGAACAAGCATGTGGAAAGTCACTTTTAAATTATGAGAGGCTGCTGCTTTTTTCACATTCATATGGCAAGTCTGTTTTTGTGAATGCTGTAAACTGATCTGCATTTTAATCATTAATCATTGTGTAGTTACCACTTATGGAAAGTAGTCATGGTGAAAGAATGCAAAGATGTTGCTCTTTGTAAGTTCTGACTTCATATCAGGTCTACTTTAATATTAATCTATAACTTTCATGTATTTTAAATGCCTAAGTGTTAAAATGGAAAGTATGGTGAACTTGGAAACTGGATTCTTTTGAAATACTGTTGATTGCAATTCTAGTGTATAGTGTATTAAATAAAATGAGAATTCACTGTAAGTATTATAAAATAATTCACCAAAGAGGCATGTAAAGGAATCCTGTTTTGTGTGTTGTTTTACTGTATAGATTCCAGGGTAGCGTTCTCAAGTTCCTCAACTTCATAAGTGCAAGAACATGATGAATTAAACTACATGCAAGTGCTTAGGTGAAATACTCAGTTCCTGGGTTGGTTTCTTGAAAATTTCTGAGTATTAAGATGGCCATGCCAGAAAGTCATCCAGACTGGAAAAGACCTCAGCATGTCGTGCAGTTCAAATTCCTGCTCTAAGCAAGGACAGCATTGTCTTATACATGCCTTTGTTCAGTCAAGTTTCTAATACATGAAACTGGCCTTTTCAAATGTGTTAAATTCAGCTGTAGCCAACAATTTTACCACAATTGCCTTGAAGCAATAACTAAGTGCATCTTGCAGTCCAGCACTTCCAGTTGTATCTGTAAAATTGGCCCGCCCTGTTTTTCTAGGAATAAAATTCTAGGCCTTTTTCCCTTGTGAAATGGAGGACTTGGCTTGATATATCCTTCAAGAGGGAAGATGAGTTCTCAAGAGTGACACTAGAGACTGCTATAATATTTTATTGCATCAAAGACTTGCTTTCAATGCTGACAGTTTTGCAGTTGTAGTCTAGGTTCTCAGATCTACAAGCAGGGTGAGAAAGAATGCTGTCAGTGTAGAGCAGTTGTTCTGTGGTGGAAAAAACCTTTTGGTTATGGCTATACTTTTTTGGTCCTCTCTCCAGAATGAGCATGTTTAGATTTTTCATGTATACTTTTTTTATCTTCCAAAACACTTAATACATTTTGTCCAGAGTTGCTAAGGTTTTGCCCATGCAAAAATGTAAATGAGTATGGGCTGAAAAAAGTAATTTTAACCTTTTAAATCCTAAGTGTTTCTGGTTTTCATTTGGATTTTAAATCTGAAGTACTCAATTTTTAGCTCACACAAATGACCAGTAGGTGGTTTCAGCAATAGATACCACTGAAAACTACAAAATACTGAATTGTCTGTAGAAAGCTTGTGGTGAAATATGAAGAATTCTTATGCATAAGAATAAGAATTCTTATCAAGAATTCTTGCTCTAATTCTTGTGCCTGATGTAAACAATCTTTTGTACCTTGTTTTTCTTACTACATTTTTTAATACCTTAAGAGAGCTGATTTCAAGGAGTTCAGTGTTCCTGAAGAAAGCCAGATTCTGATGTTTTCCCCTCGCCAAAGCATTACGTGGCTTCTTATCCATGTCTCTTACAAGGAAAGCCTTCATGTCCCCTAACTGACAAAGTCCAGGCAGAAAACTTTGAACTATGAGGCCTCCTGGAAGTAGGCAGATATCTGCCTGTGTTCTTTCATGGACAGCGCACAGATGACACTTGGCTTTTAGTTGTGTTACAATGGAGCTTTTAGATCCAGTGTTGGTGCCAATACTAAATTCTCCAGGATTGTTCCAGCTGTGTTCATTCCTTTTAGCAGATCTCCTCTGAGGCACACATGATTTGATCTGCCTCTGGGCACTGCAATAATGTGAAGTGTCCAGTTTTATAGATCTATGCAGAATTTGTAAGACTCAAAATTACATGTTTTTCTTAGCTCCTCTGACTTTAGCAGCAAGTTCAAAGCAAGTATATGGAAGGTATTCATCTCACATGGTCATTCAGCTGGATATACACCTGCAGCTACAAACACAGAGTACAGTCATGGAATATCCTGAATTGAAGGACCCACAAGGATCATCAAAGTTCAGTTCATGGCACCCCAAGTATCCCACTAAGTACCTGAGAGCATTGTCCAAACCTTCTTGAAATTAGGTGCTGAGACCATTTCCCTGGGGAGCCTGTTCCAGTGCCCAAACACCTTGGAGGCAAGAACCTTTTCATAATACTCAACCTGAAACTCCCCAGCACAACTTCAGGCCATTCCCTTGTTTTCTGTCACTGGTAACCAGACAAGGTTAAATGTCTGCCCCCTTCCTCCCATCACAAAGAAATTGAAGACTACAATGGGGTCTCTCCTCAGTCTTTTCTTCAGGCTGACAGACCAAGTGACCACAGATACTCCTCATAAAGCTCTTCCTTCAGATCCTTCATCACCTTTAAGGCCTTCCTTTGGACACTCTTTCATATCTTTATATCTTTATATCTTATATTGTGGCACCTAAAACTGCCCTCAGGACTCAAGGTGAGGCCACCCCAGCCCAGAGCAGAGTGGGACAATGCCCTTCCTTGCCCAGCTGGTGATGCTGGGCCTGATGTCCCCAAGACAGGGATGTGCCTCCTGGCTGCCAGGGCACTGTTGCCTCATCTTCAGCTTGCCAGAGACCAGGATCTCCAGGTCCCTTTCCATGTTGCTGCTCTCCAGCCTCTCATTCCCCAATCTTTCCATCCATCCAGGGTTGCCCCATCCCAGGTGCAGAGTCCAGCATTTTTCCTTGTTGAACTGCACACAGGTGGTGATTGCCCAGCCCTTTGATTCATCGAGGTCTCTGCAGGGCCTCCCTACCTTTGAGGGAGTCAACAGCTCTTCCCTGTCTTGTCTCATCTGCCGATTTGCTGATTCTCCCTTCCAGTCCTGCCTGCAGGTTGTTCATGAGGATGCTGAAGAGCACAGGGCCAGGGATGGAGCCCTGCAGAGCCCTGCAAGTGACAAGTCACCAGTTTGATGTCACCCCAGCCACTGTATGTAACCCTTTGTGCCTGACTGGTGAGCCAGTTGCTCACTCATCGCATGATGTGTTTTTTCCAGCTGTGGGCTGGACATTTTGTCCAGAAGGATCTTGTGAGTGACAGTATGAAAAGCTTCACTGAAGTCCAAAAAAATTACATCAACTGGTTTTCATTGATCAGCCAGGTGGGTTACCTTTTCAAAAAAGGAAATCACACTTGACCAACAGGACTATCCCCTCATGAAGCCATGCTGGTTGTGACAGATGACTGTGTTGTCCTTCATGTGTCCAGAATATTCCTAAAGCTCCTGGGTGATAGCTTCATGGTACCAAGGCATCACAGATAGTAAAAGAGCTGAGTAGGAAAAATGCCCTCCTTGATTTGTTGCTCATTTCCAGAAGGGGTTTTGTGTGACCATTAAGTGACTAAGTTTAAAATCTCTAGACAGGAAGAAAAGAGCCTCAGCCATGGACATAAGGAGAGCAGACTTCAGGAACTAGTATTGAGGTCTCTGGGAAAACATTTTAGAAGGTGCTGGAGTTCATCAGTGCTGGTCACTTTTTTGAGCACCACCTCCTAAATGCGCAGGAAATTCCAGAATGTTGGAAGTCAAGCAAGTGAGGCAGAAGGCCGGCTTGGTTGAGCAGGGGTCTTTTGAAGCTAAAGCAAGAAAAATAACATGTATGGCCAGTGGAAGCAAGGTCAGGTGCCATGGGAGAAAAATAGAGATGCTGCTGTGAGGGAGAAAATTCATGTAGCTAAAACTTGGCTAGAGGACGCTGGCCAGAACTGTGTGTGACAATGAAAAGAGTTTCCTTAAATCATTAATGGTAAAAGGCAGTGCTGAGGTAACATTGCCCATCACAGGCCAAGGGTGGTCACCTCCTGAACAGGGACAGAGACAAGGCAGAGGTGTTTAGTGCTGTCCTTGCCTCTGTCTCCAACAGTGCTGATGGGCTGAGGGGGTCCCAGTGCCCTGAGCTGGAGGACCACGACTGTGAGAGTGACAAACTCCCAGCTGGCCCTGAGCCTGTGCAGGTTCCATTGCTCCAGCTGGATCCCTGCAAATCTATGGAGTCTGATGGGATTCGTCTGAGAATACTCAAAGAGCTGCTGATGTCATCATGAGCCTCTCTCAATGATTTTTGAACATTCCTGGGAATTTGTAGAAGTCTGAGTTGATTGGAAACTGGTGAACATTGTCCCAGTTTTCAAGAAGGGCAAGAAGCATGACCCTGGAAACTGCAGGCCTGTCAGTCACACATTCAGCACCTAGTGAAAATATAGGGAAGGGAAGTTTATTTTGCGAGTTGCTGAAAACCACCTGAAAAACCTAATCAATGTACATGATGTAAATGAGGCCTGTCCCTCCATTAATGCACCTTCTTGCTGAGCTCTAAGATTTTTATCAGTATAATTCAGGGCTAGCAGTGGTCACTGTTAAACTATTTACCTCTTCAGTGATAACACACTAAATTTTTTGTCTAAATGACTGTTGCTGTGAGATTTGAGAGCAATATATAATGGGAGCAATTCCCTCACTGGAATGGCAAAAGAGGTGGTAGGAAAATGTGAATAAACTGTTTGTTTGATTTTGCTTCTGAATATGTAATATCTATCTCCAGCAAGGGTGGAAGAAGGGAATATCTTAATTTGATCAAAGATGCTAGCATGTGTTCTTCAAAAGCAAATCTGAATTTAAGGACTTGAAAAAACTTTTATCTTCAGATATTTTTCATAGAATAAAGATAATTTGTTCTTTAGCTGCTGCTCTCCAGCCTCCCCACAGACAGCCTGGCAAATTGGGAACACAGTTTCATGGCAGAAAAGGAGCAATATTGAAAATGGAATTTAGAGACTGTCCATAAATGCAGAGAAACAAAATTCTGTGATTAATGTTCTCAGTTGCAAAAGCTTAATAAAGTGTAGAAATGTCCAGATGTATATATATAGCATTTATGTCCAAATGTATTTATATGTGTATTTATGTCATATTTATGTCAGGTTTCATTTGGAAGTCTATTTCAGCCTTTATGTTTCAAATGGTGTTTTTGAAGATAAGTTAAAATCACAAAATGTGTTAACCCCTGATATACCTTTTTGTCCTCCTGATACTTGGAAACTGACTCGACTAAAAAGCCAGCTATTTTTTTCAGCTTTTTCAACAGGAAAAAAAAAGGTCTTCTACATCTTCCATTCAAATCGAGGCACTCTTTCAATGAATGCAAATACCATAATACAGTGGTCTAATATGTCAGCTACAGATTTTTTTGTTTGTTATTATTCAAACTGCTAATGAGTTGGCTGCAGTACATATTGCCTGTAACAGCTTGATCTGGGTGAAATACCGCATCACTCTTCCTTTGTTTTCAAAACATAGGAGCAGAACATGACTCTTACCTACCAAAGTAATAAAACTGAAAGAGATATTTTAGCTTTTACCTGAAATTCTGAGTCTTGCTCTTATTTCACAGTCTTATGCTTAGCACTAAGACAAGTCCACAGCAAAGGACCTTTTGCCTGGAACTTGACTGTTCTGCCAAGGTGCTTTGTGTCTTTCCCAAAATGAATTGTTACAAGCAACAGACTTGTAAACTGGTGTTCCTGATTCTGGTTTTCAGGATGTCTGCAGAAAAGAAAAACAGCAGGTTTGCTTTTCCTGCAGCAGTGAATGAAACTCACTGAAGTTTCTGATATCTGAAATAGGATCCTGAATTTATGTAATACCTTTGAGTAAAGGTATGTAATACCTTTACATACATTTTTATGTATGTAATGCATTTGAGCATTATTTGTAGGAGGAAAGACCAATATACACAGATGCCTTGACTCTCAGCTCCTAGCTCTTACCAGCTCAGCTCCGTGCCACTCAAAGTGATGTGACACCTTTGATGTCCACACAGCCCCCTGACAAGTTTATGGTCTCTGTGGGTAGAGGTATCAGTCTAAACCTGTTGCAAAATGCAAGCAGGGGCAGGATTGTTAGACACTCTTCCCATGGATTAGCTTTGTGTATGCAAAATGATACATGAAAAAAACCCAAACAAAGGCATGGAAAAGGGGATTCTTGAAACCAAGTATGTGCTTACCTCTGAGAGCACCCTGACAAGGAGATACGTGTCACTTCAACAGCTACTCGAGAACAGTGAGGGGAAGGAGACTTAACATGTGGCTACTTGTGTTTCAGGAGCTTAAAAATGCCTACAATGTTTTCTCTGAAAGATGGAGATTTTTTTATTTCCAATACAATAAAAAAAAAAAAAAAAAAAAAAAAGAAACTTGGCAAAAAGTTTGCTGTGAAGCAGGTAACTGTTGCATAACAATTTTGACATTCTTTGAAGTTAACTAAATAATATTCACTTTGGCTAATACTTTTTTTCTTTTAATAAAAAGCAGCTACTTTATAAAGCCTACTTTTATCAAGGGAATTAATGTGTCGTGTTCTCTTAAGCTGTTTATTTGTATTAATTTGACAAGATAATGGATCTAGAAACTCATTTGTGTGTTTTTTCCTCTAATACATCTGTGTCTGATAAGTGTTCTTTAATAATGGAGTTTCCTCAATGTGACACCAGTTGATCTGATCATAAAAACGGCTGTTGAGAAATGGTTACAATTACTTTACAAAAGGGAAAATATTTGTGTATTTAAATACAGTTTCAACATACAAGGAAAGGCCAGAAGAACTGGGATTGTTCAGCCTGGAACAGAGGCTGTGGGGTGACCTAACTATGGCCTTCCAGTACCTGAAGGAAGCTCACAAGAAAGATAAAGGGCGTGTAGTGACAGGACTAGGAGAAATGGCTTCAGACTGAAGGGGAGTAGGCTTAGATAAGAGATGAGGAAAAAATTCTTTACTGTGAGGGTGGCGAGGCCCTGGCACAGGTTTCCCAGAGAAGCTGTGGATGCGCCATCCCTGGAAGTGTTCAAGGCCAGGTTGGTTGGGGCTTGGAGCAGCAACCTGGGATAGTGTAAGGTGTCCTCACCAACAGTAGATGATCTTTAAGGTTCCTTCCAACCCAAACCATTCTGTGATTCCACAGAATTTTTCCCAATGGGAATAAAAACCAAGACATTTTAGGTTGTAAAGGAAACATGCTGCTGACCTGCAGCAACTTAAAAATTTTTGAATTTCCAAACAAAGATCAATGTATGCTTGCCCTATTAATTAGTAGAAGTTTAGAGTGTGCAATACAAGAAGTTGGAATCGTACTTAAGGACTGCCTGGGAAGCTCTGTAACTGAAACTGCTTGGCACACTAAAGCTCCTGCTTGCACAGTAGGACAGCCATCAGCACATACCAACACATATCAGCATGTGCATCAGATATGCAGTCTTCTCATCGCTGGAAAGAAAAGGGAATTCAAAGCATGATGGTTGGGTGTACACTTCCTTCTGTCTTTGTAGCTGCAAGTTTTTAATCATCTGTCAGGTATTTTGTTCCCCTCTATCAAAAAATATATCAATGGATACTCCTCACATCTTCAAACTTCACCAATTGTGCAGTTACCAGATCAGGATAATTCTAGATGTAATAATCATCACAAAAATGACACTGGTAGTGGTGGCTGGATTTCCTGAAGCTCCTGCAGAGCTGAGGGATGTGAAGGATGAGGTGGGTGTGCTGGCAGTGATCTCAAAGGGAAGCAGAGCTGCCAAAGAAATGAGAATATACCTCTTCTGGAGTTTGTACAAACACTACTTTTTCTCCTTTGTGCCTCCTGCACACTGTCCATAGCATTTTGGGTCTGTGTTCTCCGTATGACATGGAGTGCAAATGACAGAGTCATAAATGATTGATATCTGTTCTTTTGCACAGGGGTCATCTGCTTCCTTTCTCTGTGCAAGTGTCCAGGATGGCTTGTTGATCATTGCCCATGGCTTTGTGTGCACCATGGATTGGTATAAAGGATTGGTCAATAGCTTCAATGTTTAGCGGGGAAAATTGAGTCTTGCATTTTGATCCTTAAAGTTAAAATCCCGTGAAAACATCTGTGTAGAAAGCATCTGTATAGTAAGATTTATTAAACTAATGACTTATGTTAGAGGGAGTATTTGTACTTGACAGCAGACACTTTCCATATACTTGGTTTCTCCTCTCTTTTCTAGGGTTCCTCTTCCTGTTTGGCTTAATACATCACTTCAGTGCCTCTTTATATACTAGCTGTCTACCCTTGCTTCACCTTTTTCTAATTTTTCCCTCTGTCTCTTTGGTTTTCATAGGTGCCTTTTCTGTCTTTTTTCTGTATGTCTCCCCAGGGAAATATCCAGCCCCTATTTTCATGTTCCCTTAAATGAAGGGCACTTTGGGTACTCATCACTGTGCATGATGCTGCCCACAGCTGCTCGTAGAGTACTTTCCAGAAATTGTCACCTGGACATACAAATTGAGCATCCTCTGCCCTGATGAATTCACAGGGTGATGAACCTTCCCTTAACACTTCAGATGGTTGGGATTAAAAGTCATGTAGCTGAGTTGGTCTTAAATAATGTTCTGTTGGCAGCTACAGCTGTATTTTAACACACACACACACACACACACACACACACACACACACACACATACATATATATATATATATATACACATATATATATATTTACATATAAACATATGTATATATAAATACACTGTACATACATATATGCAAATGGCTGCATTACAGCTGTAACAGGAAGTATGCAGCTATGCAGGAACTGGGTAAGGATAGTTTTGCAGATATTAAAAAGAAGTTTTTTTCATACTCTTTGTAATTATTGGGGCAATTTTCTAAAAGGTGCCTAACTTTCTGCATTTACAGTCTTTGTCTGCAATTATTTTACTTAAATAGCTGTAGCAAAAAGAAGGGAAATAACATTCCCAGTACTGATGTGTAACAATCATGTGAACAAATTTCTCATGGAATTATAAAAATCTGGCTGGGGTGCAGAAATATTTGCTGAGCCCTCAGTAAGGGAAATAAAAGTTCTCATTGGCCAGAAGCTGTTGAATTTACATTTTACTCCTCAGAGCAACAAAACTATGTGCAGTTACTTTCTGTGTGACTGCACCTGTTAAAAAAAAAGCATGTGGTTGAGAGGAGCTAGAACAATAACCATTTCTTTGGTCCCCAGTTACTTTTTGAGATCTGTGTGCCTTTCTTAGGGAGGCATCTTTGTTAATGACTCTATTCAGTACAGTCTCTTTTGTCTTAATGCTGCTTGTGGTGTGGCCACAGGTATCCTGTGCTCTTTAGTTTGCTGCCCTCAGTGTCTATTTCTTTTTCCACAGGAGTTCTGACTTAGCATCTTGCAGCTGACTACTCTTCAAGCACCAGAAGCAATATTTTACTGTTAATGAAGTACTTTGATCGTTCAATCCCAGCCAGCAACTAAGCCCTACACAACTGTTCACTCACTCCCCTGTGGTCAGATGGGTAAGGGAATTGGAAAAGAAAAAAAAATACAAAACTCGTGAATTGAGATAAGAACGGTTTAATAGGAAAAACAGAAGGCACACACATGGAGAGCAAAACAAGGAATTCATTCACTGCTTCCCATGGCTGGGCACATGTTCAGCCATCCCTAGGTGAGCAGGGCCCCATCACGGTAGTGATGACTCAGAAAGACAAACACCATCATTGCTCTCAAAGTCCTTCCATTCCTGCTTCTCCTCAGCTTCATATGCTGAGCATGATGTCAGACACTCTGGAATATCCCTCTGGTCAGGTGGGATCAGCTGTCCTGGCTGTCCCCTTCCAGCTCCTTGTGCACCCCCATCCTGCTCACTGCGGAGGTGAGGAGCAGAAAAGGGCTTGGCCCAGTGCAAGCCCTGCCCAGCAATAACAAAAACATCCCTGTGCTATCAACTCTTTCCAGCACAAATGCAGAACACAGCCCCATGCTCGTTTACCATGAATAAAATTAACTCTACCCCAGACAAAACCAGAAGAAGCAATTTGTCCATGCTAAATCAATCCTGGGGAATTACCCAGAGCTATAATAATATCATCAAACTGGTTAATCAGGCCAAACAGAGCAACATCATAATGATGCTAAACTGGTAGTTTTGGGGCAACTCTGTTTCTGGTTAATTATAAAAGAACTGCGACTAATTAGATTTAAAAGTAATGTGGCTTAGTGATTGATTACATAAAAAATTATAAATTATGGAATCACGTAAACCAGAATGCATTTCACTGGGGGAAAAAGAAGTTGCATTTTGCAACAACTATATAACAGGGTGATTTTGCCTTGTAGGGAAAAGAACGTTGTATTGTTCTGTCTTGTGACATTAATGTGAGGTTTTCTTTTTATCCAGTGCTTGCATGATACTGTTTGCCCACTTCTCCAGACACATACACATCTCCTTAAATCCCTTTGTCTTCCACTCCCTCATTTAAACTGTTCACAGGGATTATATGGATTAAGAGTTTAGGAACAAGTGAGATAGTAGTTTGAAAGAAACACAGTTATAATATCCTTCAAAAATCCACTGGGGTTGTTCAAAACTTCACTGACTTTTGAAGATGTTTCTAAAAGACACTAATTCTTTGGCTTATGAAAAGAACAGTAGAATGTATGCTCCTCATTTAGCTTTTCAACAACCTTGTCATCATGAGCCACTGCATTAGGACTCACCAAGTACCAGGAGGCATTGCATGACCATGATGCCCAGATAACCAATGTATGCTTATCTCTATTTAAAATAGATAAATTTTCCATTTTAAACCAATTTCTGGCCTATCAACACACCTTCAGGCATATATTCAGTGGGACTTTGCCTTTTCACTACTAACCATAGCAATAAACAAATACCAGGTTCTTAGATGCCAAGTCATAATTTCTGTAATGAGTGGGCAGGATGGAAGCTTCTTTTTATTTTCCATCAATTTTGTACCTAGCACCTCAACCAAATCTGTGGGTAGCACACCAAGTAGGTACACATGTAGGTAACAACCTGGAAGTATGTACACAAATTGATACTAAATCAGGGATGGGCAGTTAAATATTTATGACTACTGCCTGCTGGAGAATGAATGACAATTGCTGCAACAACTACAGCCCTGGGGAAAGACTATTTTGTTGCTCTGGAAACATGGTCAGAGTCAATAACTAGCTGGAGAGCAGAGCTGCCAGCACTCGGGTGGGAGGGAGGCACTAACACAAGAAACAGGAAAGAAAGATTTGTGTAGGTCATTCTTCACCACAGTGAGGAGCAGCAGCTGATCAAAGATCTGCAATTCACAACGTTTTTCCATAATGGGTGACTGTCTGATGCCAAGAGGACTACGCACCACTTGGTAGGTAATGTGTTAGCATTCCTAATTTACAATTTCAGTAGTGGACATAGTGGCTCTGAAATATTTTTTAATTTCTTTTTTTATGGTGGAAGAGCAGAGGCAGGTTATGGAATGTCTTGTATGAAATATTAATATGATTGTCTGGGCAGAAGTGACGAGTGCGGTTTCAGATGCAGAAGGAATGGCATTTGCTTTTATCTGAGAGCAGAGGCACAGTCACCCAGAGGTGACTTCATGTCCTGCTTCTAGTTTTGCAACTAGTTTCTTCTCTGACATCAAGACAAATTTATTCATGATTTGCTCCACAAATCAGATCAGGTTAAAGGTTCAAAGTCTAATCGTTCTCCTCTTCTTGGTATACTGTTCTATATGTCTGGACAAGCCAATGTGGAACAAGTCAAACTGGTGCCTCCTGCACTCTTCTGACCTCTTTCTCCTTTCAGTCCAGTACGTGCACTTCCTTGCCTGTCATTTACCAAATGCATCAGGAAGAGCATCAGATGAGGTCTGAATGCAGGCGCTGACTTTCCTGAAAAACAGCTGTAACAGCTGTGCTTAGCACAATTCTGTGCTTCTGTCATCTTGGCACAGGAAAACAAAAGTGTGTCTGTCTTTTATACCGATACTGTACAGCCACGGTCTTTTCCTCTCTGAGGGTATCAAGTCATCACTACAAAGGGAACTTGCCTTCTACTTTCCTGCATGGTAACATTAGAACCCATCAAATGGCAGTCTCTGAGAAACCTGTGCTGACCTGGAAGTTTCCTCCAGAGATTGTGATTAGGAGTAGGCTTCGTCATCTGAAGGGATTCAAGCAATATTCAAAAGCCAAGACCTTTAACTCTGTTCTTTACTGATTTTTTAACTTATTTTGTTCAGAATAGAAGTTGTCTTTACTATGTGTAGGTTCCTGAGTAACTCCTTATAGAGTTTTGAAAAAAGTGCAAACATCATCTTTGCTACTTTCTAATCTCCAGGTACCAAAGAATTGTTTAGGAGGTGATGTACTGAAGCCACTTAATTCAACTATTTCATTGTCTGTCTTTCTTTAACTGCTTGGAAATAAGTGTGGCGGTTGTTGCTATTAATTTTGTTTGCTTTTTCTGTAAGGTCTTTTGTTGCTGCCTAAGTTTGAGTTACCACTTCTGATATATACACCCACAGAGAGGAGGTTCTGAAAATGCTGGAAGCCCTACCACTGTGAGCACATACACAGACAACTTTCCTGTCTTCTGAGAAGGCCACTTTTTCTGCTATCCTTTTCACACCCTCCTGATCTGTTGGTGCTCCGTGTTCTCTGACAGGCTTCCTGTCAGAGGGATATTGAGGTGATGACTGATTATTCTTTTCTTATGTCCCTTTTGAGATATTTCTCTATCTCCCTAGACCTTTGTGCTATGTTTTTCACTTTTCTTCTATCTCTGATTGTGATGTCATCTACTTTAATTTGCAATGAAACTATAATTTTTCAAAAGGTGTTTTTTTAACAATTCCTTTTACCTTTACTGTGTCATTTGTTCACATTGTCTACATTTTCCTTTTCACTGAGTTCTTCTTGCTTTGTAGGATGTTTCTTTTTTGCTTTCTTCCTGAGAAACAAAGTCACTGGTTGTGTTAAACATTGACATCTTGATCAGTGCTGTCACTGGCATATAAATTAGGAGTGGCTGCCTTACTCTGCTCTTGTTCCTGTCTCTAGTCCCCAAGAATGGTAATTAAACTGATGTCCTCATTACAGGTTAGTAATTTAGTGTCCTCCATATCATGTGTCTCAGAGTTCTGGTATTTTTGTGGAATGCAATTTACTCTGATCCTTCATCTTCTTACCTGTGCATCACTTAGATGGCCTTTACCTGGAAAACAGAATTTTCATGGCAACAGCTATAAGAATACCAAAACAAATTCCCTTCCACATCTTCCCCTCTCTTCATTTCAAGAACTCAATTCCAACTATCATCCACTTCCAAACGAAAAGTTTCTTTATGTGTTCACAAATAGGTGTATTAATTGGAAAACCTCTAACAGTGGGGGATCAAGGTCTTAAATGAGCAGGAAATTTTCCATGGAGCAAGCAAAGGACCAGGTCTTTCTTTCATGAAGATCAAATGGATTAAAAGCCTGGAGACATGAAACACTGGGATTCCCTCCTTTAGGTCTCACTGTGCACTAGGGAGATGTAGATTAAAGAACAGTTGGCAGAGAGCAGTAACCAAATTCTACCCCAGTTAAATCTGCATTATGCCCAGCTAAATTTGGCTTTTCTGTGCTATGTATGTTCAATGGCATATTCTTATTATTACTATGCCACTTACATGCCAGTTTATAATTTTTTTTTAGTACTGAGGCAACTTGTGAACAGAGAGGAAGTGATGACCAGAGCCATGACAAGGTGGAATGGCATGAAGCTGAGTCAGGGGCGGTTTAGGTTGGATATTAGGTTGGACATTG
This sequence comes from Ammospiza caudacuta, assembly GCF_027887145.1. Taxonomy (NCBI): domain Eukaryota; kingdom Metazoa; phylum Chordata; class Aves; order Passeriformes; family Passerellidae; genus Ammospiza; species Ammospiza caudacuta. The sequence continues at coordinate 66,903,178 of NC_080632.1, read as the reverse complement.
GAAAAGGTTCTTCAGCCAGAGCGTGTTTGGGCACTGGAACAGGCTCCCCAGGGAAGTGGTCACAGCACCAGCTTGACAGAATTCCAGAAGTGCTTGGACAATGCTCTTACATCTCTGAATTTTACACAGGATTTTTGGCTCATACACTGACAGAGCATACTGCGTGCAAGAGCTGCTCAAAACACATAGAAATTACTTGCAAGCAGAGTTTTTGAAAGAGGACACACCAATAACTACTAGAAATTCTACAAATTGGAATAATTTTTAATTATTAACAGTTTTAAACTGGGCATTAAGAAAAATAGCCTTTGTAGTTCATAACAAAGACTTTTACAATATAATTTTTTTATAACTTGGAAGAGCAAATATCTCTGTAGTGTGTTAAATTGTAGTAAAATTAGTCTACCATTCCAGAATAAGCAGATGAAAAAATTTATATGGTGAACAGATAATAGTGTTTTGATCAATGTTAAGGCAACATGATATTATGAGTTTTTTACTTAGCAAGGTGTGTATGACTTCTAAGGTAAAAATTTAAATGTAGATGTTACAGAAATCATCACTATGATATTTAATTTCTATGACAGTTTTCTTATTCCCCGTTACTCTCCTCCTTCACTGATCTAGAAGACTTACTGAGCTAACAACATATTGACTGATGCAGATGATATTAAATAAATTAGAAGCTGGAATCACTTAAGAATAACCATAAAAATGTAAAAAAAATGGGGAAAAAATGTAAAAGAAAAAGGCAGAAAGAAATTACAATTGGCCAAAACTATTTTGTAGTTTTATTAAAAGGCTGGGCAAATGTGTTAAATCATACCAGAAACATTTTTTGGATGGTAGAGGACTGTCAAAGAAAGTTGCATATGAATATTTTGTGCAGCAGAGTGGTCGCATGGCAACAATTTTCACTTCATTGAGCTTGTAATAAGGCAATTCACCCAAGAGCAACTATCTATCCCTTTTCAAGACAGGAACAGTGCCATGCCAGTTAGACTCTGAAGGTAATAATAGTAACTAAGAGAACATAAACCCAGCTGTGGCACCAGGGCAAATACTGGGAACCCATCAGTGTGTTGGCAAAAAGGAAACACCAGGAGGTTGAACTCATCTTGCACATCATTTCTTCATATTTAACAATGTCAGTGTGATGGTGAGACCTATGACTGTACTGGAGGGGCCTGCTAAAAGGTTATGTGACAGACACCACCCAGAAATCTCAAAAATTAGACAAAAAAAAATAGACCTTTATAATAGATGATGGCTCTTAAACCAGGCAGAAATCACATGATCCAGGATGCATAGATTGCAGCTGGACAAATCTCCTTCCCAGAGTCAGGGTAATTAATTAGTGCTCTGTGATACAGATGTGAATTTAATGCTCTCTGAACTCTTCAAGTGCAAAAGCACTTTTGATATATTATGCCTTTGGACCTTAAATTAAGTTTCAGATTCAGTGTGTGTCTTTTTTTGTAAATTATTAAGAGCAACGTCCAAATGCCTGTTAAATAGTGACCAGCTTGGGCCATCAATCACTTCTCTGGGAAGCCTGTTCCTTTCAACAAACAAAGTCTGAACATCCCCTGGCACGGCTGTGAGCCCTTCCCACGTGTCCTGTCCCTGGATCCCAGGGAACAGGGATCAGCACCTCCCTCCCTCTCCACTTCCCCTCCCCAGGAGGCTGCAGAGAGCAGTGAGGTCACTCCTCAGCCTCCTTTTCTCCAAAATGGACAAACCCCAACTCCTCAGCTGCCCCTCACTGGACAGCCCTTCCAGCCCTTCCACCAGCCCCACCGCCCTCCTCTGGGTGCAGCCCAGCGCCTTCACACCCTTCCTCAAGTGTGAGGCCCAGAAGTGCTCTCACAAAATACAGCAGCACAATCACTTCTGTTGACTGTCTGGCTGTGCTGTGTTTGATGCACCCAGGATGGGATTTGCCCTCCTTCTGAATCTGGAAACAGCTCATTCAGTTTCACACTGATGAAAATTGTCCAACTCTTCCTCCAGTCTAGATTCCTCTGCAAGGCACCTTGTCCCTCAAGACAGTGATCACCTCCTAGTTTGGTAGCATCAGAAATCTTGGTAATGGTGCATCCAACTCCAGCATACATTAATAAATCATTAATAAATGTATTAATAGATCATTAATAAATGTATTGTGAGGGTTCATATATCTGTTCTTCAGACAGCTTTTCACACATGCCGTATTAATCACCCTCCCAGGTATTCTTTTCATGTGTGAGCCATGTAAAGCGTGAGCCAAAGTTAAAAAATTGTAATTCTTTTTTCTTACTCAATATGAATTTTTGCATCAGGTTTAGGAAATATAAGATATATCTAACTATTTCTCTCAAACTCCTGCAGCCTTTGCCCAAAGGTTTATGTGAGCCAGTGTACAGCTATTTTTCTCTGTTTCTCTTCTCCTCCTTTCCTTCTCCCATATTATATTTACAGGAAACAATTGTGGCAACTCTAAAGCATGTCTGCTTTCAGGTTTAATCCTTTCCCTCCAAGACCTCTAGTAAGCAGCTCTTTTTCCTTAAAGCAGAATTTCTTGTTAAACTTACTAGTTATTCAAGGCAGATATCATAAAGTTTCTTTATGATATGAATGGATTTGTGAGTCAGACACCAAGAATAAACCATACAAATTAATTTCAAAAATTCAAAGCTCCGCACTCCCGCTGTTATGCTAAATATTAACAATGCTAAAAATTATCCATCTCCCAGGTCAGAACAGTAAAGTAAAATAGTTCAAAAGATGGAAGATTATTCAGTGTTTTTATTCATGTTATTGAATAAATAACAAATTAACTGGTTATTTTTAAAATAACCAGTTAATTTGTCTTCTTATGTAAGATTGATCTAAAATGGCTACATCTATTGGATCAGCAATCTGTTATAAAAACCTTCTAAATACACTTTGCACCTTTCTGTGAAAAGCAGGAGAGTTACAATTTGGGGAGTTTCCTCAGGGATATTTTTCTATCTTCTTCTTAGTTAAAGCTTGATGAGGTCATTATGTGGCCTTCAGAAGTGACTTTTCATCAGCTTTATGTTTGAGCTCGTGGTGTCAAATTAAGCCCTGGTGTGTTTCTTGTGTAAGTGGTAAAATGAATGTAAAAGCACAAAAGGCATGTAACCTATAGGTGAAATTCTTCTATTCCTCTATCAGTTTCTTCATCACAGATCAGCACTACTTGTGTTTCTTTTCTCTGAGTGGACTTGGGGTATATTTTTTTGTTTTAATATGCTAGATCCCGAAAAGACGCTGTGAGTAATAACACAGATAAAAATAATGGTACAACAGAAGGAAATTACTGTAAAGCAAACTACATCTACAGTGGAAGAGAGAGAGACACAGGCCACAAAAGTGTGTATAAAGCTTGCTATTCTTGCTTCTTGAGCAGAAAGAAGCTTCTTGAGTGTTACATGACTAAGTACCAACAGTAGAGAGCAGGTAAGATATAGGAGTTGCTTTCAAGGGGGCTTAAGCCATGAGTTAGGAGTGCAAAATATAGGAGGCAATGTAAGACTTAGAAGCAAGAAATGTGGCTTCAGTGCTGGGGGCCAATCACACATTTAAATGAGGATTTCAACCAGCTGCAAACATCAACACTTTCTGGCTGTGGGAAAGAAATCACAGCTACTTGTCTGTAAGGTCTGTGATTTGGGGAGGTGAGTTTCATTCAAAGGTTGTGATATGGTTAAAGCAGTGCAGCCTCCATGCTCAATTAGAGGATGTGTTAATATTGTTACAGCAGTGCCCACAGCATTTGAGCCTCAGCCTGTGAAGAGCAGACTGTGCTGTAGCTCTTCTGGGGGTGGCACCTGCATTACTGCAGCAGTCCCCCAGCTGCCACCACTATGATTTCAATCCAAGTTTTACACTGTGATTCTTCTCTCAGACTGCTGCCAAACATCAGTGAGGCACTGAATCCCAGAAGCAAGGTTCCCAAGCTGTTCCCTTGGCCCCAGGACAGGATCACAGGAGACCTGTGCCTCAGAGTGTGTTTCTCAGTGTGGTGTGAAGGTGTTCCAGGCAGTCTTCTCTAACATCCCACTCCAAACCTGCAAGGGATTCCTGGAGTCCAGCCCTGAGCTCCCTCCTGGGACCTCGCTGCTGCCTCCAGACAAGGAGCAGGCAGAGTTCATTGTGTTTCAGCTGTCTTTCACAGAAGGCAGGTCTCATGTTTCGCCTTCTTCTCTGTAAAGTGGGACAGCTTCTCCTTGTGAGGGCTTTTATTTTTACTCCTTTGATCAGCCTGCATAAGGTTTTTCTTCCTTATTGCTCCCCTCTGCTTGACTCCTAGAGTTTTTGTCAAGAACTTGGAAAAATGTTAAGTGTAATTCCAAGCAGCATATGTTACACATTAAAAAATGCTTAATAGGAGTATAATCAAGATTAAAAAGGGACATTTGGTAAGAAATACACTTAAAATTCTACTCTTTTGGCAGAAAGCCTTGCCATTTGCTAATAATAATCATCAGCTTTAACCCATAAAAAAAATTTCAGATTCATTGGGGAGGAACTGACCACAAGCACACTTCCCAATTTCATGGTGTGTCACATGAAGTTTTGTTTTGGCATTCATTATATAAATGTTTGGTTATTTTGGGAAAATGTTCAGAATTGTTTTGAATTGCCACATCATGGATATTGAGCCATGGATATTGAGCCAGAGCTTCTGGAACTCTTTTTAATTTCAGTCAACATTTCAGCCATTGCTAATTTTCTCTATTTGTTCACATTACTTTCTGTGATTTGGAAGACCTAAAGGGGAGGCACAAAAATCCCCCAGAAAAATATGTAATTATGAGAAATTATTTACGATGTAAAATATATTCCTGTATGCCTGCTCAAGTGCATACATAGTCTAGTCTTATCAACATGAAAAGATTTAAGAGCCAAGAAATTTTTGCATCTTAATTATTCCCTAAAAACTTGTCTCTTCTTTAGAAGATTATCATGTCTTTAAAGAGTTAATTTATAATTTATGACACACTAGGGATGAAATTTTAATAGTCACTCAAAAACAAATAAGAGAAACACTTGAGATGGTGAGGTCTATGGAGAATTCTAATTTTTCGGGGTTTTTATTTTTAGTAGTACTAAAACAGGAAAAGAGTTATCTTTGTTCAGGTAAAGTTTCTGTCAATATGAAATCTGACAAAAGAAGTAATTTTAATAAATTCTGCAAAGAACTCTTTTCAAGGGCAAAAATACTGGAAGCAAACCAGCAAAGTGTCTGCTGGAGTTCTCCAAAGGCAAGTTTGAAACCAGGAATTTTTCATATGAAGTAAGGGTATAACCTGTCCTGAAACAGAATAAATATAAAGACTGTCATGCACTTTTACAGCTTGTGATGTTTTTGAGAAAATATTTTTTGCAGTCTATTCATGTAATCATTAAAAAAAAAAAAAGGAATTCCACTTGGTGATTATTCTGATTTTTAATTATGAAAAAAATGTTGGTGCTAATTCAATACCACAAATTAATTATTCAAAATTACTTTAAAAAGACTCTTCTGTGAAAACATGAAGTTGTGTATTGTCTGAGTCTCGTTAAAGATCTCATCCCAGACTCAAATTCTCTATGTATGTTTAGATGTCTATGTTCTCACTGGATGGAAAGAGAAGTTCAAGACAGAAAAGCTTTTTCTTGTATACACTGAATCTGTCTTGCTGATGAATTAGTAGAGCTACTTCTGAGATCCTTTCAAATAATTGCTACAAAAGCAAATAAAAATTGTACATTGGGTATATTTCCTTAGATTAGAATGTATCTTTTTCACTAATTTTTGAATTTTTCCTGATTTCATTAGAGTATGTGCTTTCAAGTTTTTATAATGAAAAACTGAATTAAACTACATTAGACATTTTGTGGCAAACTACTTCCCACAAAAGTATATATTGAACAAATAAATGAAGACACTGTGGTTAGTTGACCCTGGCTGAATGCCGGATGCCCACCCACCCACTCAATTTTTCTGTTCCTCAACAGGACAGATAGTATAGAATGTAATTACAGGGTCATGTGGCAAGATAAGGGCAGAGAGAGAGATCACCCAGCAGTTGCTGTCTAGGTGAAACCAACTTGAATTGGGGAAATGAATTGAATTTATTTCCTATCAAATCGAAGTAAGATAATGAGAAATAAAAGCTACATCCTTAAAACATCCTTCCTTCACCTCTCTTCTCCCAGGCTTAACTTTGCTGCTGAATTCTCCCCTTCCTCCACAGAGTGGCACAAGGGGATGGGGAATGGGGTTTATGATTACTTCATCCATCACATGTGGTCTGCAGGACCTCCCTCCTCATAAGGAAGGCTCCTCACAGTCCTATACACTAGCCTAACACAATTTCTATAAAAATACAGAATATAAACCCCACTACATTAATTAATAATTAATAAAATAAATTTATAAATACATATTCAGAGACTTACAAACTTTCTGGCGAGTTAAAAGGCTGACATATTTCAAAGAAAAGAATAAATGACAAAAACTTCAAATTTGGGCTTTTGATAGGCAGGAATTCCATCACAGAGAAACTAATTTCTTTGTTTAAATGTTAACATTTTGTTATCTAACCTTCCCCACAACTCTAAGCGTTTTGAAATCTGTAAGAGGCTTTCCCTGCCTATACCATGCCAAACAGGAAGACAAAAAGCCACAGGAATGTACCTGTTAGACCTCACTCCTAAGGGCTGTCTGTAAACAGACATATGTTACAAACATACAGGTAAAAATATGTTACAAGGAGACCAGCTTTGCACCCAGCATTCAATCTGTGATCTTCTGAAACCATTGCAAAAGCACAGACAAAAAAGAGGGGCTGAGAAGAGAGGTACATGACTGGCACCAAGCATTTTATGGCTGCTGCCACAGGAACTGGGCTGTCTTCTGCGCTCAGGACCTGTTTTAGCAGAGGATGTGGAAGCCAGACCTCGCTGCAGCCAGGGGAGGTCTCAGACCTCCCTGTTTTGTGATAACCAATCACAAAACAAAGCCAGTGGTGCTGCAGAGCACTTGAGTGGGTCCTCAGTGAATGGCCAGGCTGTTGAGATGCTGACAGACAACCCTTCCAAATAAACACATCAGGACTAGGAATTATTCACAAATTAATAGTGTGGGATCCAGCAAATGGGAATAAAACAAGGATTAAAGTGGACAGTTGTATGTTGGATGTTCATACCAGACCAAAAATTGCAAAGTGACAAATATCTACCCCTTGCCCCTCAACATCATCAATGATTTTTATAATTTGATAAAGTTACGGATATAGCATTGTGTGGGTTGATCCTGACGGGCCACCAGGTGGTCACCAAACTGCTCTCTCACTCCTACTTCTCAACAGGATTGTGGGGAGGGGGGAAAAGTGGCAGAAACATCATGAGCCAAGATAAGGACTAGGAGACCTCTTCCTACTTATTTGTCAAGGCAAAAGAGACTTAGGTAAATTATTATCTTGCTAATTAAAGAGACTGTGATAATGAGAAATAAAAACAAATATTAAAAGCATCTTCGTCCCACCCCTCTGTTCTTTCTGAGCTGAACTTCATTCCCAAATTCTTTACCTCCTCCTGCGAGTGGCAAAAAAGTTTGGGAAGTTGAGAGTTGCTATTAGTTCATGTCTGAGCTGCTCCTTCTTCCTCACACTCTTCCCTTGCTCCAGTGCAGGTTCCCGACCACATAAAATAATCCTCCTCCAGTGTAGGCCCTCTCCATAGGGTGCAGGTCCTCAGGAACACACTGCTCCACCTTACCCACCATGGGGGCCCAGGTACTGCCAGTAAACCTGACCCTGTGCGGCTCCTCTCCAAGGGCTACCAGGAGCCAGCTCCATCCAGCCTGTTGTCCCTGGGGCCCAGGGCGATCCCTGCTGCACCATGGAGCCCCTTGGCCTGCAGGGGCACAGCTGCCTCTCCACAGCACCTCCTGCCCTGACCGTGGGCCTGCAGGCCTGCTTCTCTCACCTGCTTTTACTCGGCTCTCACAGCTGCTGTTGTGCAGCTGTAATTTAACCGTTCTTCGATGCAATATCCCAAAGCTGCTGCCGCTGTTGCTGATGGGCTCAGCCCTGGTCAGCAGCCAGTCCAGCAGTCTGGCACTGGCTGTGATGGCCTGATGGCAGCTTCTGACAGAAACCACCCCAATGTCCTCCCCACTCAAGGCTGGCTTGCCACACAAGCCCAGCAGAAGCTTAGGGGAATACATTCCCTCTCCAAATGTGTCTTGCAGTTTCCCCTCAGAATCAGTATTGGGAGATCAGAGGTGTCATGCTTTGGTGAGAGAAATAGCTCCTCCAAGGCAAGTGGCCATTTCCTCTCTGTCCCCTATTCATGATATGAGGTAATTTGGATGCAATTGCTTGATTGTTTTTTCACTTAACTTTTTTTTTTTTTTCCACATACAGTTTCCACAGCAGATTATTGTGAACAGAGGCATGTGAACAAAGACATTTTCCTAACCCTATTCATCTCCAAAATTCAATATTTCCTTAACTTCATGAATGTCCCTTTCTTATCTGCTGAAAACTGTTTTGTGTTGAGTCGTGTCCTACAGTGTTGAGTAGTTCTCAGCTGGACAGCTGCTATTCCAGCAAGCTGTCTGCCTGGACCTCTCCCACAAAGGTCATCATCCAGCCTGGTTGTCATAGCACCAACGTGTTGACCTTCTTTTTCTTATTCATGTGTATACTACAGATCTCCTATCGAATTCTGTGGACAAAGATTTTTGCCTACAACATGATTCACTGAAGATAAATATGAATGTGTCATAGGTCTGTTCTGAGGAAATCACCTCATTATGCAGTTCTCTTAACAAGATCATAAAATCTGTTTTCCTGTTCAATGGTTCATTGCCCTTTTTGTAATTATTAGGACAAAAATACAAACTGTGTAGTTTAAAAGTGTCTGTGGCAAAAAAGGATGTTTAAAATTAGGGCCACAGACAATATTCTGTATGTATGTATAAATATTTCCCAAAAGACTTTCACTTCTGAGATCTCATCTGAGATAAGAAGCTGAGAGAAACAGCCATGCCACTGTAACGTCATGTTTCATTGAAAATTGAAAAAATAAACAAGTCTGGACTTAGTCAGAGTTACTGCTAGCACCAGCTGCTGTGACCTCCTACTAAAACAGGAGTGACACACTACATTTTTCAGATTGTGGTGATGATTATAATTGAGTCAATACATAGCTGGATTTATACTAAAATTGAATTACCAAATAATTAAATTTCATAGACAAAGTAAGCAAGCAAAAACCAGTCAATACCAATGTTTTTTAATCCAAGAAATTCAGAAATTCAGCAGCTCTTTAATTTTAAACATCCTTTAAAGATCAGATTAAGAGAAAGTCAGCAGAGCTGACAGAATATTTTAGAGTTGCTTCAGATCTGGAAGCAACATTGATACACTTATTATGCTTCTGTATTTTGGGTTTTCTACATGCAGACCTTTTTTTCCAGCTGTAAGTTTTCCCATATGAAAAAGGAGGCTGTTGATCAACAATCTTATCAGAAGACTGCTTCGGTATGGCCCATGTAGAAGTTTATTATCTCTAATAATAGTTTATTATTGTTTATCTCTTTCATGTGCCTATTGTATCGCATAAATATAGGCATGTCTACATCTCATTTTTCAGATAAGGAAAAGGAATGCTTGGATAAGTCTCAAAAAAGAGGGCTTCAGGCAACCGGGTGATGCAATTTCTAGAAGTGCTAGAAGTTTCCCCCTTGATGTGGTGGAGAGAGAACAGAGGCTGGGACACATTACCTGACAAGGTGGCTTCTTTTGTGGAGGGGCCAACACTGAGAGACAGGGGCATCAGCTTTGTGGAAGCACAAGAGCGCAACACAATCTTCCTTGAAAGTTCAAGGGAATGATTCCAGTGTTGCACTGTGGAATACTCAAGTATGGACAACACATGCCTTGGGTTCCACACATCTGCTTAACTTTGTGCTGCAGCCTAGCACCCTTTACCCACAGCCAGTCTGGGTCTCTGTGTCTCTTTGACACAGCCAGCCACAAGGCTGCAGGCAGCAGACCCCAAGCACTTCAGAGAGCAGGAGAAAGCTGGATATTTTAGAAGTGATCTCAGTAGCATCCTCTGGGTTATGGCTGGAAAGTTCATGTGACACTGAGATCATTTCAAATGCAGAAATCTTTAGTAATTAGTTGTGGACAGTACCTTAAAAAGAATTCCTCAGTCCTAGGATTTCCTGAATCATAAATACAGTGCCCATAGCCTCTGGGCTGTGTGAGGAACAAACATGGACAAAGAAGTTACTGCTCATTCTACTAAGGATGTGAATAATTGTCCCTTTGCTCCCAGTGCTTTTTAAATATTTTCCTACAAAAACTTGCAGTTAATATCTGGAACTGGTTAATTTTTAACAAAAGAGCATCAGATTGGTCAAACATATTAAAGTGGTAGTGGTTAAGAGGAGGGGCACTTTATTTACAGACCTTGGCAAGGTCTGGAGAGAAAAAGAGAAATTAAACATATCAATGCATAAGAAATGTTAGCTATTTTCTAGGCTGCTACAAGACCCATGTTTAAAAAAAAATATGCTTCCAAAGTGATTTTGGCTTGGAAAACATATGTAAGAGGTTGTGCTAAAGAACTTATTTTCCTGGGTTTTTTTGTTGTAGTGCATCTCTCAGCTACACTGGAGAAGAAATACTTGTGTTTTATGATGTTCTGTGTAATTTCTACAGCTATATTTTCAAAGAATTTAATGAAGAAAATGGAAAAAGTTTTTCAGCAGAAATAAATAAATTTAATGAAGTATACAGCTGATAGTCCTATTACAAAAGGAAAATATCATATTATTTATCCCACTGGTGGGGAGAATAACATTTGGTTTACATTAGAATAAGAGAAAGTTTAGAAAACATTTCCTCACACATCTGATAATAATTACTAATGTTGCTGTGATGATAACTCCTTGGCTGTAGTTTCAAGGTAGATTTACCAACATTTATCTCTTGAAGGGAGCAGCAAGTGCTCTGGTGCTTCTAAGCTTCATTTTGCTCAAATCAAACGAGTGGCCCACCAAAACCTGTCTCTTCAAACCCGTCTCTGGAGAATCATACCAGATTCCATATTCATGTGTTTGGACATTTTACAAAGTCATTGTGTAAGTTTTGGAGTTGTTTTTGTTGTCAGGGAAAGCAGGACCATTATCCCTCCAGTCTGTGTTTTTGGAAAGTGACCTTCTGATGGGACAGAAGTTGTGTAATTTCAAGGTTAGTCAAATGCCTGACTTGTCCCAGGAAAGGAGAATAAAATGCTTCAAAAGAACCAGGTGCTGGGGAGCTACCCCTTTTTTCTCAAGGCGTTCCCCTTCTGCAGGTGATTTGTTATATGTTCTGTTTTCCTCTTCCTTAACTTCCATAGCTGAGAAATACTTTTTCAAATGTTGGTCAGATTTTAATTTGCTCTGCTTATGAGATTTTGCAAGGCTAAAGCAGCTTTCACACTCCCAGAGCCTCTCAAAGGCAGAGACCTTCTGTCCTTTTGGACTAAGAGGAATAAGAGTGGCAGGACTCTCAGCGTACAGCCCACTCAGGTTTGCTGATCTGCTGGCTGCAGTACTTGCTGCAGTAATAAGGAAGGTAGATTTAAACTGCAGCTGATAAGAATAGTTGTTTCCCTGTAATTTCTCCTCTGTTTTACACAATATGCTTGGTTTCTGCGCCTTGCATGGATTTGGATTTAGTGTTTGCTGAGGTGGAACCTGTATGACCAAGCCCTGCATGGAAACTTATGCAGGATTACATTTTTCATTAATGTGAATGAGAGTTAGGTATTTTTCTCCTGGCTGACACCAAGATGTTCCTGATCCAACATGTAAATCAGGTTTTAGATGCCTTTAAATCAAAATTTGGAGTACCTGTGAAACTTGTGTGCTTTCAAGTTAATTGGCAGATGAATGTAGGTTTTCTGAACAGCAACACTACTTAGGTAACTGGAGTCCAACTTGGACTGGAGATAAGATGTTTGAACTAAATGTTTGCATTAAATGAAGTGGGAGAAAAGGTTTCCCTTCAAATACATACCCGATGTTGATATCGACCTGCTTAGACTTCTTAGCATTTGAATACTATTTCTTCCTCAGATAGCTTGAGCGTATTTGAAAATTACTGTTCCTTTTAAAAAGTGTTTGGTTAGCTGGCAGAAGTTAGCCAACCAAAAGTTCGTTCAAACTATTTGCAGAAGAGTACAGCTGAGGACAGACAGGGTCATGGAAAAAAATGGGCTTTGCAGGATAAGAACCAGTTCAGGAGACCAGTACAGAACTCTCTGTGGAGCTTCCTCTGTTCCTGGCTCTTGTGTGCAAACTTAAGTGCTGCTAGGTGGGAAGGTAGGCATGTATCTTACAGGCTATACATTTTGGAACAGATTATTATGCTTCATTGATTTAGTCTTTGTGTGTTTTTCATTAAATATAGATAGTTAAATAAGATTAGTTTTATGTGATTAAAAGGATTGAGGGCTGAATGCTTTCCAGAGGCTGGATGTCCAAACCATCTGATGGGCCTGACTTGTCTAACCCAGAGACACACACTATGACAGTGAATTTTTACAGAGCTTGGAAAAACTGTGCAAGGGCTTTTGCTGGTTCTGCTGACCCTCAATACAACTATCAACTGAGGAAAGAAAACAAAAGGGAAGAAAGAAGGCAGGAAGGAACAGAGAGAGAAAAAGAGAGAGAGAGAAAAAGAGAGAAAGAGAGAAAGAGAGAGAGGAAAGAAAGAGAGAAAGAGAGAAAGAGAGAGAGGAAAGAAAGAAAGAAAGAAAGAAAGAAAAGAAAGAAAGAAAGAAAGAAAGAAAGAAAGAAAGAAAGAAAGAAAGAAAGAAAGAAAGAAAGAAAGAAAGAAAGAAAGAAAGAAAGAAAGAAAGAAAGAAAGAAAGAAAGAAAGAAGAAAGAAAGAAAGAAAGAAAGAAAGAAAGAAAGAAAGAAAGAAAGAAGAAAAGAAAGAAAAGAAAGAAAGAAGAAAGAAAGAAAGAAAGAAAGAAAGAAAGAAAGAAAGAAAGAAAGAAAGAAAAGAAAGAAAGAAAGAAAGAAAGAAAGAAAGAAAGAAAGAAAGAAAAAGAAAGAAAGAAAGAAAGAAAGAAAGAAAGAAAGAAAGAAAGAAAGAAAGAAAGAAAAGAAAGAAAGAAAGAAAGAAAGAAAGAAAGAAAAGAAAGAAAGAAAGAAAGAAAGAAAGAAAGAAAGAAAGAAAGAAAGAAAGAAAGAAAGAAAGAAAGAAAGAAAGAAAGAAAGAAAGAAAGAAAGAAAGAAAGAAAGAAAGAAAGAAAGAAAGAAAGAAAGAAAGAAAGAAAGAAAGAAAGAAAGAAAGAAAGAAAGAAAGAAAGAAAGAAAGAAAGAAAGAAAGAAAGAAAGAAAGAAAAGAAGAGCCCCAGGGTCAGATAATGTGGAAAGTATCAGAAGTCCAAACACCTGGGAGAGAAGTGAGAGGAGAAGTATTATTGCAAATAAAGCGTGTACTAGCACAACTTTTACAGAAAGCATAAGAAATTGCTCACCTCTTCTTTTCTGTTGAACAAATCAAGCTGCAAATGGGATTTCAGACTCACTTCAATATACTTGATTAATCATTCTCCTCGTTGCTCTGCAGGCTTTACGGGTATGACTGTTTGGACAATGACTCATAATCTTTTATCTACCTGTAAATCTGGACAGAAACATAGATTTTTGCATTGCCCATGAGGCACATAGGTCCACTTTGACATGACTCCAGCATTTAATAAAGGCTCTAGTGGCAAGAGGAAGAAAGGAATTTACATGACGAATTCCTTGTAGCAATCCAGTATCCTGAAATGATATGTAGCTCTTGAAACCAGGATCAAAATTCAACTGAGATAATTCTCTAACCCAAATTTATGTAAGCTTTAAATGCTTGGGGCTTGGGTTTTATTTGGATTTTTTTTTGTGTTGGCTGTTTGTTGGTCTGGGATTGATTGCTTTGTTTGTTTGTTTTTGAGGGGACTTTAGGCATGTTTTCTTTGGTTGATTTCTTTGTTTAGTTCATATTTTTTAGTTCAAGTCTAAATAAAATCAAACTTTCTCTGACTGAAATTGGAAATTTCTTCTGGTAGTGTATTTCGATAGCATATTCTGACACCTTCCTCTTAATTGGTGGTACTCTTCTGATTCTGGCTTCTATCACAAATATCAAAAAAAGCTGAGGAATTGTAAGGAACAGTATGCTCTGCAAAACATGAGGTAAGTGTGAAAAACCAAATGTGTTTGACCTTAGGGTAACATTTTTTGATAATACTGAAAGGTCACAAACCCCGAAACTTCTAATAACTCATAGCACTATTAATTTCTTTTTATGCAAAGCTGACTTGCTAAAACTAGCATGTATGTTGTTATAGTGTTTCTCTTTTTGCGTCATGTAACTGGGAAGAAAAGTATAGCTGTATTCAGAAGAGGTAGAGAGACCTCAGTTCTGCTTGCATAAATACACTCCTCAGGAGTATTTTATTCCCAAAATTCAGTTTACAAGAATTGGCATTTTACGATCCAGGTTATTTTTTAAAAGGTTTTTATGGGATGGCTTGGACCTGGTGACCTGTTTTCTTACTTTTTACCTGTGTAGACTTTAAATGGAGTTTAAGGAGGCTTTGCTTTGTGTTACTGCAGATGTTATGAAAAATGCAAATTTAAAGAAAACTATGCCAAAAGTTTAAGTTTTTACTGAAACTTGAGATCTTGGATAAAATTAGTTAGTCAGGACTAAAACTAGCCATGATACCCTCAAGTTTTCTTCAAAAAATATAACACCACAGAGTATGAACATGTATGAGAGCTATAACATAAAATGTTTTACATTTTTATACAGCTAGATTTAAAAGTAGATATATCAAAACACTCTAGTCCTGCCTCCTTACTAGGAAACTGAACATTGAAAACTGCTGTATAATCATCAGTAAAAAGAAATTGTACCTCAGGAACAAGGAAAGGAAAGAAAAGGATCAGGTGAAGGAATCAAAAGTTCATGTTCCATTCCAAAAGTAGAAATATCCAGATCCAATCTAAAGAGTATCTCTTTAAATTAAGAGATATTTAGTAAGTGATCTGAGCATTTCTAGGTAAGGGGTTTTTTTTTTCCCATGTTCAAGATAAAACAATCAATTTTACAACAAACAACAACAGAATAGACTGTTTCATGTGTTGAATATTTTATTTCAGTGAGAATGCTCAGAAGTGCATAAGATCCTAAAAGAAAGTTTTTTACTGTAAGGATGATCAAATACTGGCTATCTGGAGAGATTGTGGCATCTCCATTCCTGGAGAAATTAGAAACCCAGGTGAAGAGAGCCCTGCATGCTGTACCTGCATGCACTTTAAGCAGAGGATTCAGACTAGATGATCTCCAAAGCTCTGTGACAGCCTCACATACTCTATGATTTTGAAATAATTAGGAAAAATATTGTAATGTCCACAAACCAAAATTTATATTGACCTTGAAAGGAAAATAAGAAATTTTGTTAAAGGCTTGACTGCTTTCATCTTCTCATGTACTTTAATAGGGATGAAAAAAAACACAATGTATTTTTGGTACAGCTCCTTCCTTATTTTCATACTCACATTGACTTCTTCATTCCTCAGACCATTCCATCAGTGTGCAATGTGTACTTAATCAGTGGTGTAACACCTCTCGTCCCTTCTAAGCATTTTTTGAAGCCTTTAATGGATACTCTGACAGAAATGTTTAATCTGTATCTCACCCAAGCATGCAAACATCGCCATCCAGAACTTGTGTTTGCAATTCTAACAGGAATAGTTAGTGATAACCGATTACAAGATGATTAAAGCCCTGGAAAGACTTTTGTTACAGGGGTGATGGCAGAAACTTTGACTCTTCAGTTCTGAAAATGATAATTTAAGAGGAGGGACAGAGGTCTGTAGAATTGTGCTTTGAAGGAAGAAACTAAATAAAATGACCTTGCTGACTGGTTTTAGCCAAGACAGGGAGTTATCAAAGGAAGTGGTTAAGAGTAACATTTAAAGCAAATTAAATGGAGGTGGTTCTTCATAGAGCAGAGGCTACTACCTGTGATATCATTCTTAGTCAAAGGATACTATGAATAATAAAAACTTTTGAAGATTTAAGGGTAGGGGAAACAAGTACGTGAAGCAAAAATCCATTGGGTATTGCTCAATCATGGGAAACTTTTCTGATCCAGAAAATGGTGGCAGTGTGTTTCTTACATGCTTGGCAAGTTTTTACGCTTCCATTTATGGACAGGAGACACTGTGCATCAGGATAAACAAATCTTTGGTTTGATCCAATCTGGCCATTCTTGTATGTCTGTATATTATACACTTCTATAGTTGATGAATCATTTTGTATATATCATGTATCTACATTTAGTATATATGAAACTTCAAGTGAGACAAACTGTTGCAGGACCTCTAATAACTTAATAATTATTTAAAAAAAAAACCAATTAGACTTTCCAAGCAGCAGTAGCTTAGATCCAAAATGTATTTCTATCAAAAGTGGTGGAAAAATCCTTCATATTACAATAATCTGAGAACAGAGAAATAAATATCTCCAGTGCCTGTATAATAACATTTTAGTTTTTCCTTATATATGGTCAGGCTTGCCTCATTATAAGGGGTTTTGTATGTCTATTTTTTATTTGCTCATTGTATTTAGAAAACAAACAGGATTTACCCAATATTTTTTATGGGAGGATAACCTTTAGAAATTAATCAACACCTGCCCTAATGTGTGAAATCTTCTTCTGCATAATTTGAGTCTTTCACAAGTTAACCTGTAAGCAATGTACTAAACTGTTCAATTACAGCATATGAGGTATTTACCACCTACAACTAACCAAAGGCAAGTGAAGACATGGTTCAGCTACTCTAGATGTGTTAGCTCTAATTTCCTCTTCTGTAAAAGCTGCAAACCTCTGTTCCAAGCTTGTGTGTCCTGCTATTACAGCAACCAGGTTGCTATAATTTATTATTAATTATTATTATAGTTATTTATTATTATTTATATAATATAATAATAATCATCATCATCCATATATTTTGCTTTATAACTCTAGATGGAGGACCAATATTGATAATATCAGATTCATTACTTTTTCAAGTTAATTAACCTTGGAGTCAGAAGGTGTCAAAGAGTAGCAGTGGTTTGTAGGCCATTTGAAAAATGAACAACTGAAGTGAAAATATATGACATTATGAACAAAAGTGAAATTTTTCAGAGGACCAGAATTCATTTGTCTTCAGATGCACCAATTCAAGTCAGAGCCCTTTAACATGAGGAGTTTCTTTAATCATCGCTTATTTCTTTGTTCACTGATGCTGATAAGATGTCTGGGACATAATCATAACCTAATAGGCCCTTTATGTTTATATGAGCCAACTAAAGACCTCAGGAAGTGAATAAGGTGGCTTTAGTGCATTTTGCAGTCTACCAGGAAATTAATGGTCACACTAAAAACCCTCAGAGTCTCATGATTTGTTCTTTTTGGTGCTCTTTACCCAAACCTATCCTCAATAATTTCAGCTTCCCATATGGGCTCTAGCAGAGAAAAATGCAGTAACCAATCAAGTATTTTCAGCACTTGTAAAATAGTTCACAAATGTTACAACATTAATAAGTGAAATTATGAAATGAAAGAAAAAATAAGTTCTGATTTTGATATATTCAAAAGAAAGGCTTTCCAAAAGCATGTTTACCAGTGTCTGCCTCAGACTGTTAAATTCCATGTTGCTTTTAATTGTGATTAGTGTTATGGGAGTACTCCCTAGCCCTGGTCAAGCAGAGGGCTCGTCTTAACTAATGCTTATCCACAAACACAGAGTAAAAAGCTTTTCTTTCTGTCAAGTTTAGGGCAACAGTGGGCTTTTGAGACAGGCAGGACCACATAAGGAAGGCATTACCTTCCTAGAAAGCTGTCTGTGCTATTGTTATCCTAAATTACGAACCTTGGAGTTTGTTGGTGTAAATTTGGTAGTTAGTGAAGGGAATAACTGAATAATCACAGGCACATCTCACATGAGAGTATCTTTATCCTCACTCCTATACCCCCTGATGCTTGGAACACAACTCTGAATTGCAGGAGATTGTTAGAACCCTTTAGAAAATATTATTACTAAAATTTACGTGTCTGTGTGCAGTTATTTATTGCAGGTGTCAACAGTTTGGAGCTCTTCCCTGAAAAAATATTAAGACAGCAAAATCACCCATAGGCAATTGCAAGCATTCTGTCTAAATTTCACCTGAAAATTCCTTCAGTATTTAGATATTTAGTGTCTCTGCCTTTAAATTAGTGCTATGAACATGTGCAGGATGAATGTCACGTGTTCCTCAAGGCAATTTTTCCCTTTCCATTTTCACTTTAAATATATTCTTGTTGTTTCTTTTTAATACTTTTCATAAGTCAAACAAAGACTTTACCTGGAATCTAACAAGTCTGTTTCCTTAGTCTACATTTGCTATGTCCTTCCTTCTCAAACAGTGTTAGCAACAGAGATCTTGTACAGAAAAAAACACTTGTCTTTTCTTTCTTTCTTTGAGGGAAGAAGGAGGAAAAGAAGTGAGAGATGCTACATATTATGCTTTGAGAAAGGCTTTTCACCTGGTCACAGGCAGAGAGATATGTTGGCCTAATTTTCAGAACTTAACAACTAGCAAGTAAAGGCATCATGTATATAGATAGATATCTATGACATTTGAGAATGTTGTCTAATGAAAGCTAGTGTTTAGGAGTGAGTGTAGTTTAGAATTGATGCACAGATATTAAACAAAGCATATAAATGAGCTTCCAAGCAACTGTGTCCCATCCACATGGTCAGATCTACCCATGGAATAAAAAGGAAACTGTCCAGTCAGTGCTGCTTGAGTGAAATGTACTCTCATATGTTTTGCAGACATACACTGAGTGAGGTCTATGTATTGTATTTCTAATTCCTCTAGAAAGAACTCACAAAATATTGTGAATACTGCTTGAAAATTTTCATCCTAGTTCACATTGCATCTTGGCACATGTTAAAGTACAGGGTTGTAAAAGTGCTACATCATTTTATTGTTTTCTCCTCAGTCTTGCTTATCTAGTAGAAATTGATTTTACGCTGGGAGGTGGAGAAATGCTTTGGGTGTTCATTAAAGTTGTCATTGATTAAGTGCCTCACTGCAGTACTCAGAGGGAGCATGTTATTGCAGATACATTACTGCAAGATACGTTACTGCAATCCCTTTCCAGGATTGCAGTAACATATCTTTCTGTCATCGAGTGCCAGAAGGAAAAGCAGTGCTCTTCACAGACATGATTGCCAGGCTCTCTGTCTTCATATGCTTCAATAAAACTGGAGAGGAATGGCAAGAAGCATTGTCACAGCTCTTTCCTGTCCTGTTCTTTCTTCATGCTGTGGGCTAAACACCCCATGGTGCTAAGCACAGCAGGATGGGACCTGGCATTACTATCCAGCAGAAAAGAGAGTCACATTTCCAAGACTTCTGAGAGAGAGCTGAAAGGGAAGACCTCATTTAAGTGGATGCTCACTACCTACAACCCATGTATGAGCAGGAGATATTTCTTTTGTCATATTGTTTAAAACAGCAGGTTGAGTTTTGAAGCAGTGGCTTGGGGACCTAAAAATGTGGGTCTACTTTCCCCTCTTCCAGTGGAAAGCAAAACTCCTTCTCCAGAAAAATATTCATTCAATCATTTGAAAACTTGATAGGGGTTCTTCCTGTGCCTCCTGGTGAAGCCATACATCTGTGTAAAGAATGAAGTTTCCATCCATCTCCTAAAAGATAGCAATGAAGAACTATGGCTCTACCTTACCCCAATTTCATTTGGAAGAGAATGAGAGAGAGGAACTTGTTACCCAAACTAATCTTAGTAGGCAATAGTAGGCATTTTATATGAAAGTGGTTAGAGGAAAGAATTTCCCATTATCACGGTTCTGGCTTTAAAAATCTGCCATCCCATCTATCACCTACAAGGAGCTGAGACCCTTAGTGTGTGCCAATATATGTATAGGGATATATGGGATATATTCCTTAATTAGGAAACATCTCTATGTCAGGATGAGGTTTAGGCATGAGTTCAGCCTGCAGCTGCCAAGTGTGTCCAAGCCTAGGACAGCAGGGAGATTTGCACAGAGTTGCCACTCCCAGCGCTTGTGGAGAGTTTTCTCTAAAGGCGAGGCTCTAAAAGAGCTGAAGTATCTCCAGGGTAGAAGTGCCAGGTGTTTTCTATTTCAAAATCTTGACTCATCATTTAAATTCTCCCTATGTCCCATTTTATATATCAGCTGTGCTAGACAACACCTTATGTTCCAGTGTCAGTCCTGATTTCTCCTCCATTGAAGAGAAATTGAGTTCTATCTTTAGTCATGCCTTTAAATATTGAAATCTTCCAGAAATGTCTTTAAAGGAGCATTTGTTAAAATATTTGTCCTAGAATGATCAACATGTGAATATTGTTTAAAATTTGCGGAGTTTCCAAATTGATCCAAAGCATTAGGCTCACATCTTACAAACAGCTTGTATTTGTCTCTTACTGTAAGAAAACTTTTTTACAGACTTAGTTTTTATAGCTCTTAGTGCTCATTTAAGGAGATTTAAACACAAAAACCAAAGCCAAAGACAGCTGCTGGGAAACTTATCTGACATGAAGACCAGACAAAATCTGAATCTAAACAAAAGGTGATTGATATACTACTGGATATACTATGATTATTTTTCTACTGAGATGAGCCAGTTTGCAAAACTAATAGCTTTATTAAAAATGAATCATTTTATTAAATAAAAAAAGCTTAATAGTTTTATTAAATATCCTGGTATTTGCTGAGAAACTCAAACACAGAAAAAATAGAAGTGTTTAAGAAAAATTTATTGTCTTGATGTTATCTGATAAAACACACACAGAATTGTAGTTTCTATTTACAAGTAACAAACATTGTAGATAATATCTGCTAATTTTTATTATTATTTTTTCATTTCCGTAATATTTCCTGGGGTATTTTTGATTTATTAGGCAGATCCTGGAATTTGAAGACATGCCTTCCCTGTTAGAGTGATGCTCATGATACAGAGAACAGCTTGAAAGAACAGATTCAGAGAAAGATAAAGTAAAAAGCACCTCTGGATGCCACATAGTCCAGCTAACTTGCAAATTACACCAGGCTGCTCAGGATTTAGCCAAGTTTTAGAAATCCACAGGGATAGCAATTTTGCGGCGTCTGGGCCTCGTGGCCTGGGTTCAGGTAGTCCCATGCTGAGAAACTTTATTATACTCATGAGGTACCACCAAAAAAATTGTGCCTTAGGGTAAGGGTAAGAGTAAATAGAATTAATGCAAAAACATGCTCTCCATTTTTCATTATTAATAAAAATAAGCAAATAAAAATCTCAACCCACACAATCCCTTCTGCCCTCCCCCACCAAAATACCACCTCCAAAACACAAGCCATAAAATAAAGTGTCGTATCTAGAGTAAGACATAGGAATGGCAAGAACTAGACTTTCAAAAACTGCTCAAGAAAAGGTAAATTTGAGGGGAGGAAGAAACCCTAAAATACACACTCTCTGTGAACTCTTGTTCAGCAAAAGATACCCAGCAGTGAGTCAGCTCCTGCAGGGTGGTAAATTCTAAAAAAATTGTAAAGAAGAAAATAAGAACAGGGGAGGAGACATATCCATTTTCACATTCCTAAGCAGCAACAGGATATGCCTTTCTCTGAAGAAACCAAGCACAAAAACTCTCAGAGCTGGTAAATAAATAACAATTGAAACTTACAAGATATTAACTAAAAGTAAGGGTAAAGAGATAGGTACGTCCAAAGCTCCAAAAGCAAAACCTCTGGTATATGGCCTGAACAAAGATTACCACACATCTAATGATGACCAAGTAACTTAGATACCAGTGGGACTTGAACTATCTGTTATCTCTTCCAGGTCTCCCCAGCTGAGGAGCAAAAATCTGAAAGGTAACTACCCAAAGATATGGGTAAAAGCCACAGACACAGCCTTCCCAACATTATATCAACATATGTCTGTAGAAGCTGCTCACTCTTGTGGGACACTAAGGACATGGACATGTATTATGAGTATATTCTAGCGTGGTTGCAGGGTTTCAAATGGAATCTCATGGATTCACAAAATGGTATTGGCTGAAAGTTACTTTTTGATATTGTATAGTTCAATCCCCCAGTCAAGCAGGGTCACCTAGGGCAGGTTGCCAGTGATCATGTCCTGTAGGATTTTGAATACCTCTGTGAATGCAGATGCCACAATCTTTCTGAGCAACCCTGACAGAAGTGGGGTCTGTGTGTTCAGATGAAATATCATGTTTTAATTTTTGCACAGTGTATCCTGTCCTGTCAATGGGCAGTACTGAGAAGATTCTGACCCTGTAAAAATGTAAAATGAACATGTAAAATACGTGAAATATAGTTGGGGAGAATTCAAAGGCAGAAAATCCAAGAAAAAAAATTACAAACATCATTCTGACTGGTAGAAATACCAGTAAAAACTGCATTGTAGGTTTTTAATTGGCAAGAATATATCATCAAATTGGAATAACTAAATTATTGAGTATCTACATAAGGGTCACTGTCAAGAAAATGAGAAGTTTCCTGAATATTAGAGACACCCTATACTGGCCAAATATGAGTCAGGATATTCAAAATCTATTACACAGAAATGACATTTACAGGAGATTGCAAGAACTCCTTTTGCTGTAAATGATGCAAGTACCTTTCCATGTTAACTTAGATTTTCATTTCCAGGCAGCATGTCCACAGAAAAATCAATGGCATACAAAGATACCTTAGTAAGTGCCGTATATTATCAAAGAACATTAACTTGTCCATGGTGACATGCAATTTTCTTGATGACAAAATCCTTCCTTCCCTGTAGAAGTTCATCTGATGTTCTCTTCTCATTTTGAACTGTATCTCACCTGTAAGCACAAACTCATCTCTTGTCTGTGTTCTGACAACTCACAGACCTGTTTTCTTCTCCCAGTGCCTTTTAGTCCCAGCCAGATCCTTATTGTTTCTGATGGCTTCCTGAGGATAACCAGCCACTGCCTTATGCTAACATGGCTAAAAATCCCACTCACACTCTCTATTGAGAGCTTCCTGAATGTTTTCTTCCCCACAGCTAGAGAGAGACATCAGCAATGTATTATAAAATCATAGAAGCATAGAATGGTTTGGATTGGAAGGGGCCTTAAAGCTCATCTCATTCCAAGCCCCTGCCAACTCTTAGCACTCACCTCATGACTATCAAATTTATACCAATTCTTTTCCTTTACAGAAATGTGCTTGCTTTCTTTACCAGTTTTATCAGACAAGATTTTTTCCCCTGTCCCAGATCTCTGCAGCTGCCCCCAGCATGAATAATGAATTTTTTTACATACTTCCATAAATGCATCTCAAATAGACTTACAGGGGTACTGCTAGACAGGATTTGTAATAGCAGCTCATTTAAGCAGAAAAAAAACCCCATCAAATCTTCTTTGTATATAAATATTCTAAGAACAATCAAGAAAGAAGAAGGATTATTCTCTGTGTAAAAAATAAGTTGGTCATGTAACAAATACAGCTTAAGTGTTCTGGGTCACCAGGTCACAAAGATAAATTACCAAAAATTGTCACTGTGGGTACAGGTTTGAACAGGACTATACTGTTCAAAAAGTCGTGGAGAGATTACCTTTAAAGCATTGAGGAATTAATGCCCAAACCATATTTCTTCTCACTATCTTCCTAAAGAATAGCTCTAATCAGATATGTGTCCTAATAATAATTATTCTAAAAGATCAAAAGGAGAGACCAATTCTGTTGCACAAAGAGTTTGTCACATTTTGAAATTACTCAGTAGCTGTAGACACTTGTCAAGAATTCATTGTTTTAAAATCTCTTCTTTAAAAAAAATCTCAAACATTAAATTTAGCATTCAGTAACCTGCAACACTGCTACTTGAAACCATCACCAGGAACTCCTAGCATGAGGTGGAAAATTAAACTGGAGTTGCCCTAAAATTTAAACTGGAGTTGCCCTAACACAGAATGTGGGCTCGGCTCTGGAGAGCCCTGCAGCACGCCCTCCTGCCCTGCCAGGGCTCCTGCTGTGCCCCTGTGCCACCGGGAGGTGCAGCAGATCTGCACCACGGACACGGCAGCAGCCTTTAGACCTCCATGTCCAGGGGTTTCCTTGTGGGAGTTTAGTGCATATTGATGACATTTGCTGGCATTTTCATTGATGACATTTGCTGGAATTTTCAGAGAGGCACAGATGTGTTTGTTTCGTGTCCTTGTTGAATTTTTCTCTGCTGATGTGACTTTGTGGTCTATCTGTTTCTCTCACTGACTCATGATCTAGGAGAAAGCAGTATGCATCACACTATTATCATAGTTAGAGTTTACAGATTAATAATGACTCATCAGTTGGACAAATAGCAAAAGTTTTCTCAATCTATTAATATATTTTTTCTATTCATGTATATTCTGAGTAAAATGTGCGTCTATTGTTTCTTCTGAATCAACTCAGAATGTGCTGGCATTTCTGCTGTATTTCCTTGACCTGGAATTTTACCTGCACTGGACTTTCTAACTTTGGTTCAAGGCAAAAAATTTTTTTTTCATAGTTGTACTCAATTATCTCAGACACCTGTAAGACCTAAAAGAAAGACTGAATCCCTTCTGAATCTTGGGCACATCTTGTGCACTCAAAATGTGTATGCATTACTTGAGACAGGGTGATTGATAAACAGCACAATTGCAAGACCAAGGTGATTGCCATCACTCAGGAACTTCTGCTGGAAAACCGCTCTGAAAAATTGCATAGAGGTAGTAAGCTTCCAAGGAACTCCCATATTTTTTTCCAAGTTCAAAATTCAAAGGTAATTATGTACTCTTCTGCAATGGTTTTGATTGGGATAACAGCTTGTTTTTCCCATATTAGCTTGTATGGAACTATGCTTTGGATTTGTGCTGAAAACACAGGGATGTTTTCATTGCAGCTGAGCAGGGCTTGAGGACAGAAAGGCCTTTTCCATCTCTCATTCCATCCAGTCCACCAGCAAGGAGGCTGGGTGTGCACAAGGAGCTGGGAGGGGACACAGCCAGGAAAGTGGACCACAAATGACCAAAAGGATATTCCAGATTATATGGCATCATGCTCAGTGTGTAAAGGGGGAAGAAGGAGGAAGGAAGTTGATGTTTTGGAGTGATAGGCTTTGTCCTCCCAAGCCATCATTACATGTGGTGGGGCCCTGCTGTACTGGGGATGGCTGAGCAACTGCCCAAACATGGAATTAATTCAATTTTTTTTCTTTGCATGTGCAGCTTTTACTTTTACCAGTCATGGCTTTATCACAAGCCATGACTTTTCTCACTTTTACTCTTGTGATTTCCTCTCCCATGCCAGGTGAGGCTTGGGAGAGGTAGCTTGGGATCTGTTGATTCTGGGCCAAACCCATGACAGATCCAGGCCATCAACTGGAAATTGTCTTTTTGCCATCAGGGAGGTCAACTCTGTGTCTTCCCAGGCACGCATGACTTGACTCTGCTTTCCCCCTTATCTCTCATTCCCTCCTCAGCCTGTTTCTTTCCTGACGACCAGCCCAGGTTTTATGCTTTCCCACTTTCCAAGCCTCCCTGTGTAGTCCTTGTCCCTCTAACCAGACCTGTGCCAGTGGTGGCAAAACAGCTCTGTGGGTCCTTCCTCCCTCCACACTTTGGCAGGCTCCCTGAAGGGGAAATGTAGCTGGGGACTAAAGTGGCGTTTCAGCCTCCTCTCACAACAAAATGACGTAAAGCTGACAGGTGTCTCTGGTTTCTCATGCAATTGTGGAATAAAGCCTATCTCTTCCTGTCCCCATACTTTCATACCAAAAGGAAGAGAGGCAGAACAGCCAGCTGGAGAGCTGCTGAAGAAGGAAGGTGATGCTCCTTCACATAACCTAACACCCTCCACGGCTCTCAAAAGTTAGTCTCCTCTATAAGTCAGAGTCTCTCCTTTTTCAACACCTGATTTATTTCTCTTAGTCAGTGCTGCAGGATAACAGAGCAATGTCTTGAGTCCAAATTCTTGCCATCTTTATGTCATGAAACTATAGTAGATGCTTCTGCTGTCATTAGACATCTCTCCCTCAGAGCCTTCCCTCACCTTGAGCATATATATGAAATCTCTGCCAGACAGCCCCTGGCGAGATCTTGCCCCTGGGGAGATCCTTGTGCATGTAAGTGTGTGTATGGTGTGTCCCTGTCTATGCACACACACATGAATAAGGATACCTTTAAAAGAAATCTGTGGATACAATGCTGAGAAAGCAGCTCAGTCATTCATCTTACCAGAACTTCACAGTGTGTGACCACTGGGCTGAAAAGGGGTACACAAATTTTTAAAAAGACCTGAAGACTTCAACAGCCTAATGAAACCCATGTGGAGCTTCTGCCCAGTCTTTTGGTACATAAAGGTTAAAATTCTGATTTTGCTTACATTCATTGTGAAAAATGACTCAACAAAAACCTACAACTTTTGAACTAAGATGTACCACACTGTTAGCTCCTTCCTCTCTAAAAGAAAACTCTTCCAATTTGGTAGTAGATGGCACATTCTGGAAGCATTCAGATGGAGTTTGAATGGGATTCTGAGCAACTTGATCAACTCAATATCCCTGCTTATTAGAGAGGAGTTGAATTAGATGAATTCCAAAGTTCCCTTTCAACCCAAAATGTTCTCTTATTTTATGAAAAATATGGGGGTTTTGCACTGTAAATCTTCATGCATAACTGATTGAAAGTCGTGAATTTATTTTCTTATACTTTATTAAAGCTTAAGGACACAGTTTCTTGGCTATGAGGACCTTAAAGCAATGTTCAGGATTCTGTAAGACCCTTCATCTTTTTCCTTGTCAGAATGGGTTGTGCTGTAGGAAAATGTCTTTTCTGTTTTAGAGAAAGATAATGAGAAGTGTTATTTGTCAGCAAGAGATGCTGCAGAAGTTTACCACTAAATTATGGCCATTGGTATCTAGATTTGAGGGAGTGATAGCACTTTTTCTTCTTTTATCAAGATGTATTTTGACTAGTCTGCATTTTAAAAAGGTGCTATTCTTGGGACAGAAGATTTTCAGATATGGTTATACTGCTCTTTCCATCTCATCTCCTCTGTGATGCTGCCAAACAAAGTTAAGTATATTATTATATTAGCTATAAGTTAATATAGTTATCATTTTCTTCCATATAAAACATGGAAGTATTTTTTCTATTATTCATGGGAATGCATTATAAATCATTTGTTTAGCAGAACATATGAAAAATGGCATAAAAAAGCAAAGTTTATGGAAGGTTGTACCAACATAGGAAAAAACAATTATCAGAGTCCAAACTATCTGAGTCTAATAGCATTTTGCTCCTCTTTGCTTCACATGATGCCTTTGTGTCACAGTGTGATAAGAAAAGCACAAAATTCTTTGATCTCTTCTCTTGGAGCTGATACAAGACAGACCACACCAGAAGAGAAGGTTGTGCTGGAGAAGATCTAGGTGTTTGGTAGAGCTGACTAGGTTCTTCACAGCATTGATATGAGCTTCAGTTGCCAAACGTACAGGAGTCGGAAGATGCTGTACCATTAAGAAGCATTACTCAATTCCTTGCAGCAAAGTATTAAGATTTTTGCCTCCTAATGTTTACTTAGAACCTTTTGATGCTTGGTTCAGAGCATGACACTTTGCATAATGGGAATTGAGTTCAAATCAATTTGTAATATTTTTGAGACTACTCTGAGATTTTACTTATTAAGAAAGTGATTATTCACTGTCACTATATCCTCCAGAGCCAGAGATGGTAATGTCATGGTGAACTGGGCTGCGCCAGGTGCCTGTTGGTGCTTCCTACAGATTTACTTG
Organism: Ammospiza caudacuta; assembly: GCF_027887145.1. Lineage (NCBI taxonomy): Eukaryota > Metazoa > Chordata > Aves > Passeriformes > Passerellidae > Ammospiza > Ammospiza caudacuta. The sequence goes on along the minus strand of NC_080632.1, from coordinate 66,875,255 downwards.
TTGGTAATTTGATGAGATGTTGTGTTGTATTGAGTTTTGATTATGAACACAGGCTGAGAGAGTTGGGATTATTCCGTCTGAGCAAGAGAATGCTCCAGCAAGATGTTCCTTCCAATGACTGAAGAAAGCTACACAAAGGTCAGAGAGGGACTTCTGACAAGGATAGTGATAGAACAAGGAGGAATGGATTTAAACTGTCAGAGGGCAGACTTAGATCACATAATAGGAAGAAATTCTTTACTGTCGGGGCAATGAGGTGCTGGAACAGGTTGCCAAGAGAAGTTGTGAATGCCCCTTCACTGTAAGTGCTTCAAGACCAGGCTGGTTGAGGCTTTGAGCAACGTGATCTGGTGGGACTTGTCCCTGCCCATGGCAGGGGGTTGGAATGAGATGGTCTGTAAGGTCCCTTCCAACCCAAACCATTCTCTGGTACTATGACTCAAAGAATCAAGAACCTTCACATGCACAACATGAAACTTTTAACAGACCTTTTTCCTTATTTTTTGTAGGACTGTCTCATAGCCTTTCTGCAATACAATGCAAATCTCTCAATACTTGTTTCTACTCTACTATTTTGTTTTCTGAATTTGTCATTGTGACACTACATCCCAGTTGCCCATGAGTTATGTTTCATGAGCATGTCTTAAGTGATCTTGAAGAACCTAATTCCCACTTCCTTGTACTTGACTAGCTGTTAATCAGCATGGTGAGAGGAATCACAGTTTACAGAACTCACCCCAGTTTGGCATATTATTTTTCACAGAGCTTCCTCCAAATTGATTTCTGAATCAGTTCACTATAAACACTGTTGTAATTAATGTGTTTAGGTGTTTGTGTGGTTGTTCTTTTTTCAATGGTTTTGTTTGGTGCTTTCTTTTTTTTGTTGGTTTCTTACCAATATATAATTTTGAGATCTCCAGTGAACCTCTTAGGTAATTTGTTTGTTTCTGCCTGAAGTGAAATTTTTTCCAGCTACTTCCCATCTATTTCCATAGATTTTTCCATGAAATTGATTTTCTTCTGTTCAAGATTAACCAAGCAGACGTGCCCTACTAGGTGCTAAGTAAAATCAAGGCTCTTATGTCCAAATCGAGGCAAGTGAGGGTTGCAAAGACTTTATCCACAGCAGCGCTCCTATCATCTGTGGACATTGTACATACGTTCGCCAGTAGGGCCAGAAGATTACATGATGCAGGGTAGTGAATTTTTGCACTTTTTTGTAGTTTTTTCATTATTGCTTTTGTATGTTGTCTTTTGTAAACAATTTTTGTTTCCCCTTTATATTTTTATATTTTAATAAACTAGACGGAAGCTAGGTTAGTAAGGCAGCCAGAAGCCAGTTAGGTAGCTCATAGTGAGTAGGGACAGAAAAACTTTAATTCATAACGCGTCAATTACCATCTGATTCGGACCAATTTACCGGATTTGGACCAATTTACCGGTTTTGTCCAAGGTGGACAGGCCACCTTTACTTAACCCGGAAAAGGAACATATATTATTTATATGTCTTCGAAATATAGCCTATGTATTTCAACTAGTAACAACTTTCAGAAATTGTGTCATGAAATCACTAATGAAAATATTAAAGGGTAGTTTTATGTTTGGAGTCCTGGCTAAATTTTTTTAAGAAAATGCAGGTGAAATATTATTCAGGCTTGCACAGGGTAGGATATGTTGCTTCCTCCTGCTCAGGTCCATAAAACATGGTCTCTGTCTGACTTTCTCTTTTCCAGATTGCATGAAATACATTACAATAACTTTTCTCTTGTTACTCTCTGTGATGTGAAATTTGCATAATCTGTTCCTACAGTTTATACCATAAGAACTCTTTTTCAGTTTCTTTTCCACACAAACCATGTAGCCCTGATGTTGATGACTTGGAAAATGGGTTACATCACTTTTTCCTTTCTTGAAATTTGGACCCTATTTGTCTGCTTCTCAAGTAGCTGCATTAATTATGGTCTGCTAATCCTCACAATTGTAAACTCAACTGTCTAGATACTATTAGCACATATTATGCCAATATGTTCTATTGAATATCACAAATATCCGTCTTCATTTTGGGTGTTCAAGAGAAAAACCCCACAAAGCAAGAGAATCAAGACTTTAAACTGGTTGATCCTGTCATCAAACAGGCTTCAAACTCCAACTGCAGATTCATGCCCAGAACTGCTCTTGCTTCAAAACTTTTATTAAACTTTGCCTCTGTTTGAAAAGTGGTTCCAGCTATAGTCATTACTCCAAATTAGCCCTCAAATGCCACGAGGTCCTCAGTAGAAAATAATGTAAACTTCTGTGAGCAAAGATGATCTTTTGTGACCAGCAAACACACTTGTAGAATGTTACAGTAAGAAATATTAACACTGTGCTTATTCCTTCTTTCAGCGACAATAGAGTACTCTCATTATTACACAGATTTTATTGCAGTGCTAAGAAAGTCACTCCATCCTTTAGATGCAGCCCAGAGAGCCAAGTGTGTCCTGGGCTGCACCCAGAGCCCCTGGGCAGCAGGGCAGGGAGGGGATTCTGCCCCTCTGCCCCGCTCTGCTGAGACCCCACCTGCAGAGCTGCCTCCAGCCCCGGGGTCCCGGCACAGGAAGGACATGGAGCTGCTGCAGAGAGGCCAGAGGAGGCACCAAGGTGATCAGGGGGATGGAGCACCTCTGCTGTGAGGGAAGGCTGAGAGAATGGGGATTGTTCAGCCCGGAGAAGAGAAGCCTTTAAGGCAACCTCATTGTAGCCTTCCAGCTCCTGAAGGAGCTCACAAGGATGGAGAGGGACTATTCACAATGACATAGAGTAACTGGGAAAGGGGGAATGTCTTCAAACTGAAAGAGAGTAGATTGGATATTAAGAAGACATTTTTTGTGGGGGTGGTGAGGACCTGCACAGGCTGCCCAGGGAAGCTGTGGATGCCCCATCCTTGGAAGTGTTCAAGGCCAGGCTGGACAAAGCTCTGAGCAGCCTGGTCTAGGGGAAGGTATCCCTGCCCACAGCAGGGGAGTTGGGATCAGATGGTCTTTAAGGTCCCTTCCAACTCTCTGTGATTATAGCAAAACAAGTCAATGATTAAGAAGACCAATACATAATAAGTGAATGATCAGTTCGCAGAAATGGAAATAAACCATCCAAGGCCTGAAGGGGACCCTCTCATAATTTCCTGTTGGTCAAGTATGGCTATGCTATGGCTACCTGGTCAAAAAACCCACTATAGTCTCAGCCTTGCATTGTGCTTATCCTAGTAAGCATTCCAAAAAGTGACATTGCAATGCTATTTCTAGATAGTTGCTAGAAGTCTGCATGGAGTCCCACAGATTTGCATGAGGTTGGCTTTCTGGCTTTCACCTCCAATATCTTGGAGACTTGCACATCAAATACCCATGTAAGCAGCAGAGTAAACACAGCTCCTTGGCTATGCATAGTCATAACCATTGCAGTGTTGTTCTCCTCATCAGGCACTCAGCTCACAAGTACCCTTTTCAAAAGTACTCATTTCCTTCCTATTTGATTTAAACAGCTGCCAAGTGCTGAAGTGCTCAAAATTTGAAAAAAAAATAGAGTGCCAAGTAGTTCTTCAGTAGTTTTGGACTTCTAAGCAAAATATTATTGAAGCTCAAGAATACTTTGTGTTTTAGGAATGATTTTTATGGTAAAAAAAATTTTAAATGTTTGCCTGCATTATTCTACTTTACACAGGTTTTTTTCATATTTTTGCTTTTTTTTTTCATTTTCATCAGCAGCACCTCTGCTCTTTCTTAGCATGTTTTAAGTTGAGTGGGCAGTACTACAGTCAAAATGTTAGTCCTCTCCTGTTCAGGCATAGGATATTAATCCTCTGGGACTTGCTGTTATCAATATGAAATACTTCTGTCTAGTGTGTTTCTTAACATGATGGAGAGTAACGGCTCCAAGAATTCACGCAGTCTACCAGCTCTGAGCGGCCTGAGACCCGTCCTAATGGTTTCATGATGACTCCACTTCTTACTCAGATCCTCTGAGATCCTAGTTATTCTCGTAACCTCTTCTAAAACTACACACTGATTCACTGAAAAGATAGCTAGCTTTGAGGCAGACAAAGCAGTGAGTATGACAAATTTTATCAGGACACATAAAGAATTATTTACTTCTCATGGAGCTTCATATTTTTGAGAAAATGCTCTAGCAATGGGTTACTCCAGTTGTTCCTGTGCCACCTGATTAACAATGAAAATATTACATCGGATTTTGAGGCAGGGACTGAGATTTTTGACATTATGAATTATTACCTCTTGAATGAACTTGTCAGAGAACTGGCAAGAAGAAAATCAATGTTAGATTTAGCTGTAGAAAATCCAAGCAATCTGCCTCAATCCATAAGCCTCAGACACCTTTAGAACTCGCCAGAAGGTGCTCAAGAGCAGTATTCTTACAGAAAGGGAAGAACATCCCTGATGAATTAATATTTTATTTAAATGGGCTGGGAAAGTGTGCACTGATCAACATAAAACTAATGAAACTTGTTAGAGGGAGCTTGGGAAGTATAGGTCAAGATTTAAATAACTTGCACGCATCATGGATATGTTATTTACTAAACCAAGTATATGTTTATGGTAGATAAATGTGAACTGACAAGAAAACACATGCACACACACAAAAACAGTAACTGGGTTCCACAGCAGAATTATAGTTATCCAGTTGTAAGACAAGTAATTTTTTAATACAGGAGTCAAGCACAAATGAAATGCAGAGACATTTTTAAGAATTTTTAATTTTTAATTTTTAAGAAATTAGACATGAAGCCACTATAGGGCAGACAAACAGAAGAAATACCTAAAGACATAAAATGAAATAATCAGTGTATTTTCATTTCTTTTGGAAGCTGACACCATGCCAAGGAAGCTGTGGAATTTACAGACAAAAAAAAGTAAAAGAATGCTCTAGTAAAATACTTATAGCTGTGAAGTATTGCACTGCTCCATTTTTGGCACATGAAAAGTCAATAGAGTTGGCTGAGAAGAAAATTTTGGTTTTCTCAGAAAACTGCTTTGAATGAGATGTTGAACAGTGAAAAATCTTCACGTTGAGCTTGGAAATAACAAGGTGTGAAATAGCTGAGATAGCAGCAGCAGCAGTGGGGAACTTCTGATCAAAAATGCCCTGGCCGAGAGGGACTGGATGGTGCCAAGTGTGGTCCCAGTTTCTTCTTGGGTTTCCAGGAGTGGACCAGAATTCTAACTGGCAGTAAGTCTGATTGCAGTGCTGGGTAAAAGTATGACTACAGCAATAAAAGAGAGAACCTGCAGGTAGCAGAGGCAGACTCAGGAAGAAGCAGTTCTGGTTTTGTAGGAAACTGTGCATCACCAGCATTACTGGTTTACTCTGAAGCAATTGCATGTGTAAGGTGAGTCAGTCATATATCACACTTGGAATTACAAAAAGCTTTTTACGAGATCTCGTGTGATAGTCTCTTAAAGAAATTAAATTGTCATGGGAGTGTAAAGTTGACTAACAACCAGCTAAATGTTGAGAAATAAATGGTAAGAATAAGTTGGGATGTTTCACCATGAAAGGACATTGTCAGCAAGTTCTCTCAAGAATTAATATTGATCCTCTCATATGTGACCTAGAAGAGAGTTGGGCAGTGGGATAACAACTTTATCAAACCTTATATAAAATAATAGACATTTTTCAGAGCAATTTCTGGCAGCTATTCTTAAATTTGTACAGTATAGGGTGACAGAGTACTGAAATGGCATTCAATAGTGACAAATGAAACACAGTGTGAAGAATATGTGAATGAACATAATGTGGATTTATATGTAAAGAAATTGCCTTACCTGTGTTTTCTAAGTATAACTGTTCAGATCATGGATGTTAGAGCCATTAATTCCATATGCAGAAGCATCCAAAATAGGCAAATAAAATATCATAATCCATTAAAAATACAATATTTATGGATGATGTCCTTCAACAGAACATGTGGTTTTAATCTAAAGCTTTTCTTTGGTGTTGTGGCTGCAATATTATTCCTACAGTTACATGAATTAGAAAAGAGATGAAAACAAATAAAGATGATTTTGCAATTGTGTAGAATCACATATTTAATTATGAAAAGTTAGTCCAGTTCTGATTCTCTCATATGACTAAAAAGACAAATCAGAAAAGGAAAAAGGGTGGTGTCTCTGTGAAAGGAGACTTAGCAGCTCTTCTACCAGCAAGACATAATGGGGGATGGGGATTTGTAAAATTTCCAATGGACAGGAAAAGGAGTAACTATGGAATGAATTTGCACTATTTCTTGGGGGAAAGGCATGTGAAACTCTTAAACATCAGATTTAAACCAGACAAAGGAAGCATTTTCCTAGAGAACTCATCATCAATCTGTGGCACAAATCACTGTATGAGCCATGGAAACAAAATATTTGAATGAAATCAGGCAGGGCTTAGACCAGCCCATGCTGGGTACATCCACTGAGGGCCACTGAATGTCACTGATGGAAAGCTGCCTCCAGCTGAGGAAATCCTTGAACCACTGACATCAGAAATTGTCTAAGCCTAGGCAGCATCCATTTCCTACATGACTGGCTTCTAGTACTCTTTTCCAAAGTATAAATTACTTGACACAGGATAATAGAATAATTGCAGCATTATGGACTTTGATCTTGATCTGCTGTTCTCCTAGGTCTGTTTCAGTCCTTTGCTGGGCAAAAGAAGAGATTAAGTTTAGTCTTGGCCTCCTTGCTGCCGCTCAATAAATGTGGGATGCTGGTAGTGAGTTTTTTGACAAGACCATAGTTTAGCTCATGGTGGATGCAGTGAGGTAATTTCTGGATGTCTCACTGCTGTCCTTTCACCTCCACAACTTCTCTGAAGCTCATCTTATTACTGGAATTTGCCCTCCCCATCTTCCTCAGTTTGGCACATACGTGGTTCTGCTGAGTCAGGACCTGGCCACCCACTCCCTCCAAATGTCCAGGAGTCCCAGGACTTTTCCACAGGAAGCACAAAACCTTGCAGGCCCTGTACTCAGAAGGGTGTACAACCCAAGAAGCCCCTTCCTGGAATGGGGGATTTCCCTGCTAGACCAAATGAACTCTGAAAGCAGCAACAGGCACAAGGACACACAAAAGGGTCAATCCAAGTGAGAAGACATGAACTGGGAGTAAGAAACTCAGATATGGCCATATAAATTCCATCCATTCCCTGAGCATGCTATACACAATAATTTAAAAGTGTATAATCATAAATTGGAAAAGGAGTGTTGGAATCATAAAATATCATCTTGACACAGAATTTCTCTTGGACATCCTACTTCACTCACTCCTACTCTTTGGGTCTTGCTGTACTAAACATCTCTCTGCTCAGACTGTTTTAGAACATTTATAAACATGTGTTGTCAATTCTTCTTAAACTTCTGTTTTAAAAATGGAATTGTTTTCGGTTTGAAGATGAAAATACCAAATCAAACAGCTGTTTTGAAAATCAAAGAACAATTTCGTTTGGAAAAGACCTCTAGGGTCACTGAGTACAGCCATTAATCTAACAGTGTCAAGTCCACTGTGTCCCTGTGTCCCTGAGTACCACATCTACAAGCTTTTTGAACAATTCCATGCATGATGATTCCAGCACTTCCTTGGGCAGCCTGTTTCAGTGCTTGACAGCCCTTTCAGGGAAGAAATGTTTCCTGATCTAAACCTCCCCTGGTACAACCATTTCTTCTTGCCCTATTTCTTATTCCCTGGGAGAAGAGGCAAATCCCCACATGGCTATGAGTTCTTTCAGGGAGTTGTCAAGGGAAATAAGGTCTCCCCAAGCCTCCTTTCCTCCAGGATAAACACCCTCAGCTGTTCCTCATCATACTTGTGCTCCAGCCCCTTCTCCAGCTCTGCTGCCCTTCTTTGGACATGCTTCAGAGCAAAACAAAAGAAAACAGAAAACAAACCAAGGTTCAGATGGGTAAGATGTGGAGGATTTCTAAAACAAAGAGAAAAATGTTTATGAAATTTGTGAAATCCCCAAAATTTATTTCTTGTTTTTCTAGGCAATTTTAACAGCTCTCCTCTAGCATCCTTGGCACTGGGGGGAAGGAAAGTGATTAAATACTCCTATTTTTAAAATCCTGTAAATTAAACATCTAGCCACAGTTTAACTTTCTGTTACTAGGATTAAAGAAAAAATGCTATTAAAACTGAGCATGATTCACCAATTTAAGAAAAGGAAAAAACCTCATAGTACTACTATTTGTAACCTCATACTACTATTTGTAACTTACCGTGTCATTTTCAACAAGACTCATAATCTCTCAGCTGCAAAGTTGAGTCTAGTTTCTCTTGACAAAGAAATGTTGACTATGAATTGTGAGAAGTCTGACCTTTAAAAGTAGTTTGGACAAATTTTGGCTGTTCAGTTCAAGTACGAGTACTCTGAAGTAAGATAACATCTCTCAAGAGCAAAGAAAACAAATGCAAAGAGCACAGTGTTGTACTGTCTTTACACCAGGTAGGAAAGATATTGGTCAATGACCTTAAGCTATAGTATAGCACAGACATGAGTAAACATTGTTGGAATAGAAGCACTTCAGAAATTTGTCTAGAACAGTCATATTTTCACAGCTTGGTGTGATCAAATACATGCTGACAGGCCCTCTGTCAGAAATAGTGTATATATATATGATTTATATGATATATATGATTATGCCTTGAGGAATGGTGTAAATTATCATCTCTTGACAGCTGTTCTAGCTCTATGTATTTTTATGAACAAAAAAGTATCATTGTTTATATTGCCATTTGAAGTATCAGCTGTTTCCTTCTCTCGTTCACTAACTGCTAATTTGTTTTAAAAATAGCTCCATTTGCCTGCCATAATCCCTGCCAGTGGTAATTTAATTGGAACCTTACCCAGTATTATTTAATTTTTTTAAATAGTCTTATTCCTTTATACTTGCCCTTAGTTATGATAATCACTGGCTTCAGAGAGACCAAGGCAGAGTTCTCTCTGCAAGTATCACCATTAAAAAAGGGAAGACAACCACAGTACTGTATTTACTCACCATTGGCTTTTCCAAGCCAAACAGCTTCTATTTCAGCTCCTACATTAAAATCTTCCTTCACAAAAGTATTTTTTTCTGGGTAAATATTTTTTTCTCTACCAGAATTCAGTAATGAATTAAATACTTTCTCAGAATGGGAAAGCACTCCCCAGCAGTCTCAAGGAGTTTCCCTGAAAATCACTCTTCAAATAGGATAAATATTTAGAGGGAGAATATCATGAGCCAACTCTATAATACCTTTTTGGGGTTGGTTTTTGTGGTTTTTTTGGCTATGATGAAGATCATGTTGGTTTAATCAGAGACTTACAAATAGCTCATGTTGATGCTGTGTTAAATATAGTTTTGGCTCTTGGCCTATTCATAGATTTCCTCTATTCCCCACAAACATGGCCACCCCATACCAGAAAATAGGATTTTCCATTGGTGAGCTGGTATTGCCTTGGGAAGGTACATGAGATTATGTTTATTGGAGGATCCGTGCTATTAAGTTTGTGATTTAAATTTTGTTGTTCATCTTTTCCTAACATGTAATCAATAATGACCTCAGAGGCTTGTGGGGTAAACTTCTTTCCCTTTTGTCCTCATCTGGTACTACATCAAAGAATAGAATAGAATAGAATAGAATAGAATAGAATAGAATAGAATAGAATAGAATAGAATAGAATAGAATAGAATAGAATAGAATAGAATATCTGAGACTGTGCTTGTATGACATTTCTGTTTCTGGCTAAAACTGAGGTTTGCCTTTGATGAACTAATGGGGAACTATCTCTCCCAGAACAATGATCTGAAGTGTTGCATATGTATACATTAGACATGGCGCATGCAAGTGTCTCTCCCAGAAGATATTATGATGGTTCAAGTCTCCCATGAGGACCAGGACTTGCAAATCTGAAGCTTCTTCCAGCTGTTTATGGAAGGTTTCATCCAACACCGCTTCCAGGTAGGGTAGTCTACCAAGGACACCCATTGTGGTGTCCTTCCCTCTGGTTCTGCCTTCCAAGCCTGTAGTAAAGATGCATCTATTTGAGCCATTCCCTCTTCACAGGGTACATATCCATCCATATATGCTGTGTATAATAACGTGGTGTTCAGATGATTAGTCAAACATGGCTAAAAATTAACATATTTAGCCCAGAAACAAGAAATCCATTATAAGGGAGTGGCAACAGCTTGTATAGACTTCTTTATGCTACTACTTCTGTTTATTTCCACTGGAAATTACCTTTATTTTGTCAGTTTATAAATATATATCATTAGGATTGGAACAGGACACTTGACAGCCATATCATTCAATCCTTGCTTAGGAGGGACTCTACTAAGTATCCATAATTTTAGCCCATGTATGTAATATGCATTTTCAAAATTGGAAAGGTATGGCAAATTCACATAGAATTAAAGATAAAAATGAAAATAATGAAATGTAGAACCTTTTCAGTTAGTTGTATATGTTCCTTATGTTGAAAGCAACTTTTTGAAGAAATTAGTGGATACCTTTCTATTTAGGACGAGCAATGTGAACTATTTTGTAACCTCAGTTGTTTTAGAAGCTATTTAGTTCCCACTCCTGAAAAAATAATGGAGTTCAAATGTCTTGCTTTGTAGGGATTTTTCCAATTTCTCCACAATAAGTTTTGGAATTTCTAAAACCTGAGTACCAGAACCCAGACTCATTAGGGGCTGGCCTTGTTTCTGTGCCTAACAAATGGCACTTTAGGAATTATATTCTCTCTTTGCAATGCCTTATCTAGACTGAGGTGTCTGTTTTGTGGTGTTAGCAAGTGGAGTTGAACATATTTATTGAGTGATTCAGTGGCTGGGCTGTAAAATATCATGTGATTTCTTTATGTATGGCACTGTGACTGTTCTCTTTCTCTTTCTGTGCAACTACAGAGTAAAAACATCCTGAAACTCTTAGCTGGAGTTATCTGTAAAAATATAATTAGGTTCTCGTAATTAAGCAGATTAACTCTCCATTAGACTTGATCCTTATAAGAAAGAAAATACAAGCCTTTTTCAGAAACTGAAAGAAACTGTTAACCCAACGCATGGGATGCAAAATACAACCATTAGATGCAGAAGGATTCAACTTCTCATCTCGAATACTTTGAAAAACTGCTTGAAGCCGCATTGTGTCATGGACTTCCCAAAACTTACAAGTGACCTGTCTTCTTCAGATGCAAGAGCTGTGATACTCATAATCTCATTTCTCATAAAAACAACCATATGTGGGAAGTGGTAATAGGCAATGTCCAGAGTTTTAAAATTTATTGTTTATTTCTAGTGTCTGGCATGATATACTTTTATGTCTGTCTCAATGTGAGAATGGGACAATGAAAGCTTTCTCTGTGTGCTTTCTGCCCCAAATAGCTGCATTCAGGCCAGCAGTTTTTTCTTCAACGTTGAAAGCCATAGGAAGGTTGATAAATTTTACTTTCTGTTAACTGCATTTACTTCTAAAATCTAAGTAAAGAAAAATATCCTGGAAAATAGTTTTTCATCCTATCCAATTTATCTAAAACATTTTTCTGGTCAGTTATGCACAAAAAAATAGTGTATTTATCTACTTTTTCATATACAGTAGTTAGTGTTTCAATGTCTAAACATAATCTACATACATTCAAAGTGGTTTTGTCAAGTTCTATCAGATTTAACAAAGAATTTTCCAAAACCAAAACAAATACTTGCCCTGTCAGAAAGGTATAACTTCTTAGGGAATCCTATCAAGAGAACAATGAAGATTTTTAACCATTGAAAACAGGTCCAGCCTTTGGATTATTGTCCACTACTGATTTTCTGCACAGGAAGTGACAAACTTACATTAAGAAGTCCAACGGCAATCAAGACAGGTTTCAGGGCTGGAATGACTGGTTAAGGGATCAGTCTATCTTTCTAATTAGAGGAAATGATGAGGAAAGAAACACAAAGACCCAGCACATCAATACCTGGATCCATGACTGGTAGGGGTTTTGACCCTGGGTTGGGCTACATGACACCAGACCTGCAGGCAGCAGATGGGGTACACCTGTCTCAGAGCGGGGAAAGGACTGTTCAAGTCAGACAGGTTCATTGCAACAGCTTTAAATGAGATTTTAAAGGGAAAGGGAGAAAAATGGGCTTGATAGAGATATGCCTGGGGGTGACAAACCTGATCCAGATGGAGGTTGGATTCTTTTCTCAGGTAACAAGTGACAGGATGAGAGGAAATGATTAGAAGTTACACCAGCAGAGTTTTAAATTGGAGATGGGGAAGAAATTCTTCATGGAAAGGGTCATCAGGCATTGGAACAGGCTGCCCAGCGAGCTGGTACAATCACCATCCCTGGAGGCATTTAAAAGATGGGTAGATGTGGCACTTAGGGACATGGTGTCGTGGTGGACTAGACATTGTTATGGTTGGATTCAATGTTCTTGAGGGTCTTTTTCAACCAAAATTATTCTATAATGCTATGAAATTTCAAATAATATTTAGTAATTTCTACCACAAAGCTGCTTTTTAGTGCAAAACCTTTTAGTGCAGGTCTCCAAAAGAAGGAGACCTGCTTGAGCACCTTTCTCTGAGATTCAAGAGAAAAAAAGGAAGTTATGAAACAAATGAAAACTAGGCTTATACTCTGACCCCTATCATGAGATAAGAGCACTGGCAGAAGCATTTCTTTCCTTCATTCCACACCACCTTTTCATAGCCTCAGGAAAAAGATATTGCACATACATTCCTTACAACTAACTAGAACTGCACAAAAGAAGTACTTCATTCGTGCCACTTGTGTTTCTTCTCCTAAGAGAAACAACTCTTACTGTTCAGGTAATTGTTATTATACAAATTACAAGCATTGCAGTTCAACATGCAAAAGTCTGCTTTAAACATTTCTTTGCAATGGACATCTAGATATTTTCCTCTAAAAAGGAATTAAATGGATCTCTGAGAAACCTGATCTAGTGAAATGCGTCCCTGCCCACAGCACTGGGGTAGCTAAATGATCTTTAAGGTCCCTTCTAAACCAGGCATTCTATGATTCTATGATGATTCTATATATTCTTCAGCTCCAGTACAATGATAAAAACTTGTAAACTGAGAAATTAAAAAATACTCACAGATTATGATGGTTTATCTTTCAAAGAAATTTTAACCTTTTAAGAAACTAATTTATCTAAAAAGGTTGTTACATCTAAACTCTCTTATATCTCCTAGGTTTTTGGGTTTTTTTCTCAAAATTATATATACCATTGTGTACTTATGTTTATACCCTGCAGTCTATTTTTCCCATAAAACATAAAAATAAGTAACATAAATAATAAGTAACATAAAATATGTTACTTTCTGAACATTATTTGTTAACATTTCTAATTTCTCTTGTTTTTAAGTAATATTATTAAATTTAAGTGCTGTACTTCCATTTATGAATTTCAGCTATTTCACCCTATACAACATGATGCTAAACTTTGCATTAATGTTTCCAAAGACCATTGTCACAAATATTTTTGCCAGTTTTTCAGTAGCTCTCTATTTTGAGCTATATGTGTGCATATAGAATATAACACGATCATCGTGAATTTAAGTTTCTATGATCTTTCTTTTACTTTTTTTAATTTATTTTTCCTTTTTTATTTTCCATTTTTACCAGCTTCTTTTAACAAAAACTCAAAACAAAGCAAAACAAAACAAAAAGAAGGAAAATAGTATTTTAAGTGAAAAAGCAAAGGACCTGTTCTCAGTTAATCTCTGATCAAGCTATTTTTGTGTGAATGTTTGTGTGGTATACACTGAAAAGTGGCACACCATATGTGAAGGACTTTCTTAATGTGGAGTGTCAGGCAGCAGGGTCTCTGTTTCACAAATCACGGCCCTCCTGCTTTTCTGTCTTCTTGCCACAATGAGAAAATCAGTTGTGTCCCTTCCATTAAAACAATGCTGAAAGTAACAGCTTTTATTTCTTTCTCACTGCATAACACTCAGTGAAATAAGACCCGAAAACAAGGAAATGGATTAGCAACCTCTCAATGCATAAGCCACTGTAATGTCTGGTTCTACATAAATCAGACATCAGAGCCAGAGGGATTTAAAATTCTTTATGCAACAGTCCTCAAAAGCATGGATAAGACATTAGTTTCCAACACACAAACAGTCATAAAACCAAAATGCCAAAATACCTCAGGCTGCTCAGAATTTTCAAGAGAAATTAAAAGGAAACACACTTGTGTGAGTGAGAAGGCATTTCCCAGTCACAGCCTTGTTTGAACCTGGTCATCTAGGCTGTGAAATCCCAGTTTAGTTTAACCTACTAGACCCCACTCCCATTTGCAGCAGGGACTGGCTCCCAGTTTCCTCTAAGTCCCCACTGCCTTTAAGTGGATACAGAGCAGCTGCATGCAGCTGAACAAATATTTGGCTTTTAATCCCCTGCAGATCATGACCTTACTGTCCAATTCCCAATAAGGCATCCCTCATCTCCTGTGCCGGGGGAAGAACACATTAAAAATCCCCGTGATTTTCATTTTTTCTCCTTTGACCTCCCCCTCTTTTGCTAAATTTCTGAGTGTCTTGCTGTGACATCAGAGGATGTAGGTTTACTCACTGCTAAGTTTTTGTTACATGGCCACCTGTCAGGCTGTGTGCAGCCACGCTGGCACGTGGCTCCTGTCCGTGCTTCACGTGGGTCCCCAGGGATAAAGTTTCGGCCTCTCTGTGGTGGAGAACCTCCTCCCTAGCAGTGCTTAAGCACAGATATAAATTCAAAGTCTCATTTTCCTCTCCACCCCATTTATTTCACTTTGAAGGTCAGACTCCTTGTAGCTATCAAGACTATGCGCAATCCTGGGTTCTTCATTGCCTGAGCTCAACCCTCTGCTAAATTAAACTTGTCTTGGTTTCCCACTCTGTGTTGATGCCTCTTCTACATACTACATTTCCTCATCACACAGAACTTGTGGAAAATGTTTTGATCCAGTCAAGCTATGACTGCAACCAACCAACACCTGCAGCAGGTCTGGACTGGTGCTTCCTGCTGGGAATGGGTGCAAAAGACACAGCACTCCCCACCTCCTGTCCTTCACCCAGACTGGCTGCTACTAGTGGATATGCTAGGCATGAGCATGCAAGAGGACAGATAAAGACACAGCACTGGACAGCATTATCTGGAAGCAGGCTTCTGGAGAGAGCAGGCAGGAGTGGCAGCAGGGCTGAGGGAGCAGGCGGGTGCCTGCAGCCAGCCTGGGGCGCAGGATGTAACTCAGGGCCTGCAGGCAGGGACTATACAGGAATGTGCTGTGTGCCCAGGTCTTGGAAGGGACATGAAACTCTGAACAGGCATAATATAATATGTGAAGAGGGTGAAATGGATATGCACATTTCACCTGAATTCCAGGTTTCTTAGCCTCACTCATTCTACATGTTACCTTATCCAATGGGATACACCAATGGCCTCTGGGATAGTTTAATCTTGAAGCACACATCAGGTCAGCTAGTGAAAAAATTCCAGCAGGATGGAGGGCAGTTCTAGCAGGAGGCAAAATCTCCATTCCCAGGCTCCAGTCCCATGAGGAGATGCCACTTTTGGAGGAGACACAGCAGCTCCTTGCATTGTTGTTCTGGGCTCTAGAGTGAGTTGGACAGGCTGCTGTCCTCTCCGTGTGCAGGACAGGCAGCCTGCCTGTCTCTGCTGTTGGACTGGCAAGAAGGAAGCCACAAATGGAGTACCAAAGAGTGAACTCCAGTGCTTTCTCTGCAGATATTCCTAAAACTCCCCCAGGCTGACAACTAGGGTCAATCAAAGCAGTGATGTGTAAGGTTCTGCCATGGTCTGTAGCTTCCCTGGTCAGTAGCTTTCCCCTTCCCTTGTTTTCAGGTCATTGATCACCACAATGATGCAAATCCAAGAACATGAGAGGGGTCCTTTAGGGGCCTCTTTTGGGACTGGTACTATTTAGTATCTTCACTAATGACACAGGTTATAGGATTGAGTACATACAGCAAATCTGCAGATGACACCAAGGTGAGAGTGCAACAGACGCTCCTGAAGGACAGATGCCATCAGAAGAAACTTGAGCAGTGGCCCATGGGAATCCCATGAGATTCAACAAAGCCAAGCTCAGGTGCTGCCCCTGGGTCAGGGCAATCCCTGGTGCCAGCCCAGGCTGGGCATGAACAGATCGAGAGCAGCCCTGCCCAGAAGGGCCTGGGGGTGCTGTGGGTGAGAGCTGGACATGAGCCAGCCATGGGCAGTGCCAGCGCAGAGAGCCAAGTGTGTCCTGGGCTGCACCCAGAGCCCCTGGGCAGCAGGGCAGGGAGGGGATTCTGCCCCTCTGCCCCGCTCTGCTGAGACCCCACCTGCAGAGCTGCCTCCAGCCCCGGGGTCCCGGCACAGGAAGGACATGGAGCTGCTGCAGAGAGGCCAGAGGAGGCACCAAGGTGATCAGGGGGATGGAGCACCTCTGCTGTGAGGGAAGGCTGAGAGAATGGGGATTGTTCAGCCTGGAGAAGAGAAAGCTTTGAGGTCCCTTCAGTCCCTGAAGGGACTCCACAAGAAGGATGGAAAGGGACTTTTTACAAGAGCTTGGAATGACAGGACAAGGCTAAATGTCTTCAAACTGAAAGAATATAGGTTTAGATTAGATATTAGAAAGAAATTCTTTACTGTGACAGTGGTGAGGCCCTGGCATGAGTTGCTCAGAGAAGTTGTGGATACTCCATCCCTGGAAGCGTTCAAGGCCAGATTGGATGGGGCTTGGAGCAACCTGTGGAAGGTGTCCCTGTTCACAGCAGGAAGTTTGAAAATAGATGATCTTTAAGGTCTCTTCCAAGCCAAGACATTCTTTGATACTATAATTATTTGGTATGCTACTAAAAAAGACATCTGGGTAGAGGGCTTTCTGTAGGGAGTGAGTATTGCTGGGACATGCAATAGCTGAGCAGCATCATTGAGAATTGCAGTTCTTAGTGAATATATTTTAAGTCATGAGTTCAGTGAGTTGGACATCCTCTTTATTCCAGTTACCAGGAATTTCTATTTGCTTTCCCTGGGGCTGCACTACATCTATGTCTTAGTCTACTTGGCAGACTTTCTTGGCAAAATATAATTCAGCATTATTTACATACATATTTCTGGCATGTTGCTCTTTTTGAAAGTAGAGATAGAGAAAACAGAGCTAACTACCCTATTCCTTTAACAAATTATAAAGCGTATTGTAGTTGGATGAGGTGAAATGGATCTGGTGATTTTGAAGCAGCTTAATTCTGATTGTTTTGCAGGCCTTGAAATACAACAACTTAATCTCATTTTTGTCGAAACCTTCCAGTATTGTCTAGACTCACTTCAAATTTTTACTGAAACAGCACAAAGGCACAAGTTTGTCAATACTGTGCTTCATTTAAAAAAGGCAAGATAAGAAACTATTTGGTAGCAAGTTGTTTGTAATATTAAGGTTATGTTGCTCTCCTTAGTGAATGTGATATCTTGGTATTGGTAACGTTTAATTTAGATGTAATTTTTTCATTCAGGCACATGACAAATGAAATAATGTACTTATTTAACTAAAATCTGTGAGAAAAAAATACAAATTTCTATTTTGCTTTTCACTGCCCTTTCAATACATTGATAATGTCAAAATTATAGCAGCATTAGTCATATTCCTGTTAAAAAGTGTGCAACTGAAATACTCAGAAGCATTTTATAAAGTCATCATTACTCAAGGCAAAGCAAGCAACAAAGTGCATAGAAGAGCAAACAGAGGAGAGGGGATAGACTATTTGTTGATTTTTTAAAAGTTATCAGTTGCTTATCAGAAAAATGAAACATTATTAAGCAATGAACATTTCTAGTTGTGTATATATATACACATACACACACACACACACACACACACACACACACACATATATATATATATATATATATATATATATATATATATAATTCTTCCACTTCTCCAGAAGTTTTGGATCCCATGGTTGATCAAGGATGTCCTTTCAGTTTCACTCCTTTCAATAACATGGAGATTGACTTTCTCAGGAATTCAGAGGTTTTAATTCAACTTGATGAGTAAGTGCCTCAGGGTATCTTCCTTGACAAAACACATCAACAGTTCAACTGGATTTCTACTGAAATATTTCTTGGATGAGACAAACCTCATATATTTGGTGAAACATTTCAAAGGTAGGAAACTGTTTTTTTTCTCACCTTTTCTAGCCAGAAAATTCTTGACTTCCCTCATTAAATGCAGTAGCTTTAAAGTAAGGATCTAAAGGAAAAATTACTGTATTGAGCTTCCTCACCCTGCTTTAGTGGTTTAAAACACGTTTCTTATACAGTTAGGCATATCCAGTTACAATGACAGTCAGTGGATACCCAGTTCTAAAGCAAAGTTTGTTATACTTCAGCAGCGTGTTGAGAGTTGTTTAAAGTTTGAAGGGATGTCTTCCTTTCATTCAGATTTCACACAGTGGACATGACCAAAGCACTTCCATACGTGCTTTTCAATTTATCCTTTAATACTACATTTCAAATCATAGAGAAAGAAGTTTCAGTGTAAGTATATTAATTTTGAGAGAGAAGAATGCTGGAGTTATATTGGAGTACTAATGAAAGAAAGGATAAAAATAATGGCAGCACTATTCATTAACTCAGAAAGTGCAAGACACAATTCAAAGGTAAATGTGTTAATAAGTTATGATCACACAAGACTAAAATATCTGAACAGGCTTGACTCAGACAAGCCAAGAATACCCAGAACCATGACACGGTTACAAATCTGATACTTTAGGATTTATGAACCAGAATAGATGCAACTAAGATTTTTTCAATAACTTCTCATGGGATTTCAAAAAGATGAGGAGTGAAAAAAAGCAAGGGAAGAGTTTGAAGGCAGGTAAACTCTTCTCTACCCAAGAAAGGTAAAAGTTTAAAAATGAGTATTTAATAATGGACTGGGAAAATGATTGGGACTTGATAAGAATAGAAGGGCAAAAGACTCAGAGGCTGACATTGGTGATGTGGTGGCAGAAGATGCTTGAACAGATAAAACAAAGATGACAAGGGAGCAGGGAACAGCAGAGACAAGTCTGTTTAACTCACAGACTAGAATTCCTCAAGGGCCCTAACCACAAAGTGATGAGTCTTTGAAGCTTTTTCTGGCAATGAATCACTGAGACACCTCTAGGTAATATACATTTTATACCTTCTAGCAACTGATAAGCATGTAGAATAACAGCTCTCCACTGTCATGACTGGTCGGCCTGGTTGGAAAGGATCTCAGCTAAGAGCA
Source organism: Ammospiza caudacuta (assembly GCF_027887145.1). Classification (NCBI taxonomy): domain Eukaryota; kingdom Metazoa; phylum Chordata; class Aves; order Passeriformes; family Passerellidae; genus Ammospiza; species Ammospiza caudacuta. The sequence goes on along the minus strand of NC_080632.1, from coordinate 66,855,964 downwards.
TGACCCCAGAGAGCATGGCCAGAGCAAGACGGCCATTGGTTTGACTCCTGGTGCTGAAACTTCTCTTTTGGATGGGATGAACAGATGGAGAGCAGCCCTGCCCAGAAGGGCCTGGGGGTGCTGTGGGTGAGAGCTGGACATGAGCCAGCCATGGGCAGTGCCAGCGCAGAGAGCCAAGTGTGTCCTGGGCTGCACCCAGAGCCCCTGGGCAGCAGGGGCTAAAGAGAGAGGAAATTATTGCTAGAAACAAAGAGTACTGAGAAAATTGTAGTTACAAAGCTTTTACAAGAGAATGTGTGTCAGCAGTTGATGTTGTGGGACTTAGACAACCTGGATGCTCAAACTTAGGGGGTTTTTATGTGCCCCCTATGTTTTTTATGTAGAAGTCACCAGTGTGGGGAGAATTGTGAGAAAAGTGTTCTGTGCTCACCTCAGGACTCACATGCCAAGTCCTGCAGATGTGCTGATGGTCTAGGCAGCTGCTGCCCAAATAAATACCATCATCTACCATGACCATATTAGATGAAAATGGTTAGGTTTTTGTCCAGTAACGTGGACATACTCCTGTGTTTTGCTGACATGTCCCTTGATCTCTGGCGGAAGCTGAGGAGTACCAAAGGCAGGAGCTGCCAGACCCTCTTAGTGCTGTTGTGTTCCTTGCCAGCCACCAGCCACCCTCAGGTGCCCCGGGGGGGGATGCACACACCTCCTCCAAGTGGCATGTGGAGGTCATCACCGGCATACACCTGCTGCTGGTGTCCAAGAAGGAAGGCTCCTAAGGGACAGCCAGCCAGCCTTGTGGCTCCAAGCACTGTATAGGAATGTGGAAAAAAATTGTGGGCACCACTTATAACTTCCATTGCGATGGAAATTATTGTGCTTCAAAGGAAAAATATTTGCATCGTTTTCTGAAATAAGATTATTTTAACAAAAACTTACGAAAAAATATGAGGCCATTGAGATTTTGTCCCCATGATCTGTGTATGAAAGCTATGTCTTACATAATTTTCATGTTTGCTGAGGTTTCTTGATGGTGGCAGTCACACCCCCAAGCTGCAAAAGGCAGGGATTTTTTCTATTAGCTGGTTGGGTGCTGAATTTTAAAAATTTCCAAGTCCTATATATCCAAAGTATAAATAATAGCATTTCTGTAGTGGTGAGAGGTTTTAGGAAAGAATATATTAATCATGTTTACAAAAAATGAAGGAAGCATAAGGTTTACCTTCCAGCAACATGTACCAAGATGTAAGAGTCAAAATTGGCTCAGCAAATACAAGCCAAAATAATAAATTATAATACCATAAATATAATAATATTGATTATAAATGTCTACTAAAGTCAATGACTTCATGTTGTCTTTCTTCTTCTCCTGATGAGTGCTGGAAGCAGTCCTACCCACAGATACCATCTCAACCTGCAGCAAAATAGCAACTGCTGTTTCTCAATCCCATCTTCCCATTGCTCAAGCACCACCACAAACGTGAGATCTTCAATTCAGCCAGGAAACAGGGATTAAGGAGGAAAGTAGTTGTAAGTATAAAGATCCATCACAAAAATGCCTCTTGTCACTTATTTTTCTTAATGGAAACCACTTCCAACTCCCTTGAATTTGGTCAATTGCTCTGATCAAAAGCTGCTGTCACAAGTGAGGCTGCAGCACCCTTGGCTGAAGCAAGTAAAAGTTTTGAATGTCTATAATTATAAAAAGGAACAGATTTTTCTAAAGTCCTCTTTTGCCTGCTGCCTCTCTGGTATATATGTCAGTAATTGGACTTTTCTCTCTGAAGAATTTAAAATAGAGAGCAAACTTGAACACATATTCATCGTAACTTTATATTTCAGAGGTTGCTGCTGCATGCAAATGAAGAGATTAGCAAAGTTTTTGAGAGATACTATTTATTCACAGAAATTTTCCATACAAATAAAAAAGAAAAGGTGGTCAAAGAGGAAGCTAATTCCCTTTTTCCTAATAGGCTTTCATTTGAACTTACTTACAAGGATGTTTTCAATATCAAATCGTCTTTTATAGCCACATATATTTCTGCTCTCCTTAAAAATCACAAATTTTAAAATTTGCTAATATGAGTATATTGCCAGTGTCCTTTGCACTTTGTTATATCTTTGGAGACACAGAAATAAAAGCATGTGCATACTACCAGTGATGGAAAAGAATTTCAACCCCTTGTTATTTGCATTAAAATACAATTGTTCCCTTCATCTACACCAAGTTTGCTATGTCCTGTGAGGTAGGGGCAAATAAATACCTTTATTTAGCTATTCATAGGGGTTTGTGTGCTGCTCAGTAAAGACAAATGAACAATGAAAAGTAAAAAATAGCACATTCCTGGACCTTAGATTAGTATTACACTGAATTCGTGGCACAAATAGGCTTTCCTTGGTTATGATGCTGGTTCTCTGGTGTATGATAAAACTCACCTAAGGTGACCTTTGTGCTATGGTGCACCTCCAATTATGCAGAGAAACACAAAGCTATTTAACAGATTCATCTTTTTATCAACATTTAATAACTTCCATTAAGCCCCTTAGCAATTTCAAAAACAAACAAAAATCTTAGGAGAAAGACTAAAGCACATGACTTTGCAAGTTAAGAAAACCCCTTCTAGAATATGAGAAGAAGACACCCTTCAGGAAACTGGAATGTGTTTGGGACCACTGTGACAGCCACGCAGGTAACCACCTTCTCCAGGGCTCTCGAGGGCTGCCCGAGCTCAGCTCCAGCTTTGCAGACACATCTGCATTAGTGCAACAGCTATCAAAGCACGGGTTTTGAAACGTCAGCCGTGACTAGAATTAGATATCCGCAAAACGCAAATTCAGGCAGACGCCTGCAGGCCGGCATTCGCGGAGTGGCGAAGCAGAGTCCGGCAGCGCTCGGTGCAGACCGGGGCGCTGCTGCTGCTGCTGCGGCCGCCTCTGGCCTCCCGCGCTGGGCTGCGGGAGAGGAGGGACGGAGCAAAGGGGAGATCCAAGAGGCGGCAGGGCGGGAATGCACTCAAGCGGAAAGGCACCCCCTGATGACTAAGCTGCTCTGGCTGGTCCCCAGCTCAGCGGGCCAGAGAGGCGCGTTGTCCCGCGGCAGCCTTCCAGGGTTTCCCTCATGACTCACGCCGCAGGGAGCATTCCCCGAAAACCAACACGCCCCCGGCCGGGGCTTCCGCGGAGGCTCCCGGGACACTTTCCGTGAAACACTTCAGCAGGACCCGGGAGCAGCTGGTGCCGAGCGTGGCAGGGGCGTCCGTGCCGCCCGGTGGAGGCTCCGGGGAGCGAGGGAGGGAGGGAGCAGAGCCATGCCTCTTTTGGCCCCGCACCCCCGGCACCCTGGTTGCCAGCGCCCGGGGCAGGCTGGCCCCCGACGTCCCTCTCACACCGATACCCTGTGCCCGGGGCAGCGTGTCCTTTGTCGTCCTGAGCATCCCGGTACCCCGTGCCCGGGGCAGACAGAGCCGCGGGGTCCCCAGTGCCCGTGCCGCCGCTGCCCTGCCAGCTCGGCTGTCCCACGGCCGCGCAGCTGCGCTCCCCGCAGCCTCAGCAAGCCAAGGGGGTACACCGGAGAAAGGGGTTTGTAAGATAAAACGTTCATCTTCGAGGGAAAAAAAACCTCTTAATTGTAGACGGGGATGGAGGAACGATCACTATGCTCCAGTTATCCCGCGCTCGCGTGTTAAAGTGATGCACGGGAGATGTCCCTGCAGCCTCAGTGTGAAGGGTGTGCATGCCCACCCCCGGGCAGACCCTCTGCAGGCGTCCCGAAGCATTTTTTTCTCGCCTTTAAGAAAAAATCGGGTTTTACTGCAGCAGTTCCCGCTGAAGTTGCACCGCACGTGTTTGCGGGGAGGGCTACAGACACTTGTTTCAAGCAAGATTGCCCGTTGCAAAGCTTTTGTGTTTTCTTTTGTTTTGGTTGGGGTTTGGATGATGCCTTTGATTTTTATTCGTTATTCCGGTTTTATTTTCGAATCAGTGACATAACTTCAAGACTGAGTAATAATTATTTACAGTTCTGGAAAGAGGTGCAAGAGACGTCCAAATGAGTCCCGGTTATGGAATTGGAAACCTTTATTTCCGTAGGCGTACAGGTACATATATGAAGCCAGCAACGAGCTGAAGCCCGGGAGGAGAAAAACAACGTGTAAAGACATCATGGATAATCTCAACGGTAACCAACCAGTTTCTCTAGTGCTTCTGAAGCACGGGCATCCCTCTCTTCAGCTGTCTTTCGTGCCTTGTCGTGTCACGTAGTGGTGCAGGATAATTAACCTTTGGCTTTTTCTTACACAGTCCTTTGTAGCTCGATCATCTTTCTTCAGATCGCCTTCTTACCGCGGGGATCCACCTACAATTTCAGCCTCTGTAACCACGGCAAGATACAAGAGGATCTACTAAACGTTTTGGATGCAGCCAAAACCTTTACACAAGAGGTTGGTGCTTTCTCTGGTGGCATCGGAGGGAAACTGTCGGGACAGCACTGCCTCCACGTTTTTACCCTTGACCACCGGCAGCTATTTTCTGAAAATCTCGGTTAGGAAGCCGGGAGTTGGCTAGTATAGTAAACCGGTACCTGTGAAACAGGACCTTGAAGTTATGTCCGGCTCTCCTCCGGCGACCTTCCTAAAATGTGCTTCGCTGAAGCTGGGACTGGCAGGGACGGAGAGCAGGAGCCCGGGCGGCCGCTGCCAGAGCTCTACCCGACCCCTTCCCAGCGCCTTGCAGACTCGTAGGACTGAAAATCGCTTGTATAATGCTTCACCGACGCTGAAGACGGTGTCACGGTTGCAAAGGTGATAAGCGGTTTAGAAGCTACGCGGAGGGTTCACACGCGCAGCCGGCCCTTAGCTCAAAGACCAGGCAGTGTTTTTCGGGGACAGTAGCCTTGCCGCTGGCTCGGACATCAGAGCCCGGAGCTGCCCAGCGCAGCTCCGCAGCGGCCGCCCCGCACGGCCGCCGCCCGACCCCGCAGCCGTCCGCACCGTGCGAGGCCGCGACGGGACGGGGCGCCCCGACAGGAGGGATGTCCATAACGGGGGGCCCGAGACAGGCTGGCAGCCTGCGAAGGCCACCCCGTGGGACGTGGCTTTAACAAGCATCCTCTGTTGTTGTTGTTTCCTTCCAGGAGCTACGACTCGATTTTCACACCTGCGAGGACGCGCCCTCCGAGCCGGCGGGCAAGCAGCTGTCCGAGGTTCGCCCCGGAGGGCTCCCTTCCCGGCGGCTAGGAATTCCCTTTCCAAAAAAAAAAAAAAAAAAAGGGAAGAGGGGGGCAAGAAAGGGAGAAAGGAGTATGAGGGAATGGGGGAAAGGTAAGGGGGAGAAGGAGGGGAGGATGGGAAAAGAGAGGAGGAAAGTGAGGAAAGAGAAAGAAGGGAAAGCGGACAGAAGGGGGCAAGCAAGGATGAGGTGCTTTATTATATCCTTGGAGTGGTGAATGGGTAGCCTCTTTCTAGGGATGCATGGGGAGGCGCTGAAGGGAAAAGAAGTTAAGGGTCGTGACCGGCCGTCTGCTCGCAGGACTCGAGGCGGGCGGAGCGAGCGGGCCGGCTGCTGGAATGCCTCCTGGAGCGGGCGCGGGGATGCGGGGAGCGGCCGGAGCTGTGGCGCCTCACCCAGTCCGTCCTGAAGCGCCACTGCCCCGGCTTCGATGCGCCACAGCAGGGCAGTACTGGGACAGCGCGGCGGGGCAGCCCCGGAGACAGCGCCGGGAGCGCCGCCGGGACGCCAAGCCCGGTCCCGTGCGACAGGAGCAAACCCCGGGAGCTGGTGGCGGTGTGGAGAAGCTACAACAACTTAGGATAGGTGGCCGGGGGAGGGCGCGGATTTGCATTTTGCGTCCTCCGCCGGACTTCACTTGCATTGTCCGCCGTACAGTCATGGCAACGGAGTCATCCTGAGGGTTGGTTTTTGGGTTTTGTTTTTGGTTTTTTTTTTGGTTTTTTTTTTAATATCCATAATTTATTAAAAAAAACCAACCAAACAAACAAACAAAACAACAACCCACATACAAAACCACCACCACAAAAACTCAAAACAGACACCTCGGGAAGTTCAGAGGCTCCCGAGGCGGGTGTCTCGAGGGATGCGCCATCGGAGATGGGCTCACCTCGCGCCCCGCTGCCGCCTCTGCGGCGGGACCGCCCGCAACCGCACCTGGTGCTTTGCCACGGCAAAGGGGATAACGAAATGAAGACTAAAAGGGGATACAAAAATGAAGAATAAAAGGAAAAAAAAAACAACAAAAAACCACCGCGCAGTCGCGGCTGCGTGGAATGTTTGCGGCAGAGTTGGCGGCATCGCGCCCGTGCGCGGCGTGCGGCGCGGAGCCGGGGCGGAGCGGGGCCGGGGCGGAGCGAGGCCGCCTTCGGCGGCGCACGGCGGGGCGGGGCGGGGCGGCGGAAGCGGGCGGGCAGGCGCTTCCTGCGGGAGGGCGGGCGCTTCCTGCGGGAGGGCGGGCGGATGCGGACGCGGACGGGGACACGTGCGGAGCGATGGCGCGGGAGGGCGCGGGGCTCTTCGCCGCGTTCCGGGTGCTCGGCCGCTTCAGCGGGCACGTCCCGCACGTCCTGCGCTACCACGGCCGCCACCGCGAGTTCTACGTGGCCGTGGCCGTCGGGCGCAGCGTGCACACCTACAATGTGAGTACGCGGCGTCCCGGTCCCCGCTCCTTTTTCCCGGCCTCCTTCCCGCTCCCACCGGCCGTGGGGAGGCGGGGGCCGTGCAGAGAGGTCTGCCTCTTCCTGCCCTCCCCCTCCGCCCTCGCCGTCGTGATGCGGGAGCGTGTGCGGGGCTGCGGCGCCCCGGTGCCGCTCCTCTGCTGCCGGCCTGACCGGGAGGGAGGGAGGCTGGGAGGCTGCCGGCTGAACAGGCCGCGAATGAGCTCGTTCAGCCATGTGGGCAGCCCTAGCCGGTGCGGCACGGCCCATTCGTCGGGAGCGCCCAGCTACTGAAGCTTTTCCTTCATCAGGAGATAAATCAAACCCGCTCTGGTTTAGCGTTTGAGGGTTACGCTTTAGGGGCGGGGGGCCCTCAGATCCTGCTAAAACTCCTGTATGAGAACGGATCAGCACAGTTGAGCTCAGCAAGATGAAAGCCTGTGATGCGGACTCGGTTTTTTTGCGGTGTAGAATCCTATACCCCTGAAGGTTGGAAAGGGCCTCTGGAGATCACCCAGACCAAACCCCCTGCCAAGGACGGGTCACCTAGAGCAGGTTACAGTGGAAGGTGTTTAGGTGGGTTTGGAATGCCTCAAAAGAGGGAGACTCCGTGACTTCCCGGGGCTCAGCCAAAGCGTTTTCACTGTGTAGGATGCAGTACAGCACAGAACTGAGCTGAGTACAGCTAACACCTGAGTGCAGACATCAGGGATCTTCCTCTGCTTCTGTGGCACCTTTTTGCGTTCACTCCTGTCAGTCTTCTTCACAGCCTTTGAATAGAGTAGTGATCATCACTGGCAGAGATGGCTAGGTGTTTGCAACTAAAGCAAAATCTCTGTAAACAGAGATAAAATTAGAATACAGGGTGGTTGTGGTGAAAATAAGGTAGAAGCAGAGATGATGTGGAAATGATGGTACCCAAACTGCTCAGGATGCCTAAACACGTCCTTAAGTTTCCTATGCATTAGGGTAAAATACATCAGGAAGCACAACTTACTGTTGATGAGTAGTTGTCTTTTGGCAAATGTATTGTCCCATTCCTTTTGACCTGCTGCCTGTGTGTTTTTCAGTAGACAGTGTTCTAAACTGCAATGAGTAATCTTCCTGGTTTATGAAGTATCAAATACATTGTCTGATCTAGGTTAATTCCTAGAATTTTTAATTTGCTTATACCAAATTCATTGCAACCAGTCACTAAAAATGCATTTTTAACATTTTCATTGCAGGTGAAGAAGCTTGGTATTGTTGCTGTGAGTAAGTATTCATAAATTGTTAATTCATCTTATTTTGTTGGGTTTTTTTTTAAACATGTCCAACATCTGCACTTCATTTTCAACTAAAAAACAAGAAAATAAATTGTACTTGCTAATATTTACACTGAAATATATTAAAAGAAGTCTCAGAAATCTAAAATACCGGTTTGTAAATAAGACTACTGTTGAAACTGAAATTTAGTTTTCTTAGAGACATACCTTTTGAACCTTCTGTTCTTACCATCTTGTTCTTCCAAAAACACCTCTAAGCCGTAAGGATTGATTGCACAGTGAATAAAGCTCAATTATTAATTTATTGAATTAATTTCACATCCCTTTTTTGTTGTTTTTGTGATTATTAGAAGACTCTTATAGGAGAAAAATAATTACATGAAGAAAATAGATGTGGATGCCTTCAGGGGGTGTAAGGAGTTGGTTGTGCTGGTGGATACAAAGGATATGGATTGGTGGCTGGACACTCACTTGGCCTTTGGTGGCAGTGCACCCTGGGTGTCAGCAGCAGGGCCCACATTCTTCAGCACCATCCCCAGCAGCCAGGGTGATGAGGCAGCGTGCACCCCTAGGATAAGCTTGCAGAGGATGCTGTTTTAGGAGGAGGAGCTGACACCCAGAATGGCAAAGTTTTGGTCCAGGGAGCTGCTGCAAAACATGAATCCTGGGCCAGCAGGAGCCTTGCCAAGTCTGGCGAGGACAAGTGCAGAATCCTGCTGCACGGAGCAGCTGGGAGCTGACTGGCCCATGGCATCCTGCTGCGGAGAAGCTGGAACTGTGCTGGTGCCAGGCTGAGTGCGCACCAGAGACACGGTAACTGTGGGTAAGGCAGGCTGGGTGTCAAACCTCATCGGGAATGCATCCAGCAGATCAGGCAAAGCTCTTCTCCCCCGGCACCTCACGCCAGTGGGGCCGTGGCTGGACTGCAGCACCCTGTTAGTGCGGTTCTGTCCCTTCCACCTGCAGGAGACATGCTGAGGAGCAGGAGAGTGTCTACAGCAAGCAGTATGGAAAGAGGCATTGGAGTAGCTGGGTCTGCTTAGTGCTAAGAAGGGCAAGATTCAGGGTGACCCAGAGGGTGCCTGAAGGGCAGAAGGATGGTGGGGTTGGATTTGTGCTGATGGTGGTGGACAGAGCAGCAAGGGGCAACACCCACAGACTGCTGAGACCCTGAGAGGGTCACAGTGGAGGGTAGGAAAAATGTCCCAAAGAAGTAACTGTGGTACAATGTAGAACTTGAGGAGAACTCCTTCCACGGAAGTGTTCAAGACTCAGCTGGGCGCAGCTGCAGCTAACCCAGTCTAGTACTGGAGCTAAACTTTGTGAGGAGCTGGTGGCATGTTGAACCAGTTGATTTCCAAAGCTCCCTTTCACTTGACACTTACACGATTCAGAGGTATGCTCTCTGTCTTGAAAAGTAGGGACTTTACTTCTGTCTGCCACAAAGCTTTTACAGAGATGTCATATGTAAAATATTTTCTATTAATAGATGATCTGTAAATTTGAGAAAAAATGTCACACAACCAGGACTAGATTAAGATTTCAGCTATGCATTTTTAAAGGTATAAACAAATTAACTTTTCATCTTGCAAAGTGATAAAAACATTGCATATTCTGTTCTTCAGTGGGCTACATCTTCTTACATGATGTAGTCATCTAAGCTTTTTGAGAAATTGAAATGTTTGCATACAAAATTGTGATTGAAAAAAATGAATGCTGTGCCTCCCATATTTTTATGTGCTGTTGGTTTGTAGATGTTATGTGGTTGATGCTCTGAACTTTTTAACTTGGGTCTGCCTAAAACTGTCTTAGCCTAAGCAGCCTTTCATGCAGCTCCTGTGGAGTGCCAGGTGTCTGTAACCTGGTTGTAAGCCTCAGTCACTTCAGGGGTGCTGTGGGAAGATATGTTCAAACAAATGAAACCTCATGGAGTGCAACCTTATTTTATGTTCTTATTTTAGTTCTCATTTTGAAGCTGTGCTGCAGTACAGCAGAGGGTGCAGTTTTCTTTTTGCCTGCTAACAATTCGCGGTACAGAGCACCTTTGTGGGAAAGGCTGCTGTGTGACCATGCTAGTTTTTTTGTTTCATAGGTGCACTCCCACAGTGATTTTTGACCTAGTGTTTCTCTGCAGAAGTGTAAAGTGCTTTAGTAATTTACGTTTTTATATTTCCTTGGATTGAGAGTATTATTCCCTATAGTAATTTGTTTTCCTTTTTTCTACTATTTGGGACCACACCAGCAGCTTCTCAGTGTGGTTTGGAACTTTGATTCTTTTACCTTTTGGGCTAGTAAAGTAAATATACCGATTTTAGATACTCTTTCTGAACCAGTCATGAGGTAAGGAATGAGATGTATTCTTAGAGCATTAAATTCTTTGTGTGATCAGGAGATAGGTGCAGGAGTGAGTCACTAACTGCTAGGCCTGCAGAATAACTTAACCTAATAAGCATTGCTAATGTTGAGACTTTAATCATCTGTTTTTTCAGCCCTCACAGAGCTAATGTGTACCTTTACTTACAGAGATATTTCACTGATTTATTTTTAAGTGCTTTTCAAAATAACAGCCTTATGTTCTTCCAGTCTTATCTTACTTATGATGTTGTTATTGGTGTAATGTTTTGTAGTAATATTTGCATGCTTCTGAAATGTGTGTATTTCTCTAAAATTCAACATGATGTTCGAACAGAGGGTTTTCTTTGTGGGTCACTGTTCCCAAGAAATACACTGTCAAGCTTTCTGTCTTGCTAGGAACCTGAAACTCATTTATCTTTTCTGTTGTTTGATTAACAGGTAACGCTTTGCCACAGGACATCACATGTTTGGCAGCAGATCGCATGCTGATATTTGCTTCATATGACAATATTCTCCATGCTTTTGCCAGGAACAAAGAGGTTTCTGTTACCTTACTTATTACTCAGTAGTACAAAACAGTTGTGTAGTGTCTGTGATATCAAGGCAGTTAATTTTCTCTGAATGCCTGTTTCTGTAGCTGTTTGGTACCTTCAGTTTTAGGGAAATTAGCTGTAAAACGAGGAGTTAAAACCTTAAACTGGAACGTAAGAGCAAATTCCATAATGCTGAACTATGTTTTACTTATAAATTGGAATAATTAAGTAGCTATTTAAAGATTGAAAAAATCATCAATTCACATAAGCTAAATTAATTGAAAATAAATAATTAAAAATCCCTAGCTAGCATATTTTTCAAACAGTTGTAAATATCAGATACAATTATCTCTGTTGCATTTCAAGTTGTGTGTCCTTTCCATGAATTTTATTTGAACTTGTTGCTGACATCTTTTAGCTGTCCTCAAGTATTATGTTAACGTGGTATTCTACCTTAACAGCTTATTAGAAGCATTTCTATTTTGAAATTATAGGTGGTTCATACCTATGAAGGCCACAAGGCAAGGATACACCTTCTACAGCCTTTTGGTGATCATGTCATCTCTGTGGATGTTGATAATGTTCTTATTGTTTGGAATATACAGTCAGAAGGTGAGAGATTTTATTTTTTTTGCTGCTTTATAGGATAGCACTGTTAGACATTCGGTAATTTAGGAAGAATGTTTTTTTTTTAAATGCACACATTCAGAAGCAATTATCCTTAAAAAAGAAAATTCTTACATGATCATGCTATTTAAGTCCTAATCCTGCAGTAACGTTTCATTAATGGATACTCTGCCATGTGCAGAGGCTCAGTGAGATTCCGTGTAGATGTAAAAGAGAATGATTATATGAAACTTACATTTTAGTGTTCCATTTTCTTGTAAAGGCTGTGATAGAGCAGCTTTGGCATTATTTCTAATTCTTGTAATTCCTTGGTATCTAACAGACTGGGTGTGACTAAATGCTAATGAATAATCTTTTCATATGTGTCAGCATCTTCTCATGCCATTTTCAAGTGCTTTGTGAAATTGTGCTTCAGGACCCCAAACATGTTTCTTTAGAAAGCATTCATTGGTGTCACCAGTGTTATTCTCTGCGTGCTGGTTGTTGAAAGTGTTTGTAACCAGGTTTAGAGGTTTGGAGTTGCTATAACAAACAGGCATTCTAATCAGATGAGGTGTTTTGCTCAGGCAGGAGCAGGAATCCCTCAGAAAGATATAAATCAGACAAAGATATGGTATTGCCAGTATTGTTGTACTGGATAGACTTACAGGGAAAAAATACACCTTCAAGCAAACAGATGTTTACATGGTAAAGGCATTTAGTCTTTTCTGTTACGTGTTAGCTAATCCTGTAAGAAAAGCCAGTTACAGATTTGAAGAGTTAAACATCTATCCTGCTTTTACATTTGCAAAGGGAGTACAAGCCTGCAGATTTGTAGGGGTAGCCACACTAACACTGTTTCTTGCTGTTTTTGCAGAAGAATATCTTCAGATAGATTTTGATAAAGCCACTTTTGCAGTTTCTGCACTTCTGCACCCCAGCACCTATCTGAATAAAATTCTCCTTGGGAGTGAACAAGGAACCTTGCAGCTATGGAATATAAGATCCAAGTAAGATTCCTGATACTTTGGCTGTGCTTAATGCTCCAAGTAGTTTGATAGGCAACAAATGATACTGTTAAGTGTGGAATCTTTTACTGACTTCTGGCACAAGTTTTCAGTTGGTATATTTCCAGGAACAAGGAATGCTGCTGCTCCCTGAATGCTGATGCCTTTCAGGTTGTGTGTTGTAAGAGTAATCTCCTTGCAAAATGTCAGGGGTTGTTCAGGAATTTTTTTTTTTTAATTTCTTGGAATCACATAGCTTTCACATGAAAGCTTTTGAAATAATAGTAAAAACATGTTCAGACCTCCTGCCTCCCATCTTCCAAGCTTGATTTTTTTGGTTGTTGTGGGTCCGAGGAAGTGCTGGCAGGTAGAGTAGAGGTAATTACTAGCATTTGAGCTTAGATTCAGGTAAGAGATGCATAGGCATGCAGTTGTCTCTGAGCGTGTCCCAGTAGATCATCACCCATAATGTCAGTGTTTCATTCCTACCATGAGCAGCTGCTTTTCTAAATCATGAAAGTTACAGGTACAGTGGGCTTCATTGCAAGTTAATGTTCATGCTGCAAACACGTGTTAAGTCAACTTGCATAAATCAGTGTTTCATTCTCCTAAGTCAGCTTGCCATGATATCACAGATATTTCATTTTTTCATATGTTCATGGCATATAGTTATTTCATTGTTCTGGTATTAATACACAACACTGCCTTTTCAATAAAATTTAGCCATAAGTTTTATTTTTAACCTTACTTCTTAGTATCACAGGCTTTCTGTATCAGTACATATAAAGCAATCACTGTGTCACAGAAAATCCCTAAGGGTTAATTGATTTATGAGTTTTTTATGTTTTTTTTTCACAGCAAACTCTTGTACTTGTTTCCAGGATGGGGCTTAGCAGTCACAACTCTTGAACAAGTTAGTATTTTTCGTTATCTTTTATTTTCACATGTAATTGGTCGAGAACAGCAGGCAAAATATTGTTGTTTAAAATTGCATCAGTAAAGATGGCATGTATTCTCCCAGGTAATTATAGTAACCCTCTCTGGACTGAAGGTTTATTATCTCCTCCTTCTCTATTCCTAGTTCTGTTTTATTTGGCATCTTACCTGTTTTGTGTTCATCGTATCTATAGTCTTCACTGAATGATGTCATGAAGTCACAGAGATTTCAAGATGCAGGTGTATCATGAAGCTTCATGATACTGGTAGTTTTTTTGCCAAATTTGTTTTGCTTTGGAGTTTGATAAAGTGTAGATTTTGTTGATTCAGTAAAAGATTTTGTAATGTATTTGCTATAATTATTTTTTAGATACAAAAGTAAGTTAAAACTTACCAGTAGCATTGATGACAGCTGGTGGAAATGGTCAGAGTTGTCTAGGATAAAACTCACAAAAGCTCTATTTTTCACAGTAGTCCCAGCTTCTGGAAACAGAATTTTTTCATTTCTTGCAGGCTCCAGCAGTGGATGTTGTTGCTGTCGGCCTTGTATCTGGTCATATCATTGTACATAATATTAAGTTTGATGAAACTCTGATGAAATTTCAACAGGACTGGGGTCCCATCACAGCAATATCTTTTCGTACAGGTAAGTCCTAGTGTTTTAAGTGAAAATATGTATGAAAGCACTAAGACTAAAGAAATGGAGGACAACATTTGTGATAAAACATTTCAGAATCGAATTTGTGCTGACAGTTTCAGTTTTCAAAGGCTGAAGGTAGTCTAGAAAAGGTGAGATCGTGCATTTTTGTCATGCTAGGTGTTTTATTGCATTTTCTTGTGGTTTTATTGCATAGAAAGTGATATACAGTATACTTGAAAAGAAAAGTTTGTTGACAGTGTGCCAAGAGCTGATACAGTACACAATTGTCAGAGGTATTGTAATCAGTACATCCTGCTTTAGTGTCCATACCTACTGCTCAGCAGTGTCTTTCCCCCCCCAAATGTTAATAGTTGGGTGAATGCTGAATGGATGTTACTGGGGAATCTTGACTTGTATTCACAGCTTTTTCTTGTCTAACAAACATGTCCTGATTATTAGAGCTAGTTACTCTAATGTTGATCCTGCCTGCAGAGCTTGATACCGAAGCTAATCTCTCATTTGAATAATCTTGTGAATCTTAACAGAATATAGATTGAGTGCAGACCCTGTTGAGGAGGAATGATACAGGAGAAAATTGTGGAAAGATTTGTGAGAAGTAGAAAGAGAGCCTTTTTGTGTCAATACCCATTGTGTTTTCAAGCAAAATCTCTAGCTCTGATTGCCGGATTTAGAGATTTTATTGTTCTCTGATATGAAAAATTAGTATTTTTTTAATCAGTGAGTTTTGTTTCTTTTCTGATAGACATACTACAATATTTCTGTTAAAACCTATATTATTTCTAGCATCAACTTGAGATTTCTTTTTCCTTATGATTGTAGATTTGCCTAGCATCAGATTTAAGATGTGACAAGACATTAGGGATGAGCTGAATGTCAATAAGCAAACTTTTTGAACTTTTTTTTTTTTTTTGAGCAGATGGACACCCAATAATGGCAGCTGGAAGCCCAGTTGGACACATTGCTTTGTGGGATCTAGAAGAGAAGAGGCTGATGTGTCAGATGCAAGATGCCCATTCCACAGCAATAGCTGGCATGACATTTGTCCCTGGAGAGCCACTTCTTATTACTAATGGTGCTGATAATGCTCTACGGGTGAGTTACAATCTCTGCTGCTCTCTGAAACCGATACAACAAAATTCAAGTTGCTGGTCTGAGTTGGACTGTAGTGGACAGAAGATTTGCTGCTATGTTGTCATTGCTTCATTTACTGCTTTGTAGTACCCTTGAAGAACAAAGCTTTGGATCCACATTTCCAGAACCACACTTTACATCCCAGTATGCTTTTAAATCTTGATCCATTTTGATAATGTTTTGGATCATAAGCAGTTGCTGCTGATAAAAGTCCCTTATGCTGCATGTCCTCTGATGCCACTGGGCTTTGGTGGAAGGGCAGAATGAACAGCAGGAAACAAATAAGGTGATGTGATGGAAGCTTCCAAAGTTTGAGGGTTAAGGCTGAAAGCCAGTGTGTGAAGTTGGCCGCACCAGCTCCCAGAGAAACACGTTCTGCTGACAAGAGGTACAGTTATTGGCAAGGCAGTGTTTGTCAGCCTGGTTTTTTCTGCTTATTTTGGGGTGCAGGTTTGGATTTTTGATGGGCCTGGTGGTACAGGTCGTGTACTGAGAAGCCGAATGGGACATAGTGCACCACCAACAAAAATCAGATATCACGGGCAAAATGGAGAGCAGATTCTTAGTGCAGGTATGAGTTTCCATTCTTCTTCAGTCTGCTTTCTTGCTGTGATAAAGAAAATGTGCAGAGCTAAGTGTCTTTGTTTTATTAATTCATTAGATTATATTTCAAGTGTTGTATGTGTTTATGAAACACAGTAAGTGGCTAACATAAACAACATTATTTATTACTGTAACAAAGTGTTTCACTAGAGTTTTCCTACTCTAGTAGGAAAGTAGTGTTTCCCTAGAGTAGCACATCAGCAAGCTGAAAAGTACTTGAAAGGAGAATAGCAAAGGAGCTGCTCTTTTCATCCATATTTATATATTTGATGAATAAAAATGGTTTTGTTATTTTCTGAGCAGGTATTAGCTGGTCAGAATGAAACCTGTAATCAACTCAAAAAATTTGATTGTGGCAGGGGAAAAATAAGCAGTGTAATGCATTTAGTAACTACTTTTTCCTCTAGTTTGATCAAGCTTTGTGGCTTGCACTGTCTTTGTAATATATTGCAGCATACTTGTATCGTAATACATATTTTCAGGGTTGATTTTTACTGAGATATTAATCTAAGAGTGTAAAATTGCATAAGTGACTACCTTTCCTTAGAAACTAGCATATTTAAAAAGACCCCTTAGGCGAGGGAAGTGCTGGTGTTTTACCCTAGACCACTTAAGTGATGAGATGATAGAGACTCGTCATCTGGTCTCTAATTACTCTTAAGAAATTAATTGTTTGTATGGCCTACTTTTGAAAGCATTACACTACCTGTACTAAAATCTCTTGCGAGTCATCCAGCTAGTGACTTGCGTTCATGTAATGAGTTATTGTCTGTATTTCAGCTCACACCAGACAAACCACAATCTCAATCTTAAGTATTGCTTAAAAAATCTTCACATTTGCTTTTTCAGTGGTGAGGGCACAAACACAACCTTTACAATGAAAAGGGACTTGACCTTTGAGATCTGATGTATCTGCAGTGCGGAGAGACTGACACTCTGCCCTCCTTTCTGAAACAGTGATCAGACTTTGTGCAGCAGAAGTGAGTTAGGGTTGCCTTTCATGGGCTACTGGTTTACTTAGAAGAGGCATCTCCTCAGATTAACTTCATAAAATTTCATTAATGTCACGAACATTACAGAGTCAGACGAATTGAACATAGAAAAGATGTCTGTGAAGAGGGGTCATTCTGATAATGTGCAGGGCAGAGTTGTAAGAATGGGATGTAGGCCACAGAAAATTAGGTTCCATTAGTTCTGCCACTTAGAGTGTATCTGTATTTATTCTTGGACCAGAATTTTTAGTAAATACCTTATTACAGTGTTTGAAGTTGCTTATTGCTTACTTTTTACTTTTCTTGCTCAATAGCTTGTATGTAAAGTTGATTTTTGCCCTTCACTGCTCTTTGCTAATACTTTCTTAGGTCAAGATGGAACATTGCAATCTTTTTCAACTGTGCATGAAAAGTTCAATAAAAGTTTAGGACGTGGTAAGTATCTCAGTCAAAGTACAAACACAGGTGAAAAAAGAAGGCCAGAAAAGCATATATGTAAATGTTAGTCAGGCCTTATTTTCATTTCAGCTGTTCTATAAAACCTAATCACCTCACCTTATTCTGCAGACTCAGTCCTTCCTGCAATAAGTGTGCTGCTGTATTTGATTATTCTTTAAAAAAGAGCTTTCTGATCCTGGCAGTGTATGTTACTTCACTGTGGGAAACACTGTGCATGATTTTTGTATGACATTTTAATGTCACCTGGCTGCACCAGCTCCCATTTCAGCATATGTAATTGCAGCTTTTTACCCTGTTTCCATTCTGTTCAATTGACTAAATTATTAGCCAGTTCTTATTTCTTGGCTTGAGTTCTTTTGATTCAGTGTACAGGTGTACAGTTTGACTTAAGCACAACTTGCACATCATGCCATGGTAAAGAAACACTTTCATTTGGGAGAGAAAGGATCAGAAAAATTCAAATAATTCTTAGTTTTAATTATCTGTCCATGTTGTTAGATATGTATTTGGACCTGTTTAAAAAGATGCATTAAAATGAATTTGGGCATTAATTTGAAATTCAGTGTTCTTAGGTTACTGAAAGGTCTGGATGCTGTTTATTGCTTTATATAGTCATGTCTATTTTCATTTCATCACATTTTCAGCTGTGATGGGGGAACCTTTGCCTCAGGATTTCAGCACAAGATCCTGGAACAAGTAGATTGAGTAGTGAATTCACAGCTGTGGATGTAGAAGTCTGGTGATTTGCTTAGCATTGCATGAATTTTAACACAAACTATTAGTGTTCTTAGCTTTACAAACCTAGGGAACAGGGTTGTGTTTATTAAAGTCAAATGTTTCTAAATTTAAAAGGAGCTTTGCATTTTGTTAACAGTCCCTTTTAAACCATTACTCTCAGTTCTGACAATGAGACTAAGTCCCTTAATTTCTATTTTTAAGGTTCAATTAATAAAAAGAAATCAAAAAAGAAAGGCCTTAAGCTGGATACAATGGCACTTCCACCAATTACAGCCTTTGCTTCAGGTGAGTGGTCTTTGACATAGGTTACAAATTAAATGTGAATATGTTATCTTCATGTATGAATTTCAGTTTTTAACCCTCAAAACACTATTGTTTTGGAAGCACATGCTATATTTAGATTACTCTGTGATCTTTCATGAGCTACTGAGTGACAGTTAAAAATTGTGTTTGACTTGGTAAACTGTTCCAATATCTCAAAAAGAGCATTTTATGTTAAAACATCCTTATCTGGCTCTTGGCTTGAAAATCTCCTGCATGGGAACCAAAATCTACAGATATACATATTATTTCAGGTTGCAGAACCAGCAGCTAGGTGGAGAATGATCTTTGTCAGCTGAGGAAGTCTTAGTTACGCTTACAGTTGATTTTGAGTCCTCAGTACACTTATTTGAGTCATTTTTTAAAGCTGAATTTCAAGTAGTCAGTTCATTTGTAATTCAGTATGCAAATAATGATTCTAACTTCTTTAGGCAGAATTACAATTATATTTGCTTCATCAAAATGTGCTTCTTTGAATTAATGACCTCCTCTTCAGACTTGAAATCTCTTTTGTCAGAAGTGTAGGTATTCTCTCTTCTGAGGGTGTTTTATTGTTTCCTATGTTGAAAGATCTGGATTTACAATTTTGTGGAGCCATTTGACTTATGTGGTATTCACTGCCTGTACACTCTTGTTGCAAATATGTGTGTAAATTTTTAAGATTTATATTTGAAATTAATTAATTTTAAAATTCATATTAGAGCTGCCTGTATTTGAAGATTTAAAACTTCCACTTACTTAAATACATTGTTCTCTTTGTTCCATTAAGTGAACCAGTTTGTATCTTGTTTTAAGCTTTTAAGTTCTAGAAGTACCTAATTTAAAGCTCTCAATTTTTTTACATTTCCAGGAAAAAATCAAGCTTGCTCATTGTTTAGATCTCCATATATCATATTTGACTACAAAGTTTGGATACTGAGCTTTTGATAAACAATTTTCCTGGAAACACAAAAGAAGTATTTTGCTATGAGAAGCAGATTTATTTCTTAAACCTGACATTATCTGGTGGCTTCTGCTGCTTCAACAGCTGAAGAAAAAGTTAAGGACACTCAGCTGGAAATGTATAAGATTGAGCAGTCTAAACCATTTAAACCAGTTTAAAACATTTACATTGAATTATGCATTTCCAGCTGCAGAGGTTAAAATGTGCAAAGACACAAGCATAATGTGCAAAACAGTGCTTGAGGTTTTGTTTTAACATTATATTTACACTACACATGTACAGCTGTTTGCCCTGTGGTATTTCTGAGTGGTGGCTTTTTGAGTGTGCAACAAGAGCACTAAATATGAACCGTTCTGTCTAAAGGTACTTTAAAATATCAAGAGAACTGAAGTTTGACATTGGAGTTACTGTTTCTAAAAGGACTCTGTGTTTCCCTGCAGAGGTGGCACATCAGAGTGACTGGGATGGTATTGTTGCCTGCCATCAGGGGTATATAACCTGTACAACCTGGAACTATCAGAAAACCTCCATGGGAGCTCACAAACTGAGGCCAGAAGAATTCAGCAAACACAAACCTATTGACATATATGCAACAGTAAGTCTACTTAGGATAAGATTCACACTCTATGTATCCTATTTTGATTCCTGTTGGTACAGAAATAATGCTTGGAATGAAAAAGCACTGTGTCCAGTGAGCGGTTTGTAACGCTGATGGTCTTACAAAAAGCTGTTCTTTTCCCCTAAACATTCAGGTTAAAATGCACTTATTTTCTGGCTCAGAGAGGTGGTTGGTGCTTACCTTTAGTCTCTCACAACAATATAGAGTTGTCTCTATGCCTGTACTGATTAACTTACTCTGAGAATGAGATTGCTGAAGATTCTGAGCTTTTTTTTGGCAGTATAGGGAAGTGTATTTCCAAATTGCAAGAAGGGTATTACCTCAAAAATCCCTTACAACTTGAGCTAGTCACAATTGTGTCAAACACACAGTGAAGGGGATACAAATGTTTGCTGAGGTTTACCAGCTTTTTAAAGGAGTAATTGCTGAGGCACCCCACATTTACTAGGGGTTAATGCAACTCCTATGTCTTGTGATACATGGTTTTTTGACATTTTGCTTAGTAGTTGGGTGTTAGATAAATTAAATTGTAAATATCCAGTTTTCTTTTGATTCTACTAGATTCTAGTAGAATCTACTAGATTCTTTGGACTGTATCTTTCCAAAGAAATGTAGACTGTTGTTTCTTTGTTTCTTCCTATTGAAACTCTCTGTGACCTCACCCTAATTTGGGTGCGTATTGGTACCACGGGCATTGAAAGAGCAGTTGCCATGCTTGCCGTTTGTCTTAAGGATTGAATTTGTGGCAATCTTTATTATTTAATTTACAATGCTGATAATATTACCTATGGCTTCTTTTGGATGCCTCTAAGCTAGCATTTCATTATCTTTCACAACCATGCATTGCCATATTTATTACTTGTTGAGTATTTGTTCATTTTAAGAGCTTCTCCCTCTGCTTTCTTGAGATGTAATTTATTTGTTTTGTGCAGGTTTCCCCAAATATGTACTAGTGTTTTGTATTCCCAATATGCTGTGTACTTCTAGCAACTTCACTACTTGACAGACACCTAAAGAGTGATTTTCATAGGTGCTTTGTGTTGTTGATTGATTTTTTTTTATTCCCTTTAAAGGCAGTTGACATTACATCGTGTGGTAATTTTGCTGTAATTGGGATGTCAACTGGACAGGTAGATGTGTATAACATGCAGTCTGGCATTCACAGAGGGCATTATGGCAAAGAAACAGGTAAGGGCTCTTAAACTTCCCAACCACTGGCACTTAACAGAGCAGCAGTCACCTCGTGTTCTGTCATCATGAAAATTCAGTGTAGGATCTGAGCTGAATTTGGGATGCATTTCAGTTGTTCTAGTTATGGTGCCCTATCCTTTCTTGCAGTCAGAAACCTGACTTGAAGGACAGGATCCTTGATAATTTTAACAGCTCTGATGTTAACATATCCTTGGTTTTATTTAAAACAAAGTTGTCAGTTACCACAATGATTAGCACTTAAATGAGATGCTCTGGCCTCCACTCTTTTTGAGATAGTCACATTTTCAGTATTTGGCTTCTTGTTTTATAGTATTCTATCTCCTAGATAAATGCTCCCATCTGTTTTGTGCCCCCTGCTTAGAAATGAAAGGAAAATTGAAGTCCTGAGCAAGTCCAGCTCTTTGCATATGGTGTTATTTTTAATTACCCATCTGCAAATTTAGCACATAATGTGACTGTGCCCTGACATTTTCTTTTAGAGTTGCATACATATATATTTTATGTATATTCCATATACTCTCATACATGGTTTTTACATACTCGTGATCTGAATTTTTTTTGTTTTAGAAACAAGGAAAGAGTCCTGCTGAGCCCTTAAGATTACTGGATTTCTAAAAGCCACCTAGCTTAGCAAACACGAAGTAGTCTCGTTGGTTGATAGTGGGATGAATTTTCTAGATTAGCTTACTGGCCAATAGCCCTAGGTATAGATTAAGAAATAAAACTGATGCAAAACTAGAGGAGCTATGTCTTGTCTTTACACTGCAGTGTGAAGCAGCTTTGGAAGACTCCCAGTTTTTGTGCCTGAACTGAAGTTGTAAATTTTGTCTGGAGTGGTGGTTCCTCTTGGAGGCATCCCTGAAGTGATTCAAAAATCTCTCAAATCTCACAATCACAAAAACTTCCCCAAACTGAAAGCAGAAATAAGAGCTAACACTCATCTTCAATTGCACTTCTTACTTGTATTCTAGGTGTTTACTTGAAATCCATTTGGTTTGTGTAGAGGTAAAAAAAAACTTAGAATGCTGGATCATCTTGACAAGTGGCTTTCAGATTGCCGTATGCTTGCTGATTATTCATTGTAGTCAGGCAAAGATAAACAAAACAGAGTTTGGTATTCAACTGATTTCTGTGCTAAGTTTAAATTCTGAAATAATACCCTTTTTTCTCTTGATTTGCAGCACATGAAGGAGCCGTTAGAGGGGTAGCTGTGGATGGATTGAACCAGCTGGTAATCACAGCTGGTAGTGAAGGATTAATTAAATTTTGGAAATTCAAAATGAAAGATCTGGTTTATTCCACTGAACTTTCTTCTTCTCCAAGTGGAATTCTGCTGCACAGAGACAGGTAAGAAACTGAAGTTATTTCATGTGTACAGCGTTTGGTGAACATATTTCTCTAGAATGGCAACCAGTATTCTTGATTAGAATGTATTAGAATTTGTTCTTCTAATGCTTTGAAATACAACTGACTAGTACACAGAGGATGACAGGACATTTTATTAGACTGAAGGAATGTAAGACTTGTTATTTTTAGGATAAAAGATACCTGGAACAATGTTAGGATGTTTTTATTTTTTGTCTCTTGAGTATTCTCTCTCATGTGTGTTGATGTTTCTCGGCAGTGGTATTCTGGGAATTGCCTTTGATGACTTCACTATTAGTGTTTTGGATATAGAAACCAGGAAGATTGTCAGGACATTCTCAGGACACCATGGACGGATTAATGACATGGTAATTGTTAACCAATTTCCTGTAACAGGTGCCATACACAGATACCTAACAGATTTTACAGCTGGTGGATTTCTCTGCATTTATTAAATCACTGGGTTCACTCTGTGAGCAGTAAAGCTGTAGTTCAGCTTCACAGCACTTTTAGCCACGTTAGTTTGGAAATGTAAAGTGGCCAAATTGCCATCTCTTTTTTAATGTGCTTTGTGATTTAACTGTAGCTTTTAACTGTAACAGCAAGCTGATTTGGGGGTCAAACAAAACAAAGCATGAGAATAATGAAAATTGCATTGAGGAGCAAAACTGCAGAAATCTCAGCTGTGTATATAA
Organism: Ammospiza caudacuta; assembly: GCF_027887145.1. Lineage (NCBI taxonomy): Eukaryota > Metazoa > Chordata > Aves > Passeriformes > Passerellidae > Ammospiza > Ammospiza caudacuta. The sequence goes on along the minus strand of NC_080632.1, from coordinate 66,832,858 downwards.
AAAAGATGAGCAAACTGAAAACATCTGAGATAATGCAGCACATGGATAATTCCTTATTTACATCTTATGTAATAGTTCATTGTACTGTTAACTGAAATAGTTTTTAGCTTAAAATTTATTTATAAATGCCACTAAAATAGTATTTACTTGACTTACTCAACTTTATGCTTAGAAATAGGTTTTTACCATGAACATAAAAGTGAGGACTGAAGCACTGTGGCTAACAGTGAGATACACCTTGTGTTTTATGTTTGAGCCTGTTCTTAAAAAGCTTCTGGTTTTGTTCTTTCTTCATTTCCAGTAGTGTTACTGTCAGTTTTGCCTTTTGGCCATACCATTTCACCTGGGTTTTAGGGAGCAGTCTGATCTTGGCAGGGCCTCCTGTGGGGACTGGCTTATTGGTTGTGCCATTAAATTGACTATTTTATTGTAGACTTTCAGTCCTGATGGTCGTTGGCTGATAACTTCATCAATGGACTGTTCCATTAAGACTTGGGACCTTCCCTCTGGATGGTGAGTAAATTTTAAAACATACAGCACAAGAAATAATCCCCTTTCTGATAAATGGCAGAAAGCTTTCTGGCTTGATTATCTATCACCAGATGTGACAGTTGAAGTTGCACATGGTAAAACAATTCTGCCCACTATTTTAATTGTATTCAGTGCTAGCAATGCATGTCTTTTTCTGGGTCTACAGAATAACACTGCCGTGAAGGTCTGTTGATGACACCTGGAGTTTCCATGTACTGTGAATGAGTGTGAATTTGTTCTTTGTCTGGGAGCAGCACTGTAATCAAAAGGGCAAGAGATTGCTTAAGGTGAATTGTGATGTGCTGAAGTGTTGACAGGATCAAAGAGTGGTTGGAGTTGGAAGTAAAGATCCAGTCCAACTATTTTGATATGGAAAGGAACTTTTCTCACTGGATCAGGTTACTCAGTGCCCCAGCTTAGCCTTGAGCACCTCCAGGGCTGGGCCGTGCACTGCTTGTTTATGCAACCTGTTCCAGTGCTCAACTACCCTCATTGTAAGAAAATTCTGCCCTGCATCCCATCTAAACCCATGGCCTTTCAGTTCAAAGCTGCTGCCCCTTGTTCTGTCACCACAGGCCTTGTTAAAAAGTCTCTCTGAGTCTTCCTTGTAAGCTCCCTTTAATATTGAGAGGCCACAAGGTTGTCTCCCCCAGAGCCTTCTGTTCTCCAGGGTGAAGAACCCCACAGCTCTCTCATTTTCCTGATAGGAAATGTGTTCCAGGCCTTGAGTCATTTTCCTGGAGCTGCTCTAAGTTCATGTATCTTGTTCTGGGGCCCCCAGAGTTGGATGCAGTCAGTACTCCAGTTGGTTTTGTAAAGAGAAGCCTGTTTTCACTTACATTCATTTTAACAACACAACATAGCTTTACATCAGTTATATTTTTCATTTGTTTGTACTTGCAACTGCCAAAAATGCTCTCTTGTGACCCACCATGAGTAGTCTTCTCCCAGAATAAAGTTTGGCTGAGAAGTAGGCAAGTACGCACAAGAAGTTCAGGAGCCCAGAAAAAAACAGGCTGAGAAATAACTTTGCGTTCTGCCAGTGCATTCTTTCAGCAGCATATCAGATAGTTTTGTTTTTTTGTTTTTTTTTTAATTTAAGGTAGTGCTGTGCAGTGTGCAGCTCTGGTGGTTGTGCCTGGAGCTGAAAGGTTTCAGTTTGATTGATTAGTTTTGTTGACATGGTTTGGTAAATAATTTTGTATACTAATAGTTTTGTAAAAGTTCTCATTTTACTCCCAGAAGTGCATTGCATCTCAACAAACAATTGGCCTGTTCTTGCATGATGAGAGCCACTAAAATAGTCTAAAATAGGACAGGATGGATATCGTGTGCCTTCTTCCTATGCATGGGAAGGAAATTAGCACTCTGGTCTTCATCTTTCTAACACTATTTCCCTTGCAAAGTAATATGCCTACAAAAAATTGCAGCATTAACTAATATCAGTTTCTTCTGGTTTTCATTTCTTCAATAACCTAATACTTTACAATAAGAATCTATTTATAATGTTTTTAAAAGCAGTCTCACAGTCTGCTTTTACATGTAAAAAAAAATGAAATATTTTGTCTCTTATCTCTAAAATTCAGGTCAAGCTGAAATCCAGGCAGGTAAATGACAAACCCTGGTTTTAATTGTAATTAGGTTAAATTATTAATTGTAATTAGGTTAAATTATTTCCAGTGTGTAAAGGCAAGGCTTTTGTATAACTATAGGCAGAGGAGTGTATTGAAAAGGAGGACCAACTTTTAATAAATGGCTTGATACTTGCTTTACCTCTGTGACTCATAAGTAGAGAAAGCATCTCATGAACTGTGTATTCTAAAGCCTCAGCTTTGATATTGTTTTTACGAAAATATGAAGAACACGTTTCTAGAATCCAACATTACAAAAATTACCAACTGACTTTAATAATGGTCTGACATCTATTAACTGGACATCTGTTTTTGCTTGGGAGTGGTGCTTAGCTGTCCATAAGTAATGCAGTGCATGTTTTTAATGTAGGGCTTTTTTAAAAGTGGGAAAAAATGATGACTTTGTGTACAGAAAGTTACAAACAGGAGCCCAGGCATTGTGCATATATTTCTTTCTGCTGTGCAGCTTGCACAGACAAATTGGGGAGTCAGGGGTATGAGCTGACTGTTCATGGATGAAGAAGTTGAGAAAAAACAGCTCAGGAGACCTGTTAAATGTGAGCTCAACATTATGCTTTCCACTGTCACAGTTTTGCAGTTAGGCAGGAAGCATAAAGGGAGATGCCTTCAGCTCCAAGGCAGGATTCATTTAGCTTTTTGTGTAAAAAATACAAGTGTATCTTATTTCCTATAGTAGATGGATCGCTCCTTCCCACAAGCCAGTAATTTTAATCAGGATTTAAGTTCAGTAAGTAGAAAAACTTAATTTTTTGTTAAATTTGTTTTGGAGCTCTTTCTGGTTGATTTATTGAATAGAATTTCTCAGTTACAGGCAAGGATTGTCATAAAAAGATGGATTTGAAACGAAGAGAAAGTATCTAGGGTAAATTTTTTCTTGCCATTGTGCACTGTGTACAAAATGTATGTGATAAAAGTTTGGGATTTATGGGTTTAGTATTTATATATTTTATATTGAAAGTGATGAATGATTTTTCTCTTATCTGAGATTTGCAGCATCTGTTTAAGAAGATGCATAGGGAATACAACACTCCAGAGGAAAACTCTGGGGGAAAAAGGCTTTTACTTTCAACATGCTCTCTCAACTGAGCCATCACAGGAGTGCTCAGTAGCTAAGAAAATACATGCCTACAAGATTTTACATTTTAAAGTTCTGTGTTACATCAATATTTTTTCTATGGTTAGTGAACAGAACAGGGCTGTAGAACTGTAAACAAGAACAAAGTATTCACACTCTTTGTTTATTCTTTTTATTTCTCTTCGTGAACTGGTTGTCAAGTTAAACTTTAACTTAAAATTTAAAGTAACTGAAATTTGTATTTCAGCAAGAGACAAGCAATGCTGTCAACCTGGGCTTGAGTGGAAGTCTGCTAGAGAGTGCATCATCCAGAACTTTCCAGAACTTAAATGTCTCATTGTTAAAATAGTTGCATAATAACATGTTACTATAATGTTATTATAGTTGTATTTTAACTTTGTTTTTACATGGTATTTTTTCAATTTTCCACAATCATGAAATGAATGATTAAGAAATGGTTTATCAGGCTGAAGATGTAGTAATGCCAAAACTGATGCAGATAATCAAACTTCACATTGTGCAGTTCATATTTTATTTTAGAAACATTATCATTAGTATTAACTAGGTGTACATGGAGTGTGCTGAGAACAGGAATTTTCAGTCTGAGTAACTGGGGCTAAATGGAAATACAGAATTTATGGCCAGTAAAAATTTTGTGTTAGGCATAAGGAGTTGACTGCTTCATCACATATTCTCCAGGTGTAGATGTCTAAGGAGGCACCCGCTTTATCAGACTTTGAAGCATTTTGTAGAGACTTTGTTGCACAGTGCTGTTCACTTGCTTTGTTTATACAATATATTTGGATTTGTGTGCAGATAAACAAGTTTATTTTGCTGATAATTTCTCTGTTGTTTTTTTTTTTTTTTTCTCCATAGTCTCATAGATTGTTTTTTGGTAGACTCTGCAGCTGTGAGCCTTACTATGTCCCCTACAGGAGATTTTCTGGCTTCAGCACATGTGGATGATCTTGGAATTTATTTGTGGTGAGTATATAATCTGTTTCTACTTAGACTTTAGGATGGGACAGAGTTCTTTTAATCACCTTTATTGCAAATAGAGAATTACCCTGTGAAGTATCATCTCCAGTGTTTTGTGTTCTATGGTTCTGATTAGGACAGGTGTTCTGTATTGCTCTGATTCCTAAGTAATGAAATTTCCACAGTTAAATTACTTATTCAGATAGTATAAACGATCTCTTTTTTTCTAAAGGTTTCTTACTCTTAAGAGTTCCTGTTATGCCATTTGTAAAGTTTTCCTAGACTCCGTTTCCCCCACTGCTTTGAAATGTCTTTGTTCAGATAGTGCTTCTTTCTGAAGTGCTTTTCTTGTCCTGCTGTCCGAGGCTTCTGGGCAGTATATGAAAGTTGTGATTATTTTTCTTTATTAGTGATAAATGAGCACAGAAGTAAAATGTGGTTTTGTTCAGTTTCCTCCAGATACAGCTTTAAAGCAAATGACTGTTCAGGTCCAATACTGAAGTGACACACTGTTAAAATGGCTTGGGTCTTTTTTCCATTTAGCTGACAGATTATTTCAGGTTATATGTTTGCTGTAGTTTTGTGTGAGGAGTGTTCAGTTGTTTGGCCTTCCTGTGGTTAAGTAAAAGTGCTTCCTTGTGAATAACAGCAGATGTTTTTACCTAGCCCTAGTTTATATTGACAAAAGAAGCAATTTGCCAGAATTGTGTGCATCTTTCGAACCTGAAGAAAATTTGCTAAGAGTATTACCCTAAAATCCTGTGAAAGCCGGATGAATAATTTGTATTTGCATAATGTGTTCAGCCTGGAGAAGGCTCTGGGAGACCTCAGAGCCCCTTCCAGTGCCTAAGGGGGCTCCAGGAGAGCTGGGGAGGGGCTTTGGACAAAGGCCTAGAGTGACAGGAAAAGGGGGAATGGCTTCAAACTGAGGAAGGTAGATTTAGATCACACATTGTAAAGAAATGCTTGATTGTGAGGGTGGTGGAACACAGGCACAGGTAAATATTCTTTTTGGCCATCAGGACCAGGGCAGTTATTGTCCCTCTCCTGGGCGCTGGTGAGGTCACACTTCAAATTCTGTGCTTAGCTCTGGGCCCCTCACTTCAATAAGAACATTGAGGTCCTGCAGCCTATTATTATGTTCTTGGCAATAATACTTGAACATAACACTTATATTTCAGATGTTCAGGTGAGTCCATTGCCACACTTCATTTCCTGCTTATCTGGTAGATGAGGAGAGCTAATCTTGAATAGAGCCTGGTGAATTGCCATGCTGCAGCAGTATTAGACTGCAGTATAAATTATGTCTGAAGTATTTGTTCCCATTCATCTGGAGATGGCTTTTAAAATGCCTGACTTATTTTTTCAGGTCAAATCGTTCTCTGTATTCACTTGTGTCATTACGGCCCCTTCCTGCAGATTATGAACCATCTTTGGTGACACTCCCCAGCACCTGCCCCATGCAAGGTAACCCTCAGATGAAAGTGTGTTTTGTTTTTCCCTTGCAGTTTGCTCCCCTGCTTGTATGCCACAGATTTATTGTGGTTATCTTGTTGGCAAGAGGACGGGGCTCAGCTGAGCTGGCATGTGCCTGTGCCCAGTGAAAGAAAGGCCTAAGTGGAATTTTTTGCTAAATTAATGGAAGCGATTGTGCGTCAGAAGTCCTCTAGATGGAGATCTTGTCTGCCCAAGTTTGAAATGCCTGCAAATGCATCTCCATCTGGAGGAGAAGCACACGTAGCTGTTGGCCGCTAGAGCCGCCTCGTGGTGATGGCTGCTATAGCAAGCACATACCTGCTCCACGTACTGAAACTGGGGAGACAGGAATTCATCCCAGAACTTTGAATGTTTTTGTCCTGATTCCAGTTTTAATCCACTTTGTGTCTTTAGCAAGTGTAAAGTTCCTGCTTGGATGCTAAGGGCTCTTAATGGGTTACATTCCTTTCTTGTTTCAGGCTTGTCTATTAGATTCATTGTTTTAGCCAAGTAATATTTTACAAAAAGAAAGGAAAGCAGACTTGTTTAGTCAAGATCACACAGGAAATTAAAAGAAAATCAAGTGACTGATACTATAACTTGCCTTGTGGGATGGTTGGGATGAGGTAGTGAATATGGTGCAAGGATCTACATGCAAGGACTTCACAGCTTTATAATGTAGAATTAAAATTACTGTGTATATATTTATTCAGAAAGAACAACAGATTACTGTCAAAATTTTGTTTTCTTTAAATCTGTAAACTGCTTTTATATAACTTCAGTCAAAGTGGACAAATCTTATCAGTCATTAGAAATTTGTTTATTAAATTCTACATCTTAGCTATAATGTTTTAAAATTATTTAATATTTCATAAGGCTAATACAGATTGTTTCTGTAGCTTTTTAGCTCAATGTTATGTTAGCACCTATGTGTATAACTGTTATGCATTTGTTATTCAAAAATAAGTAAAAGTGTTGGGCTTGACTTTTTAAAAAATGAATGAGGAATATGAATGTTCATAAAAGATATCTGTTTCTGCAAGATGTGTCAGGAGATGAAGAGCCATGTGATGAAATGATAGAATATGTCTCACCTGAGCAACTGGGAGAGCAGCTGGTGACCCTTTCCTTGTTACCAGAATCAAGGTGGAAAAATCTCCTCAACCTTGATATTATCAAGGTACTGAAACTGTGCAAAAAGCAACATACATCCATATATTTGCCCTGTTTCTACGAAATGCATGAAACTTGATCCTGCTTTTCAAGTGTTTTTCAAGATTTTGCATTAGAAGTGTATGTGGTGCTTTTCAGTTCCTAGGATTTGGGACAGGGGTTGTTTTTCTGATAAATAATAATTTAAATAATAGTAGCTTCATAATTAATGGTAAAGGATTTTACTTGTATATTTACTTTTTAGTTAATCTTTAGAGTTTTCACAGTATTTTAAAAAGGAAACTCTTTACAAACAAAATATTCCCACATGCTCTTACTATAATGATAATTATTTTAATTCAAATATCTAATTAACAGAAAAAAAATAAACCGAGAGAGCCACCAAAAGTTCCAAAATCAGCACCTTTCTTCATCCCAACACTTCCTGGTCTTATACCCCGATACATTCCACCAGAGGAGGAAAATGATACACAGGTAAAAACAAGAATCAATGTAATTGTATTTATATAGTGTATTTTAAGAGAAATCTCAAATGCTTTTTAATGTTGGGTTAAATCACTAGATTTTAAAGAACCAGTGTTAACTCACTGTATTACTGCTTTATTTCTCAAAGTCTTATTCTTTCAGTAGAAAAATAATGTGATTGAGTTGTAAAAATGTGTTTGCATATTCATGGACACATTGCTGTGCTTTTATGGTCTAGTCAAAGGTGGTAAACCTTGGGATGCTGGCGCAGAAATCTGATTTCTGCATTCATCTTGAAGAAGCCCTGAGCACCAATGAATGTAAGTTAATGAAATATTTCACTGAAAATGTTGATGCTGCTTTTATTTTGATACATATGTGATTTTTAATGTCAGAATTGTAACAGATGTGAGAAAAAAAATACTCATAGTACAGTATAATACCTAATACACAGATAGCCACACTAGAACAAAAATCCATTGGTACTGCAGCTTGTAGCATGGAACCCAATTCTGGCTAAAACCCTTATGGAGAAAGAAGACTGGGTTCCTTTTTCATTAACCTTTTTTGAAAACTGATTATACCACCCAGACAAGGTGCCATGCATTATTTCTGGGAAAAGGAAGGAAAGAAGGAAGGGATTGATTTGGAATAGACCTATTTGAAAAGGAATAGTGTGGTGATTCACTGAAACATAAAAAGCATAGTGTGCCTAACAAGTTCTCCTTTCAAGGGTTACTTCACCAGGCAGTGAACTTACAGTGTTAATTCATTGTCCTATTATTTAAAGCTTAAGAAGAAATAAATTATACAAAAATAAAGTGTTGGATTTCTTTGAACATTCAGTTTATTTTGAAATTTAATCACTTAAACTACCAGTGGAATGCAGCAGCTGTTTTTTATGTTTATCCTGTGATGCTACAGAATCACTGAAACAGATTTTTTAAAATTATACTAATATAGCTGACTTGGGAATGTAAATGGACAGTAGCTTGTCAACAAGCAGTTCTGTGGGGAATTCTTCTACCCCTGCTTAAACTCTCTTGAGATGACCAGCTTACTCAAGCAACTTGAAACGTTTTGTGTGCAGAACTTTATTATCTGTCACAAACAAGGTGTGTTCTTCTGCCTCACTTGTAGTACTTCGATTGACAGTGTTCTGTTGAAGTGCCTTAGAGCCACTCAGAAGATGTGAATGTTTAAAAGCCTCATGGAGCTGGCTCTACCAGTGAGCAAGTGCACAGTGATGTGCTTGGACACATGGGCCTGCCTCGGGCCACAGCTGCTGCAGGGCCCCGGGTCGGTGCCAGAGCCGCGATCCAGGGAGCCTGGTGATCCTGGCTGCTGATGGGGAGCACGGCTCTCTGCTGGCTGGATTACAGCCATCTCTTCTCAACATCACTGGGCCATGCAAATAAAAGGAATCCTGCTCAAAACCATCCTGGTTTACTGTAGGGGTGGAAACAGGGCTTCACACCTCAGGTCAGGTGTGAAGACTGAGCTGCCCAGATTGAGCTGCAGCCTTTTCCATGTTGTACGTGTATCAACCTCACAACGTGTTCCATGCTTTTTGTTTAATGTCATAAAAAAAACCTATTTAATGCATCTGTTTAGTACTGTTAAAATCTGTTATATTCAAAACTAGCTAATGATGTTTTTAGGAATCAAATATTGACTATATACTACCTGAGGGTTATAAACCAATGCCTAATACCATTAGTTACCATAAAGTTGGTCTTCTTAGCAACTTCTTAGCAAAAGAAGTATTAATCACATACGTTTTAAAAATGCTGTAACTATCAGTTGCATTTTTGCAACCAAACATATTTTTGCTGCTTCCTTTTTAAAGGAAATAGATGAAATCCTCATAGGTCATCATGTAGGACAGTAGAAGTCCTGAGAAGGAGCAATTATGAAGAGGAAGAAAGTTTGCAAATTTAATGTATTTCTGCTGTGAAAAAGACCTGTATTTTCCTGTAATACTCTCCAGGCATTCACTTAACAAAAGTAATAATTTGTTGGATGCAGCCAAAGGTCTCTAGTTTTGCTTATTGTCAGCTAAAGATGCCTAGTAAAAGTAGTGTTCTCCATCTTTCAGAGTATATTCACAGTTAACAGCTCAAAATATCAAGTATGTACATTATTTCTGCCAAGAGATGTTAAAGGACAATGTTATGTGGTTAATTGGAAATTTTGTTTAACTTAGAAGACAGAAGAGGGGAAAAATTGAAACAAATGCAAAGATGTTACTTATATTTTTCAATTACAAATAAAGTGCATCTGTACTTTTAGTAGGTGTTGGGACAGTAAATTAAAGACAGGGAGACATTTTGTTGAAAACAAAAAACTAAGGAAACAGTAAAAACTTGAAATTCATAGTCACTACTTAAGAATTTTAGCATAAGCCTGTCTTGTGAAGGATCTGTGAGATTCTGTTTTGCAGATGTTACTGATAATGTGTCCTCCAATGTTCTAACACAGATAAAGCTCCCCTTGACTTACTGAAAAGCTTGGGACCATCTAATATTGAGGTGGAGCTGCGGGGTTTGGCCCCTGAAGGTGGGGGCTCAATGGAGGTGATGCTGAGCTTTCTGAGAATGATTGGGATGATGCTGAACAAGAAGCACAACTTCGAACTCGCTCAGGCGTACCTGGCACTATTTTTAAAGGTAAAATTTTTCTTACTAAATTTATGTTAGTCCTATTAAAAATAATGGTTATACTATAAAGGTATAAATTGTCTGTTAGAATTATCTGAAGTGATTTTGGTTGAGAATGGTTTTAAAATGTCTAACTGAATGTATTGGATGGATGATGTGGCAGCTCATTTGGTGACAATCAAGAAAAACTTGCAAAACAAAAGATGTTGTGAAGAGGGCCCTACCAGACAGGTTTTGTTCTTGTATTCCTTACTTAGAATTGTTTTTGTGGGGTTTTTTTTGTAACATTCCTAACTTCTTAGTGGTTGTTAATTGTTAAGCTAAGGTATGTTACGTCTTAAATAAGCAAAGAATTTAATACACAATGGTTGGGAAATAAATTAGACATTTTGTTGGATTTATCACTAGACTTTGTAAGCCTGACCTACTTTCCGTGGCAGTGGGCTGCCTTTCTTGTGTTACCTGTTGAGTATCACAGAGCTAATGAAATTATCCCAGAGTTTGTGTAAGTTAGTTACTCTACTGAAGTACAGTAACAGTTACTCTTAGAGACAAAGTGGTTTGGCGGAATGTTGAAACCCTTCTGATGCACAAGTGTTTTTGGTACTCTGATTTATGAAATAATGTGAAAGCACTTAATAACAGCTTACTTGGAAAACATTGTTATAGACATTCAGACACATGTAATACCAGGGCATCCGCAGCTTCTCTGGGTAATGGGTTCCAGTGCCTCACCACATTCACAGTAAAGAATTTTGTCTATTATCCAGACTGAACCAACTGTCTTTCAAATTAAAGCTCTGTCAAGGCTCCTAGATATTTAAATTGTAGCCTGGAAAATAAATATTCCATCCATTAAGTGGTAATAATTGCAGCAAGTTCAGAAGGTTTCTCTTGTTTCTCTTTTAACAAGGTTGCTGTTTGTCACATAAGGAGACCTCATCCATCTCTATCACTATAGTGTGTGCTGACATTATTCTTCTTGATGTGTGCAACATGGATAATTAAAATAATAATCCTGATTGACCTTCGCACATCTGTCTAGCCTTTCTAGACTAAAGAGGAATTTGTGATGTAGGTCAGAAAGTGGAGAAAGTTACCCTCTAGGGAACTGTGTGATGAGAATAGACAGCAACCTTGCCAGAAGAGGATTTAGTAAAAATATAGCATATTTAAGACACTTTGCTGCCTTATCCCATCTAGAACATGAAAAATGGCTTGTAAAGACTAGCAAAAGGGGAGCAGTATTGAATAGAGGAAATTGAAAGAAAAGAGTCCTTTCCCTATTTGGGACATTTCCTGAAAGCAAACTATTGGAATTGGATGGGGAATAACAGTCTTTTAATTTTTTAATCTGTATTTGTTTCACTAACTGCTTGTTTTCATTTTCAGTTACATCTTAAGATTCTCTCATCGGAGCCAAAACTCTTGGAAGAAATATCCAAATTGTCAATGCAACTTGAGGAAACTTGGGTTCACTTACGGGGTCTCTTCAATCAGAGTCTGTGTGTTTTAACTTACATGAAAAGTGCTTTGCTGTAAAATACTTCAGGGTTTTGTCTGCATAATATTTCCCTCAGAGGAATAGTACAATTTATACCAAAAAATACTGGATTCCAAAATTCATGCTGGGTCTTGGAATTGTAGAATCATTAAGGTTGGAAAAGACCTCCAAGACCATCAGATCCAACGTTCTGCTGGATACCACCCTGTTCACTAAGCCATATCACTAAGTGCCAGACTGCTCATTTTTTGAATACTTCCAGGGATGGTGATCCCACCATCCTGTTCTAGTGCTTCTTCTGGTGCTGTATTTTATACATCTACATATGGCAGAGTATTTTAGAACGTGCACAACTGCCTATTTTTGTTCACTTCAGTTGGAGAAAAAATTGCTATGTGCAGCTAAATTGTTTGTTGTGTTGGTCTGTGCTGACAGACGTTTGGATTCAAGGCCCTGAGCAGCCTGGCCTTGTGGAAGGTGCCCCTGCTCATGGCAGGGGGTTGAAAGTAGATGATCTTTAAAGTTTCTTCCAACCCAAGCCATTCAATGATTCTCTGATTCTATGGCTACATAAAACGTAGTTCACCATGAAGAAATGATTTGCGGGGAAAAAAAAGAAATGGGAATGTAACTTCTGTGCAGGAGACCAAAAACTATATTTTTCTTAATAAAGTCACTGTTAATGCAAAAATAAAACAAAAAGTCTGAATTCTTAACACTTTATAAACAATAATTTAAAGCAAATTAATCTGAAAATTGTGTTTCTGTGCAATTAGAGCACTTTTCTTAGAGTGGTTGTCTTCTCACTTTTGCAGACATTTATTTCTGAAGGCAAAGATTTCCAGCTGTACTAGCAATAATAGAACTTAAAAAAAAATACCCAAAAAACCCAAGCACCTAACTAAACAAACAAAACCAGATTTTTGGGAGGTCCAGTTTCATTTGAAAATAATTTCTTAAGGAAAAGGAGAAAAGGTTACTAGAAAAAAATTGTTTTCAGATATTTTTAATTAAATCAGATGGGTTTTTTTGCAAATTGATATTTAGGTTTCAAACCATAATGTTTGGACATTGTTTGGGACCTCATGAGTGAAACTATCTTGAACTTGGCTGCTTGAGAGTACTTCCTCCCAGCAGAAGAATCTCCTGAACAAGGCCTTTGCTGTACTTCACATGCTCAATCTATGTACACAGACCAACAGAGTAACTAATACAAATACATGCAATTTCAATGAGTAAACTTGAAAGGTGGTTCATTGCATTTGATAGAAGACTGAAGCAATAGTGTGGGTCAGTTGTACTGTGTAGCTGTTTGGTTTTTTTTAATGCCATCACGTTAAACCCCTTTTAGTCATGTGTACTGGAACAGATTATCTGCAAACATAAAATCATACAACAATAGAAGGGCTTGGCTTGAAAGGGACCTTAAAGATCATCCACTTGCAGCCCCCTGCCATGGGCAGGAACACCTTTCACTAGACCAGGTTGCTCAGGGCCCCTTCCAGCCTGACTGGACACTTGCAGGGATGGGGCATCCACAGCTTCTCTTGGTCATGATGTCTCACCATTGTCACAGGGAAAAATTCCCTGTTCATGTCCAATTTGAACCTACTGTCCTTGAGTCTAAAGCTATCATGTACACACAAGGTTTCTACAAGGTTTGCTACTGAGATTTAAGAAAATCCTTTGTAGCACAGAATTATTGGTTTCCAGTGGTATGGTTCTTGGCAACCCATTGCTCCCAATTTATTGGATTGATCTGAAGTTGTCCAAAATACCTTAAATGTCAGTGTAATGAACGTCTCAGCTTGCAGATGTTACTAGAACTCCTTTAGAAGATCTTAGAGAATAATTTTCTGAATAAAGACTCAATGTTCAAAGGTTGATAAGGCAGTATTTGCAGACCTGCCTCTGTGGGAGAAGGAAGCATGGATAAAGAACTTTCATGTTGGATCAGAGGAAGGGTCTGTCAAGCCCACTGTTCTGTCTCCAGCTGGAGGAAGGAAGATTTGTGGTATAGCAGCCTGGTTGTGTATAAAGTGATTGTTTCTCAAGCATATCACAGCACCTTTCAGCAGACAGCAATTAGATCTCTGTGACCCAGCTGTAGCCTGACAGTTGTGTTTAATGTTCTGTGGCAGACCTTTTGTTCTCTGTGAGTTCATCTAATCTCTTTTAGAACCCATTTATCCTTCACAACATCCTGTAGTAATGGGGCCTACAATTTAATTAACGGGAATAATGTATTTCTGTTTATATACTCCAGACCTGATATCTTCTAACATTGTATGTCTCTCCTTGAATGTGAGAAATATCAGCTGTGCTCTAGTCTTCATGCTTCCCAGACTTTGCCTCAGAGCAGTGGTGAAAGGGTTTCTGCTCATGAAGGACATACTTTATTTTGCTGAGTGCATGTCTGCGTTTTAATGACATCCAAGAACCCTTTCTGGGCACAGATGTTTAAATCTGTATGTACAAGATTTGTCTACAAAACCTGTAAGGATTGTAGAGTAGGGGTTTTTTTTGCCCTTCCATTTTCATGGTCTGCTTGATGTAGTCATAAGAAAAAAACTGCCAAACAGGCTATATTATTAGAACAGAAACATCAGGATAATTTTTGTGAGCTATGTATGTATAACACAGTTGACATGATGTTTGCAGTCCTGTATGATCTCATTAAATGTGTTTAATGCAGTTTCTTCTACACCTATCTGTTTGAAATCCACCTGGAGCACTTCAATAACTTCCTTCAGAATATAGTATGTAGATGTGAGTGCTATCTCACCTTCTTTATCGTCTTTTTCTCAACATGTCTACTCATCACTGCTATTTCAGGGGTGTTTTACTATTATTAGAGCTGTAGAGTCTTCCACCAGTAGTTCTGATTGCTTCACGTTCTTGGTCTTTTATTTTGTCCGTTTTACCTCACATCAAAATGATAAACAACTTACTGTTGATAAAAAACTTCTTCAGAAATAAAAAGTAATTTCCTCCTGTTAGTGGTTGAAAGTAAATGTTTCACCTGCTATTTCCTGTATTATTCTTTTGCCTGAGGCATAAAGGACAGTATTTTATTATATTAGTGAAAAATTGTTGATTACAAGTGGTAATATGCATGGAAATTTGCTAATTTGGGCTTTGTTGCCCATAAGAACTCACACTACCATGGTGCTTTTGTAATGGCATATGCAATGGGATGTGGAGAAATGCTAGATGGATGAAGGGATATTCATGTTAACTCTAGGTTCTCTTCCAGGCAGGGCAGCTACTGTGGATTTTACCATTCTTACACAATGCCAAACCCATCTTAAGCTATCTCTGAGTAGCAGCTTGCTGTTGAAATTCTCTGTGTTATGTGTGTGACACAGCACTCCTTCCAGCTTCCTCTCAAGCCTGTCCCCACCTCTGTTCCTATGCTTTCCTTTTCACCATGATTTTCTCAGCTCTTGGTTCCTGAGTGCAGCTGCTGCTCTTAGCAACTCCTGCACATAGCAGTCCTGTCAAGTTAGGTTCTCTGTACTTCCACTCTTTTCTTTTGACTGTTATTTTTTCCAGACACATTTGGTATTCTTGGTTCTTTTGAGACTGGTAGCTGGACCTTGCTGCCTGAATTTGCTACTGGGTGGGTTCTGATGCTGCACAGTGAATGTTGTTCTTCTCTGAACCATAAGAAGCCTTCAATGTTAGTAGTCTTTGTTTTCCTTTTTCATTCAAGTAAAAATAGAGGTATTATGAGGCATGCAAACATGAAGAGACAGTAGAAGGATACCAATGTTTACATTGGCTACATTGTTCAGTAGCCAACCTATACCTCTGACTTGAAGCACTCCAACATTTTGTACATTTCAAATTTAACTCTTTACTTCTTCAAGAAAAATAAAAGATCTATCTGTGCAAGTTGTCATAACTGCAAGTCCTAGAGTAAGGACCCTGGAAGATACTCATTTGCATTCTGTGAATTAGAAAAGGCAGGGTGTTTGTTGGCATATTTGAACTCTGTTAATGTGCTCTGTTTTAAACTCCTGTGAAGGAGTTCAGCGTTGTTCAAGGATCACTATTTTGTCAGTAGTTTACTGTGTTGTCTGTTGGCTTCAGCCTGTTGTCTGATGTTTCCTGAGTATCACGTGTTAATCTTTCCAGCACATCACCATTTGTATCTTAAGAGCTATTTGTTTTATGAAAAATTATCTCTTAATAAAAGTAATTTACCTTTTTAGAGATGAGGAATCCAATCAGTGTCTTATTTGATGCTAGTGCAAGGACTGGCATCCTTTACTTTTTGATGTGTTTACAATATATGTTAGAGGAGACCAAAATGCTGTCATTACATGTCCTTAACCCCTGTGCTTTTCTTTTTGTGAAGCAGTGGTGAATTGAGGAAAGCAAAATGAAAGATAAAATAAACCAAGATTTTTCTATCCTGGCTGTTATGTCTTCTACTGTATGATTCTGTGTTCCCCAGAAGGATTAAATGAGATCTCTGATGCTTGTTGCACATCACAAAGCTTTGCTGTTTAGTAGCAGTCTCTGAAAAATTACTTTCCTCCACTGATGTGTGCACTGCTAGTTTGTGAAACAGCTTATGTGGCTAAGTGGAATTCCATACTGTTTCCCTGACTATCCAGTGTGTTAAAAGATGTGCGGGCTCTATGACTATTAGATTATGAGTGTTTTAAGGGTCCTCACACTGAAGGATCAGATCACCTTGGTGTTTTGCATTTACCCATAGAATAAGTCAGAATAAGGTAGAATAAAATACTTACGGAATCCTCACTCAGTTGCTGTTTTTGTAGAGACTGGAAGTAAAAAGAAAACTCACCTACCAAACTTAAGACCAGAGGGTTCCTTCACCTTTTTTGTTAGCCTGTAGCCAAGCTGATATTTGCCTTACAGCTACACAGCTGAGGATCTATCACTTACTGTTTCTGAAGTTGCCCAATATTGGTCTCAGAATGAGACATGAATTTCGCAACTCATCTCATCCATTAGCACTGCAAACACTTTCTGAGCATTGTTCAGATTCATATGCCTCAAAAGGATTTTGGAAGTATAGCTCACTGAAAAACATAGCCATGACATTAATTTCTTACAACCAGTGATGTTCCTGCTGCTCTGGAACTGTTCCATCTGTTTGGCACAGCTGGAACTGAAAAGTCACCAGCCTGTTGTAATGCAACATGTCTCTTCCTGTCCTGTGGAGGAAAGGTTAAAGCCCAGGTAAAAAATATGTTTTCAGAGTGTGTCAGCTTACATATTTTGTTGAACATCAGGTTTGTTCACACAGGGTTGTGCCGCTGGTTGTTCTTCTCATTTGTGATTAACCTTTGTGTTTGCCCATTGGTTATGGTTGATGAAAGGGTGAGGGATGAACTGCCCAGTTCTCTTTGAAGAATTACATTTCAACAGAATCAAGACAAATGTAAGCTATTTCAGCAGTGCTTACATCAGTGCTTAATTGAGATGGTTTATTCATGGTGCTAGAGTAAACAGCACCATCTGTACAGAAATCCCTGCAGCTCCCTTTGTGTTGGTGGGTGAGGATGACAACCCACTGGTGCATATGGAAAGGGCAGAAATACTTGATACTTGTTTTTTTCGTTCAGTCTCCACAGGCAAAGCCTGCTTCCGTTTTCAGTGTGTACCAGCATCCTCTCTGCAGGAATTGCCAGCAATTGAGTTTGAAACTTTAGAGTGCAGAGCTCTGAAGTCACCTCATAACCAAGGTTATGCAGGACTCGTGCACACATGCTGTCCAGTGTGACAGCATTGGCATCAAGGAGGTCCCTGGGGTTGAGGTCAACTGGGTTGAGGCTGTTGTGCCCATTTTTAACAGAGGTGAAGTGCAGGATGGGGGGACCTGTTGGCTCATCTAACTTCCCTCATTCTCCTGAAGAATCACGGAGCACGTGCTGCATGTGCCTTTGGGATCCATCTCTAGTGCACAAATGGAAAGATTAGGAGAGTCACGAGGGCGATTCCTGCTTGCCCAAGGTGCTCGCCTTCTAGGATGAAATGGCTGGTTGTGTGCACAAAGGAAGAGCCATGAATTTAATGATCAAATTTAGTGCAATTACAGCAGTCTGTGATTACATTATCATAGTCTATTATGAAACATTGTAAATTGCTACTCTAAAAGTCAACAGGCGCAGTTTCAGTTAATATTTTGCAAATTATGGTGCTTGTTCATGGCAGTCTATGCGCTGTGTACCTTTTATACTGCAAGCTGACTTAAGCATCATATTAGTTCTGCAGCACCAAGGTGTGTGAATTACTTTTGCAGTTATCCATTATAATCAGCATACAGAAATTAATTTAGTACATTCTAATTATGCCTAATGCATGATTATTTTGTTTAATATCCCATAGCAAAGAAGCTCAATAAATTAGATGCAGAATGTTGAATAATGCTAATGGTATTCAAGAGATTTGCACTGAGGCATAGAAGAATTAGGCTGCTAAACGAGTTGAAAGTATTTCAAGTGAATGGCTGATAAAAAATTATTCTAAAATTTATGTGTGCCACAACACACTTGGCTGTTTTATAAGTTCTTGCCTTTTATCCATAGAAGTTTCAATTTTGTGTATCACCACTGTATCATGTCTCCTGGGGCGGCTATAGATCTTTCCTCTTTTTACAATAACTTCTTCTGCCTATTTCATAACCATTTGGTAACACCATTTGTGTTTGAGCAAAGACTCCTCCTGGGGTACAAGACGCTTACTCTGGGAATGGTGAGAGGTCCAAGAAACACTGTTAAAAGAGACTGCAAAACCACACAGCCAGCTGAGAAAGAGACACAGAGTGCAGTTTTCTTAGTGTGAAGGTGGTACCTAGAAATGTATTTCTGGAACACGACTCTGCTGCTTAGGCTTGGAGACAGCAAATTGTGCAAGAAACAGACTGTGATCTGTTTCCTCAGGAGCTGAGTGCTTCTCAGTCAGGAAAATGCATGAACTGATTTAAAGAATCTGTGCAATCAGAAGTAGGAAAGGTTGTCTGTCCTCAGGAAGAGAATGGGCCCCAGTACAGTGGTACTTGACCCAGGAGACAATGTCCTCTCTAGAGATGCTGTCCCTATTGCAGCATCTCTCTCAGAAATTAATGAAAAATTGCCTGAATATCACAGGAGTTACAACAACAACAACAACAAAAACTGATTGGAGGAGAAAAACACAGAGCATCATTTACACAAGAGGACTTGTAGATAATGAAGTAATCCCAGTGTTCCTGCAGGGAAGCAAGGGTCTGATTGCTGAAAGCCTGTAATGAGTAAAGACAAACATTCACATTTCTCCTCTTCCCTGCTTAGCTGTGGGAGCATTGAGGCTATGGTGTAGAAGTTCTCTTTGCCCTCACAGTGAAATGACTGCAAGATCTTACCTTCATGCCTCAGATTAGTCCTAAGGCCCTTCTGCTGAGACAGGGTCACAGGGTCCAAAAGTGCCCCAACTGGCTAATGTTAAACATTGAGGATATCACATGCAAGTTCCAATCCTGGCCTTCTTTGCAGGACGAAACAGAATGATTTCCATGATAAGCAGAAGGCCCAAACCTGGAATTCTGCCTTTCTGAAAACTGACTTGGTTTTCTATATAAATTGGGATTCAAGTCTGTCTGTTGTGATTGACAGTGTTGAGATCTTTAAGAGCAAGAGAAAGAAAAGTAGTGGGAAAATACAAAGATATTGCCAAAGTACCAACTTGATAAAAATATGTGAAAAAATGTACAGATTTTTTTTCTCAAAAGAATCCAATTAGTGAGATATACTGAATGTTTCTAGGGGTTGTCAAGACCTGAACAGATTTGTCTTTCAAAACAGAAGGTTAAGGTACAAATTATTTTTTCATGAAAATATCGGTTTCTGTGAGCTTGAGCAATATTTAAACCTAATTTATAACTATTTAATAACTACTTTGTAAAGAAAGTACTGAAATTGTCAAAATTAAAGGAAAAATATCACTGAAATATTAGGAGAGAAATAATAATATAAATTTTAATCCTAAGGGATAATGATACTGAAAACATTATGTGCTAATGAAGGCTTACCATGTTAGATTCTCTGCTTCATGCTCATGAGAATGTTTTTTAACTGAGCCTAGTACCTGGTCTTTAAAGAATAATTCTTGAATATATCATACATATGTAAATGGACTGTTTTGACATAAGTGAGGAGGTTCTGTTCTTCATTTAATGCCTTTTCCTTTCATGCTCTAAGGAAAGTCTTTGAAAATATGATACTTTTTTTCAAGCAGAACCATAGCACAGCTTAGATACTCATTCCTCGGTTTGTTTGTCATTTGATATGTTGTAGAAGGAAATCCTGGAGCCACAGATCACTACAGACAATACCTTTAATGTTGACATAACCCACCCTTATGACCCCAGCTCCACTTAAGTCTCTGGACCAAGACAGACAGATGGAGCTCTGGGATTAGCTCTGCGAGTTGTTACTCAACTTCAACATGGACCATGAGCTCCTTGATAGGCCTGGACAGCCTAAACAGAAACATAATGTACTGACTGAGGCATCAGACTCAGATGTTCCAATGATAAGATGAATTTAAACCCATTTTAATTGATCTATCAAGTGCTGTGAGCTCATGCCCAGGAGTGGAGTGTCAGTGTTAAGCTGAAAGCTGAGGCTGGAGAAGGAACCAAACTCAAACCATGATGGTAGAATATTCTTGCCATCTCAGCATGTTCCATCAGTAAAAGAATGGTTACAGCAACCTCTCTGAAGTTCAGCTTTATATGCTGCTCCAGATTTGTTTGCTACTCTGATTTAAATACTTTTAAAAATACTGGTTACAGTTCTAAAAGAGATGCTGTGGTCTAGGTAACTATTAAGCTGTTTTAGCTGTCTGCTTTTAATAACTGTCAGTCCTAAGTGAACTGTCAATTAAAATGACAGATTCCTGTTGATTAGAGATATCTACAGTAAATCTCTAGTCAGTGACAAGAAACAGGCTTCTATGCTACAAGACAGCCTGCTGTAATAACAGGAAAACTATTTTTTATAATAGGCCATAAATTAATTTTCTACTGCCTTTCCACAATAAAACAGTATGTTGTTTTGAAAAGAGATTGGGGTAAATGCTTTAAACAAAAATTTTGTAAAACTTACAAAGACAAGATTGCTAAATAAGTTCTTGAATTTTACGTAATCATAATTGAGAGCTACATTCAGAAAAGCTAAGTAACTGTTTTTATGTGCATTGGAGAACATTAAATGAAATAATTCACTGTCTTTGAACAGAGAAGGACAACTGGCAGTTTCAAATTATGTTCTAGCCTCTGTTGTCCTATTGTAATTAGTCTACATTACCACAGACTTCCCCTCCCACAAATACTAACCTCAGTAGACATTGGAAACACATATTTGGAAAAGTGACAAACAAACGAAAACCATTTGAAATTATTTTAAGTCAAATAAAATAAAAAATTTCACGTTTAAGAGAATGATGTAATTTTCCTCCTTTTCCAATCAGTCAAAAGGGACTCATAAGATTTCTTCTTAGCTATGACTATTATCCCCCCAAAACCAGAAAAGCAGTTTACTTGCATTAATTGATTAAGTTCCCAACTATGTTTGTCAATCCTCTCTCAGTTTATATGAAATTGTTCTTGCAGTCTTCACTCCACTCCTTCCATATATAATCTACAGAAGTTTGAAGAGCTGAGTCAAATTCTGCAGACACATCTGGTCAATTCAGCATTTTCTTGTCTGTATCCACAGTTCTAAACAAGATTCTTTCTTTGCATTGTTTAGTTATGCTTTTCTCCTTTGACCGAAAGGAAGGATGTCTTACTAAAATGACAGGATTGTTACTCAGATTGTACAAAGATAAAGGAAAAATCTTATCTGTTCCAATAATCCTTGTAATTTCCACTCTAGGATTCAAACTGTGACAATTATCCTTTGTTACAGACTGCTTCTATTCCTATTAGAGACTGACTTGAAAGGCAGACACTTCTTTTTACATTGTTATTTTGTTAGCAACCACTTTCTGAGGAGCTAATTCTCAGTCTAAGCAGCACCCACTCATTTTATGATGTTGGTAATAATTTCCACTGCCTCAATGGGAGGTTCAAAGACTAAAAGTGCTTGACTTGGATAAATTTAACTTGACAGCAAACCATGAATAGGTAAGTGTTGTTAGAACCGTGTGACTTGTAGGAAAATGGACCATGTAGAAATATCTCTATATTGTCATTTAGAAATGTTACCCAGGGGTTCAGGTCCCAGCTGTGGCTTCCAGGCCTAAAAAGCTTGGTGATAGCTTGTTATCTGTTGCTTTTCTCATCACACAGTCTTGATACAACTGCTGTTGCTAAATGCCCTTTAAGAAGTCAGCAGAATGACCAGAAATAGTACAGAGGATTTCCAGCTCTTAGCTCCAACTCTTGTCCTACCACTCAGTGTTAGCCTGTCCTGAGAAAATTGGAGTGTAAGAAGAAGAGTAATGAAAGTCATGATTTCTGCATTCATGGCAAGCTGGATTAGAGATAAAACTATATTTTAGTTTCCATGGTGTGACCAACTGTATTTTTGTGGAGATTGCTGCTCAAGCATTTTACCCTTTAGCATTACCATTGCTAATGGCTCAACCTATCTTCTCCATCTCCAGCTAAATCCTTCAGTGCTCGTCTGCATTAGCTCCAAACAGCACTTCTAGATTTACAGGGAAAATAGAGTGATTTATTACCATTACACAGAGTAAATTATCCACACAATCAAATGCTTAAACATTACTCTAACTCAACCCAAAACAATTTCTTCCTAGCGAAATAAAAGAACACTAAATGGTCAAGTCTGGCTCCTAATAAAACTGGATCATAGTTTTAATAGTGTTCATATTCATAAATGAAGATATAGAAATCACTGGGCTTTATTCTATCCAGAAATCCAATAAGAAATTGTTCTGTGAACTCAAAATACTTCACTCATGTGAATCATTGTGTTGTCATGTGAGTACTGATAAATCTAATTATAATCTTATTGAAAACTTTATCTTGCTCCTTTCTCTCTACAAAGATGAGTACCTGGATAGTCAAAGTGACAGTGAAGAATGTGTTGTTGACCTTAGGCCATCTAATTCTTTCTACACTTGAACACTTCCAGAGATGGTGACTCCACTGACTCCCTAGGCAACTTATTTCAATGCCTGACCACTCTGCCAGTGAAAAATTTTTTCTGATACCAAGTCTGAACTTCCCCATGCACAATTTATGGCCATTTCCTCCAAGAAAATCTCCTGCTGTGTGTGTACTTCTGAAGGCTTTTAGGTTTGACTCATAGTAATGCATTTGCACTATTTATTAGTTAATTACTGAATTGTCTGTGTGTATATCTTGTAGCCCAAAATTTCAGAACTGCGTGTGGTGACTTGCTATGACCTAAGAGTGGCAAAGGGACTGAGGTTTGATATGGGCTTTGGATGCCATCCAGTACATGTAGGATTGAAGTTAAATGCAGGTAAACCCAGAAATGTTAGACCTTTCTGATACTGCCTTACAGTACTGGATCCACAGATAATGAATGTTCTGAAAACCAAGCACACCAAAAAGCAAGGCAGATGACAATAGCCTACCTTCTTGCCTTTTTGTTGCTCTGTCCTGTACATCTGCAACCCTTCACTATATGAACATCAGGGCTATGATTCATGGGCTCTAAAGCAAACCAGGATCCCACAGCACAGGAAGGGAAGCCACTCTCTCACAACCCCATAAAAATACCTGAAAGGAGGTTGTGGGAGTTGGTCTCTTCTGCCAGAAGTCCCCACATAGCAGGAGATTTTCTTGAAGGAAGTTTTTCTGTGTTGCGATGAACTGAAAGGTTATTTAGGAAAATAACCTATAGGAAAAATCCCTTCAGTAAGATCTTATTTTTATCTGACCTGCTGTTTAAAGTTTTGATTTATGCTGTGGTAAAAATGTGAAACTTCTTTGTAATGACAAATGCAGCTCTCTTAGATCTGACCAAAGTGGCCAAAAAAGACAAGGAAAAGTGAAGCAAGAACATCTACTTTTTCTGAAACACTTTCTCAGGCCTTACCAAGCTGAAGTTAATGGACTATCAGAGGCAAACATGGTTTCTAGGTGTTTTGGGATTCAAACAATGGATTTGTCTTTCCAATTAATGAATCTGCCTGGCATCTTTTGAACCCATCTACAATTTTGGCATCTGTAGTATCCCACAGCAGGTAGTTTCAGAACTTATAGCTGCTTTCTCTTGCTTATTTGAGGCAAGCTTCCTATTAACCCTGCTTTATTTCCCTTAGTTCTGTCACTGAAAAATAGCACCACACAATCCTTATCCAACCTGGGTTCCCTCCTCCCTTGCCCCATCCTTTTGATTTCTAGTTCTTCAGTATGGGTAAAATTAAAACAGAAGTAGTTGAAAATATAACCTCGTATAGGGAAAGAAAAATTTCTACCTATTCAGAGTAGATATGGGTATGTATAAACACTGAGCAGTGTAGTTACTCTTTTTCATTAAATTAAAAATATTTACAATTACTTTATGTTTTGAATGCTTTCATGAAGAACCATGAAGACTGATTATTTCTTGAGCTGTGTGCAGCTTGGGATAACTGCAAACATCAGAGAGTAAGTTCCTATCTGCATCATCCTCTTAGTTAGCAAGCTAACTATTAACCTGGGAAGAAAACACAGGCAACCCTCCTGGAATTCTATGCTAGCTTTTGAGAATGTCTTCAAAAAACCTAAAGCAAAACAAAACCCACAAACAAACAAACAAACAAAATCACAAAGTATCAAAGTGAAGGTAACTAACTTAAGTAATTGTTTTCAGGTACTTCATGAACTAACAATTACCACTTCTGGATTAAAAAGCAAAAGCCTATTCAGAGTGCATCAGCCCTTTGTCAATAATATGCCCTTGCTTGTCAAAATCCAAAATCTCAATTCCATTTCAATGCAGAGAGACCATTTCAAAACAACATTGTTTTCCTTTGGAAATTTTATATTAATCAGAGCTTTGGATGAGATCTGGGCACAGGTGGACAGGTCTTCAGGTTGTGCTGACCCTCTGAAATGCAGAGACTGTGCTTTCACAGGTTCTTTTCAATATATGGAGCCATTAGCAGTAAATTAACAACCTCATTTGTGATGTCAGGACCAAAGCACTCTTTCTATCTGTCATCATATAGGGTGAGCTGGCAGCTGGTGAAGTGTGCTTGGCTTTGGATTACCATCGTGGAGCATCTCTGCTGCAAAAGCATGACCTGGCCTTAAACACTTAAACAGGCAGAAAAAATGCTGAGAGTATGAGTTGTTTACTGTGTTCTCTGTTTTGCACACACATTTAAATGTCCATATAATTTAATGAGATCTCTTACATTGTTTGCAGACTCCGTAACTTCTCTGAGGCTCTGTACAAACTTTTAAAAGCATATTCAATATTAATGCTCAAGTACTGTAAAACGAATGCAGGGAACTCATAAATTATATGTGACATTTATTATGCTACATTCTGTGCTGACCCAGAGCTAATGGAAATTACAGAGTATTTTTTGCCTGTATTTGTTCCCATTAAGAGTACTTGTTCTCAGTGGCTCTTTGGGCTGCTCATTTTATCTGTTTAGCGGCTTGAGCTGCTTGAAGTCTTTCTCTCATGATCAGTTCCACTTCTGTAAGGACAAATACACAAGGGGCATCATAGTCAGAGGAAAGATGTGTGCTCATGTCTTCACAAATAATTGGATGGGTGAAGGTTAAACACACGTTTAACGACTTGCAATGGGGTCTTAATGTCTCTACTGACTTTGGGCAGCAGGTTTGTTGCAGAGCTCAGACAGTTTGGCTCCTGAGACAGACAAGTGGGTCTGTACAAGCCTGAACTTCGGAACTTTGGGGTAGAACAGGAGTTTTAAGGGGGGATATGGGGTAGGCGGTTCAGGAAGGCTGTACCTCAGCCAAAGGGGAAAGGCGGAGGGAAACATGCGGCCAGGAGCTCAGGATGAAAGGAGGCTGTGCCCTCCAAAAGCCTGAGAGAGAAAACCCCACGGCCAGGTGCCCCGGTGGACTCCTTTCCTTTACTCGAATAAAGGCAAAGGACTCCTCATTCTCCGTTTTGGACATAAACCCTAACGTTTCTGGATTTTCCTGACAAAAAGAAAGAACAAAGTTGCAAAAAGGTAAAAGCTTGCAGTTAAGACAGGGGTTGCAGAAAAGCTGAGTTTTCTTTGTTCCATGCAAAACTAGAATGGAAAGATGTCAGTTATTTTCTCAGATCTGTCACCATCTCTCAATGCCTTAAATAAAACTGTAATGTATTCCTGAGTTCCTTCATCAATGACCCAGTGCTCAGTGTGTCACTGTTACCAGGAATTCAAGGAATTTTTTTTTAAATGAGTGAAATAAAGTGGCAGACTAGAAGGAAATAGCACTCTCAATATGCACATAAAGGTTGTGGCCTGCTCTGTGCCAGAGTGTCATACTGTGCTTATACACATCTTGTTAGAGCAGTTACATTTAGCTCTTGCAAAACCCTTCCAGCAGTTGGACTCTCATAACTGCCAGAATGATTGAGTAGTTTGGATGCCTTCCAAGGCTCATCCTTCTCCCAGTAACCTAGATAGTTTAAGATCAAGTGTGTCAGAGACAAAAATATTCCCTCGCAATGCCTGTTACAGGAACTGCTGGAAACATCACTGGACGTGACTCAAACCAGAGAAGAATATGGTTTGTTGCAAATTTATATTGGCAGCTCTTGATCATGAGTGTCAAGTTTAGTCATATTAAGCCTGAACAATTTTCATGTCTGGCCTTCTGAATTATGGACAGAGAAATAATTTCCTGATGGCAGGTGGTTAAAAAACTGCCATCTATCCCAAGCATGTGGGAAGAACATAAAAGAATATTGAAATTCTACAAACATTCTTCAACAAAGGAGTGTGGGTGGTCAACCCCTTCTATTGAATGGGGCACTTTTCATCCTTGTGGAGAGTGAGGTTTGTGAGGAGTGTGGTCCTCAACTCTGAATTGACTCAAAGGCACAAACAAGTATTTTTGATGTTTGGTGATGATTTGAAAAAAAAAGTTCTTGAATATTTGCACACAGCATTCTGTCCCTGTGCAGTGTCCTTACCTTTACTACCTCCAGCCTAGAACAGCCTCAGGGGAAAAATTCTTATATTTTGGTGGAGCCTGTTTAGGAGCAATTACTTAGTCTTAAAAATGTCCAGACATTCTTCCTCTGTGGTAAGCATCATCATGTTTTAATAATGATATTTTTATTACACTTTCTAGCTACATGGAGGAATTGGATTTCTTCGTAAAAGCGAATGATTTCACCATTGCTGACACAGGAAAGGGAAATCTGATGTAGGCTTTAGTGGACCTGGACATCAGACTTCATCTGTGATACTGAATGCATTCATTCACTACAATAGGAAAGAGCAGAGGGAGGAGAGGTGGGCATACTTCTGCAAGTGAAGGCTCTTCAGGTTTATAAAACAAATGTTGAATATTTTTTCTTCACTTTTGCAATCCAGATACTAATTTTTACTTTTTTTTTAAAACACAAATGATCTATATGCTGTCTGCATTATATTAGCTGATTCTTGTTATGTGTTCACATATTAAAATCTGTCCAGTATATTTTTTAAACTGTAAGATTTTACTTTGTATCTTCAAATGAAGAGACTTCACCAGCTGCAAGGCAGCAAAGATATGCAGCCATGTCTTTGCAGCCTCACTGTCCTTTATCTTTTTTAGGCTAGGAGACATTTTCAGCAACTCTGCCATCTCATGGTCTTAATTTTTTTTTTTTTTTTTTGGTAATTTCACATTGTAAGTTATTTGCTGGGAATAAAATTCCATTCTAGCTTTCTAGCTAATGCTGTTACAGAAGGAGCATGTGCTATATTGGTAAAAGCAATGATGTGAGCACTAACTGCAAGCACAACAGCTTTTCAGGAAGTTAAGAAGGCTTGGGATGCAAAAATGTAAATTCACTGCAGATTTACATATTTTAATGATAAAACATATGTGATAATTTAATCAGGAGATTCTGGGTGGAGGAATGGGGGGCAAGGGAA
The DNA here is from genome assembly GCF_027887145.1 of Ammospiza caudacuta. Taxonomy (NCBI): domain Eukaryota; kingdom Metazoa; phylum Chordata; class Aves; order Passeriformes; family Passerellidae; genus Ammospiza; species Ammospiza caudacuta. The sequence continues at coordinate 66,805,279 of NC_080632.1, read as the reverse complement.
GCGCATGTTCATAGCATCTCACTGGTGATACTCTCCTTATGCTGCCAGAAGGCAACAGATAGTTTTGACCTACCATTTAATGAGAAAATGAGATGCCACTAGATAATTTTGTAACTCACATATATTCCTTAGCATCCTTCTGCTTTCATCTGCTAGTTTGAATTCTGGTTATAAAATTTTTGGATATATTGTAAGACCTTTGAGAGCAAGTGGGAGATACTGACATGTGGAACATATTCTCAGCCACTGGAAGTTGGCTGGAGCCACTGTTGCCCAACAAGTTTAAATTTGGTCTGTCATAGTATTTGTTTGGTTTCATAAATGAGGCCCCTGGTTAATATTTCCCTCCTATCCAATGGGTCATCACAGCAGTCTCAGCACAAGTGTCCATACACGACCTCTCCATCCTCCCCCAAAAAAGTTCTCCTTCCCTCTGCCAGCGTTAATTGTTTTCTGTCACTTGCAATGGTCTGCTTCTCATGCCTCCTCAGCCAATTTCCTGTTTGTACCTATTTATTCTGCAGAACAGTAGCCTCCTAAAATAAAATGTGGTCCACATATTCTGGATACAGCACGCTAAATTAGACATTGTTGCACAGGGATCCTTATTTTCAATAGTAAGTGTAGATGATTCAGTCTTAGATGCAGCTCTTCTTTGGCCACCTGATAATTCTTTTCATGGAAAAATCAAACCTCCCTGTACTTACAAGTGTGTGAACTATGCTGATAGTTCATAGATGCATTTTAACACATTAGACTACTATGAAATAATTAATTCTTGTTGTGGGGAGTATCTCACTAGCAAACATATCATAAGGTTCAGACCCAGTCCCTGGAGTCTTTCTTCTTTAAAATTTGTATGAGATCTTGCTGCTACAATCCTGTTTAAGGATTGACAGTGCTTTCAGTTTAAAATCACAATTTTTAAAGAATTCAGTATGCAAACATGATTGTGGCAGAAAATTTCAGTACCTACAGATGACTTAGGAAGAGGGCCTTCTTATTTTCTTGGCTCTGGGGCTTTTTAAAAAAATATACACAAATCTGAACCTTTGCTGTTTCTTTCAGCTTAAGAAAACATGATAGAGACTGCTGGTTGTGAATTATGCTTTCTGTGGCCTATGAGAAAAGTTTGCAGTTTGTGTAGCTGCAATTTTAAACAACCTGCATTTTTTAGGAAGTTGGCAGGGAAGCTTAGATGGTCCAATGGCATGGAACTAATGCCGTTTCATCAAAATTTAAAATTTTTTGGTGATGGGGGCCACAACCTAAACTTGTATTCCCCAATCCATTTAGACTTTTACTTGGTTCAGCAAGATGTACACATAGGCTTAATTTCCAGTAAAATCTATTACACGAATGGAAGCTCATTTTTCACACCTTGTTCAGTAAAGATGCTAGATGTAGAATAAGAGCCTCTTCCAGGATGAGAATGCAGTGTGAGCTGGAGCTGAAAAGAGGAGAAGCTGCCCTGTTCTTGGTGTGGTCCCTGCTGATTAGACAGCTGTAATCAGCCAGGAGGAAGTGAAGCACCTGATTGCTTGCTCCTGCACTAAAGACTTTAAAAGCCACATTTCTGGGATTAACAGCTCGTGACAAAATTACCTGTGACCACAAGGGAGGGGACCTGAGAGCCCAGAGTGCACTCCCAGCATCTTGTATATCGGGTCACGGTCTAAATTCACCAGAAACCAATTCTTGTTGTTTGGGCAGATCAGCCCAAACAGATCAGCTCCTGTGCTGCCCTGGCCAGGGTGAAAGCAGATAAGCTTGTTTACAAGAGCTTGTTTACAAGGTCACGTGTGTTTATGAGTCTGAGCATGACTTATGTGTACGCCATCTACACATGTCACATCAGCGTAAGTCCATGGCAACCAATCCCACTGATATGAGTGGGACCAGGCATTCTGCCTCCTGCTTGCTTTCCTCTAATTTGTCACAGGAACACATTGAATATAGGATGTTTTAAAAGTTTAAAGCTGCTTAAAGCTCTTTGTTCTGTGTTGCTCGTCTGGCTGTCATACCTTCATTCTGCTTTTCTCTTCTCATTTGTAGCCTTTGGCAGAGTCTATTTCTAGACGCATCATTTTAGTAGAAAATTTATGCTGTTGCTGTGGGAGTGATTCTCTGGTTCAGTGGGAGAAAATAGAAGGGTTTTTCTCTGAAAATCTATCACTAGTTTAGTATCAGGGGTATAACCTGTATCCTTGAAAAAAATATGTTGTGGTGAGTTGAGAGCAAAGTTTGTGCTGAAATTATTTGGGTTTATCAAGATCTAATAACAACATTAGAATTCTGCAGAAGTCATTGTAGGAGTGTAAACCAGCATGTTGTTCTACAGAAATGCTGTGTTCTTGACCGAGTCAGTGAGGATTCACTAATCCAAACTGAAACAGCAGGAAGATTAGATTCTTTAAAAGAAGCTGATATTAAATGCAACATGCATTTAAAAACTTAATCTGAAAATTGCTTATTGACATGGTCAAGTTATGTATAGAATAAAGACAATCTTACAGATCTCAGTGATCTGTTTTTCACCAGACCCAGCTTCATTGTTTGGTTTAAACATTTTGCACACATCACAGGGCCTCTATTATAAAAGTTCTGGGTTTGGCAGCTTAGACAGAAGTTTGTAGGTTTGAAAACAGCATCCTGTACAGAATTGAGTGAATAGATGTAAGGTCAAGGTACCCTGAATTTCAGTACTCTATTGGTCGTGGTTGTCCTCTCTAACAACAGGATGAGGATGATTCAAGCGGCCTGCAAATTAATTTTATTATTTTTCTAGAACACCTATTCCATGTCATGCAGTTAGTCAAAATGCACACAGAGTACTGTAGAAATTATTTTTGATAAAAAAAATATACACAGTACATAAGGATACAGGCAAAACTTATTTGGAATAGTTATACTAGCAGTTACTGTTATGAACAAAAATTCGGTTAATATTTTTTTGTGAGAAAAGGTTACAAAAAGGCAGCCAGATCACTGTCGCTGCCGAAGTTCTGCGTGTTTTGTTATTGTAATCACGGGTCGTTGTCGTTGATGGTTGTTTTTGTATTAGTAAAAGCCCTGGCTGGGGCGAGTTAATGGCCCTTCTCCTGAGACTGTAACGGGTGGGGACCTTCCCGAGGCTAAGTTGTACCTTTCTCATAGTGAAGACACCTGAGAAGGTAGGGGAGGGTTATGCAAAGTGACTCCAAGACCACAATGCAGCATGGGTCCCCCACTGCACGGAGAAAACCCCAAAAACAACGAGCCAAATAAGAGTTGAGAGACTGGAGTGATGTCTGGATGTGAGGAGCGGAGTGCTGAGCCTGCAGAGATGCGGGAAACCTTCGTCGTTCCTCACCCTGTTCTCGAGATCCCCCGGGCCAGGACTGGGAGGTCTGGAGACCCAGACCGAACTACCATCTTATGGGATCAAGCCCTAAAGGCTCCCCAGAGGATCTGATCCCCAGCACTGCCCCTGGTGGACAGAGCTGTGCATATCCTCTGAGTCGCCTTGGGAGAGATGACGGACGCTGCAGACCGGTCGAGCCACCCAATCCTGAGCTGATCACTTTTAATAAAGGCACTAAAAAGGAGAAGAAGTCTCCTGGCCCTTGTTTATTTCAGTTACTGTGCCTGAAAATGGTAAATATGGCTTGGCCAAATTTTGAACTTCTGTCTTCCTTTTATGATATAAACAAGGGCCAGGAGACTTCTTCTCCTGTTTAATGCCTTTATTAAAAGTGATCAGCTCAGGATTGGGTAGCTCGGCGGGGCTGCAGTCTCCCGTCGTCTCTCCCAGGGCGACTCAGAGGAGGAGGATATGCACAGCTCTGTCCACCAGGGGCAGAGCTGGGGATCAGATCCTCTTGGGAGCCTTTAGGGCTTGATCCCATAAGGTGGTGCTTCGGTCTGGCTCTCCAGACGCCGCCAGTCCTGGCTCGGGGGATCTCGAGGACAGGGTGAGGAACGATGAAGGTTTCTCGCATCTCTGCAGGCTCAGCACTTGGTTCCTCACGTCTAGACATCACTCCAGTCTCTCAACTCTTAGGTGGCTCGTTGTTTTTGGGGTTTCTCCATGAGTTTGGAGATGGGGGTCCCACAAAGCATTCTGGTCTTGCGAGTCACTTTGCATAACCCCCCCCACCTTCTCAGGTATCTTCTCTATTCTGAGAAAGGTAAAACTTAGCTTCGGGCAAGGTCCCCACCCAGGAGAAGGGCCATTACCTCGCCCCAGCCAGGGCTTTTACTAATACAAAAACAACCATTAACGACAACGACCCGTGATTACAATAACAAAACACACAGAACTTGGGCAGGGCCAGTGGTCTGGCTGCCTTTTTGAAACTTTTTCTCATAAAAAATATTAACCGAGTTTTTGTTCATAACATTTTATTTGCAAACTTTTTGACCAGAAAACTGTTTTTCCTGTGGCAGAGCTCAGGTGAGACTTCTGCAGATTAGTACAAGGAGAAATATGCAATTGAAATGCTGGCTCCTGAGAGAAGTGACTCTCATTGATGTCAGAGGAACTCAGGCCTTTGTCTAATAATTTTAAAGTTTGGCTCGAAAATATTTATGGGCAGAGTAACAGAACAGAGATATAGTTAATCCATGTAGTTTCCCAAGTATTTTATCAGTCTCCTACTTAATACCTGTAAATCTATTGAGAAAAATAGTATTTGGGGATGTGGTATATATGGCGATGCTGCAGCATCCACTTCAGCTTTCCTCATGACTATTCTGTGATTCTATGACAAGGTGCTAAATTGGCTGTGTTACTCTTAAACTCTAGATGTCACCACTTCTGGAAAATCTTCACACCTTCAGAGCACTTACCCTCCTGCTTTTTATTACTTCCACTCATTTGAACTCACTTGAACACGACAGTGGCTACTGCAGGCTTTCTTGGTCTTTCTTGTCATGACCTGCTAAATGGTTTTCCTGATGATATCCCATCAGGAAAGAAATGGCTGCAAGTTCTACCCAAAAGCATGGTGTGTTTTGCCATGTTTTGCCATGCTGCATGACTATGAAAAATGTGGAAAGCCATAGCCAAGATAAATGTACCAAACAGATGGTTCTTCACTTTCCTGTCTTTTAGGCTTTACATTGTTAGCAACCAAGGAGGTTGGGATTTTGGTTTTGTTTGGTTTTTTTTCTGTTTGTTTGAGTGGCCATTTTTTTTTGTTTGTTTGTTCTTGTTGTCTGTGCTTCTCTGTCATAGAACTGGGGACTACCTTCTCCAAAGGAAAAAAAAGAAGAGCTCAATAGGAATCCAGGGTACTCAGAGGTAAACTTGGTAAACAATTCCCCAAAGTGAAGAAGAAATTAATTAATTTCATTTGGAAGAAATAAAATGTTTTCTATCGGTACTTTTGAAGCTAAATATTCTGCTTAAAAACTGATTTTTGTTGTTTTAAAAGTTCTATTGAAAAAGTTAACCCAATCTGAGTCTGATGAAGAATTTTGTTTACGTGAAATAAGTCACTTGCCCTTTACTGCAAGACCCAAAAATACTGATTGTAAGTTGCCTTAAATAAGTTAGTGTGGGATTTAACCAACCAACCAGGGAGTCTCCTGCAGAGCCAAAGATGAAACACATATACAAGTCTTCACTCTGGTGAGGAGCAAAGAGACTCTTTCTTGTTTTCACTCATTTCAGGTTGAAAGTACTTCTTTCCAAATCAGTCAGAGGAACATAATGAACTGTGCTATTCAACATTTCACTTGATAGCTCACATTTCCTTCCCCATGTGAGTAAAGATGCTCATCTATGTAACTGCTGACATTTTGTACCGGTATCTGCTAATAATCCTAGGGAAATATTAAAGTGGCAAGTAAAATTTAAGCAGTCTTGTGTGATTATTTTCTGGAAATCTTTTGTAGAAGAAGATTAGCTGGTACACGGACAGACCTAGCATTATCAGTGCACTTTCATCTGGTGTTGTAAAAACCCCATAATTTTCCAAATCGGGATCAAACTGTTGACCCTGAAGGTGGACTGATGGCAAACTTTCTCCAAGGTGTCTGACCAGATATTTCTTTCACTTTCAGTTACTAATAGGCTTAGAGATCATTGGCATTGCATAAGTATAAACCAATGTTTGTTTCTGATCTGTTATTAAAACCATACAAATAATTGTTCAGGGTTTAACTGAAAAAAAAAAAAGGTGCCAAAAGCCCCTAGCTAAGACCCAGAAGGTGTGAGGAACATACATTAAGAATAGCTTGGAGAGTGCTTAGAGTGCTTAATGTTTTAGTTTGTTTGTTTCCATACACTGATTAGTGATTTTACTATTGCCTTTCTACACAAGAGTTCTATGGAAGCAGGAGGTATTGTCTTCAAGTGCAAAAACCTTTCTGTAATCACGTACAGATCAGCATTCAAATTATACATGGGGTTTTTACCTATACCTACCTTGTCATGTACTCTTCTGAAGGCTGAAGGATTATTTATATCCTCTTAGTGAACTTAGCTTTACTACAAAGACCAGTCTACTGCAGGGTAGGATTTGTTTTAATTTATTGTATTTTGAATATAAGCAAAAAATGGACAGATCCATTTGAGCACTGTTGTGATTGATGATCTTAGCATTTGATTTAGTGAAAAATTTTTCACCAAAATCAATGTTCAATATTTCACTGATTGCATTTCAGTTCAGATTTTTTAAAAAATAGATATGTAATAGTACTTAAGGAAATCAGGATGTCCTTAAAATTTTACTGGCAACAAGAGGAATTTATGAGCCTTTTCAAAGTGATTTATATGAGTCAGATGTTGCCAAGGCTTTTAGGGACACTTCATAAATCAGGGGTCTAAACAATGGTAAGAGTATTTACAGTACCAAACTACTGTGTGAAAAAATAAACAAGAGGAACTGTTTACATAAGTAATTAAACTGCTCAACGTTTCACTTTGCTTCAGATTTACTGAATTGGAGCTTGCAAGGCGGGGGTTTGGTGGAGAGGAAGGTGATGGAATCAATTCCAACCTGTTCAAAGGCAGACTTGCTGCCGGCTGAGTAAGAAGTAACACCTCTGGGGTAGCATTGCAAAGAACAGGGAAAGAAACCCTGCACAACAGAGACAGGAGTCCGAGGAGAGGAGGGAGGCTATGTGAGATAAACAGCCCTACAGGCACCAAGGTCAGTGGAGAAGGAGGGCAGGAGCTGCTGCAGCAGAAGCAGATTCCCCTGCAGCCCATGGTGCTGCCCATGTGGGGCAGCAGCTGTGCCCCTGCAGCCCTGGAGATCCGTGGTGGATCAGAGACCCACCTGCAGCCCATGGAGACCTCACACTGGAGCTTGTGGATGTGCTCAAAAGAGGCTGTGACTCCATGGGAAGCTAATGCTGTAGCAAGCTCCTGACAGGATTTCATGATTGCCTGGGGGCCCTATGCTGAGTTTCTGAAGGGTTGCGCCCTAAGGAAGGGACTCCTACTGGAGTAGTTTGTGAAGAACTGCAGTCCATGGAAAGGACTTGTGCAGGAGAAGTTCATGGAGGGCTCTCCTACACGGGAAGGGACCCCATGCTGGAGCAGGGAAAGAGAGTGGGGGGTCCAGCCCCTGAGGAGGGAGGAGTAGCAGAGGCATGTCCTTAAGTGACCACAGCCCCCGCTCCTCATCCTCCTGCAGCACCAGTGGGGAGGAGACAGAGAAAAATTGACTAAAATTAAGAAGGGAGGAGCTGGAGGGAAGGTGTTTTAAATTGAATCTATTTTACCTGTCATGGCAACTGCTGAGTGACCTCTCCCTGTGCTTATCTCACCCCAAGAGCTTTTCCTTGTATTTTCTTTCCCCTGCACCAGTGAGGAAGATGGCAGTAGAGCAGCTTGGGCAGGCACCAGCCAGGACCAACCCACCACACTGGCTGAGGTCATAATGGAACACACGGGTGGAGACCCTCAAATACCATCTCTACACATGGTATCCAACTCACTTTGCTAGGATGCCTTACATTCTACATTTAGTCTTGTTCAATTTTAGTTGGAATGCAGTAGTTGAAGGGATGAGTATAGTAATAAAATAATGAATTTGTTCAGTCTGCAAATGTGATCATCATTGTTAATTCCTACCAAGGTAATTAATGAGGGGTACAAGATCTTAAAAATTTAGCCAAGCAAGAATTTTAAAAAAGTGAAATGTAGCTGATTTTCTTAAAGTGCGCATAAAACTTATATCTTGTGCTTGGAAATGCACAATTTTATTGGTGTAACATGTTTGAATATATATATATATATATATATATATATATATATATATATATATATGTATTGTGCAGACAAGAAATTGCAATGCTGTGACTTGGAAATACTGACCTTTTTTTGCCTTGGAAGGATTCAGATTTTTCTGTTTTACAACATATCTTATATGTTATATAGCATATATAACATATAAGCATATCTCATAGCATATCTTATATGAAAGTATAATCTCATATGATCTTGAGTCATGAGTGAATTTATTAGGTATTTCCAATGTTTCCAAGTTTTTATGAAAACTGCAGAAATTTTCTATGCTCTGTGTCCATATGCCTGCACTTCAATAAGTGGGTCTAATGATACTGAGTTGCTGAAAAATTGGTGGGACCTTGTAGTTCACCAGCAGCTTAGTGTAAGGTATCCCTGTGCACACCCTTTCATTACAATACCTATTTTTGAATTGTAATACAGAGTAAAAATCTTTATGTGTGTGCTACCAGAGAGCAGAAGAGCTGCTGAAAGTCTTCCTTTCACCTAATAGAAACTCTTCTCCTCCTTGAAAGTTAAATTAGTTGCAGTGAATTTTAAAGAAGCAAAATGAAAAAATCCTGGAATTATATGGAGAAAGGTGAGCACAGTGAGGAAAGTTTTATCCTGGAGCTCCAGCAAGAACTGTTGAAGAGTGAAGCAGTTAGCTGAGAGCTTTATGTCTGAGTGGAGGCAACCTCATGCAGGCCTGAAATAGGCACCACATTTAGGTGAGACAAAGTGAGTTAGAATTCGTGTTTTCCTCCTCCTCTCTTCTACATTTGTCCACAGACAAGCTTATGAACATGACGTCTTGGGGCACAGATGCCTTCTCCTGTGTCAGTGAAATATTGTTGCAGGTAGTAGGGCCATATGAATCCAGACTCAAGGGCCCCGTAAAAGAAGAAAAGCCCCAAAACACAGACATTCAGCCTAGAGGGGAGTAAATGGAGTAATTATTCTCTGAAATACACACAGGCATTTTCACTCCTTTGGAATTTCTGCATAAACATTTCCCACAACTGCTGTCTCATTTTGAGATCCCTCAACAAAAGCATCAGGTCTGTCTATTGAAATTATTGCCTTCATGGAGACCAAAGGCACAGTCTAGTACTGGAGCTAAACACAAAACTAAATAGTTAACCTTTACTTTGGAATTGGATATTTTTCTAATACCTGGATTTTTTTTCCAGAGTCAGATCTTTTCTAGAACCCCTTTAGCTAACACAGCAAGCCTGTTATCATCAATATCAGCCAGGGCACTCAGATTAGATTGCAATTGAACAAGACCATATCTGGATGCTTAATCAGAAGGATGTACAAAACAATATCAACAAACTACAGCCATTTCCTGTCTCATAAAAGCTGCAATTTTCCTGAATTTGCAGAACTGGAAGCAATCCAATCAGAAATCACTGAAGCAAATTAGAATAGCTATTTTTTCTCTTCTGTACAATGCCCTGGGTACAAACTGTTTGTATTTCCCACTGTTGTCACTGGCACTCAAGTCACAAGAAAACCAGTCACAACTACACTACAGTTAACAGCCCTCTCAATTTATAGCCACTCAAATATGAGGCAAATGAGTGAAACAATGAAGGTCTGCTCCATAATGGATTGCAGAATTGATAGCCTTACTTGTTTTTCACAACACAGCAGGGTTTTATTTATTTTGTTTGGGGTAAGGGAAGGTCACAGAATCAGACAGCTGGAAAGGCGAGATTACTTGCTGGTCTAGCTAGTAACTTAGCTGCCTTTTGGAACAGCAGTAGGGATACACCTTGAATTCTCTTCAGTTTTAACGATGGCTATTAAGTTCTTGAAAATGGATCAGCTACTGAACTCACTTTACAACTAGATAAGGTGTTGAGGTGCTGGCAATGGAGAGTTTGCTTTATACCTGTAGTACGAAATTTTGCATTGTTGAATCTGCGTGTATTTATATGGGAAGACCAAGCAGACAGCCTCTCTCTGCTAGGCAATATAACATAGAGGCACCTGCTGAATTTTTAACTGGGTTTTGCTCACAAATCAGCAAAAGGACATGCACAACCACTGACTAACTTTTAAAATTGAGTGGCAGCTGTTCCCCTTCAAATTATTCCTTAATGTCTTCTTCAGCGCTGGGCAAAACATTTTAGGAAAAAGAAAGAAGGTGGTTTAAGTATGGAGGTTTTTTTTATTTCTTCAATTCATTCCAAATCCACACAGGGTGCTTAAACCTCCTCCTAACCTTCCTCCAAAATGACTGGTTTACAACTGAGTTGAGGCTGAACTCCAGCCTACCCTGGGAAAGTGAATTCTCTTCATATAAATCACCATTTCTCAGAAGCTGCTAATTTTGCCTTCCTCTTATAGTCTTCATAAAATTTCCTGTATGCAGATTTCTTTTTCCAAACAGCAAAACATGGATGAATTTTTCTTTTCTTTCTTGAGAGTGAAAGAAACAATATTAACATTGTCATCTTTGATTTTTAGAGTGCTTGCCTGTGACTAGGACTCTTTATATTTGTTTTCTTAATATGTTTTTGCAACTTTCTGTTGAAAGGGTTGAAAATCTGGCATCACCTTAAACCTGGCATAAAGTCTGCAATTTTACTTGAACATTTTAGAGTTCACTTCATGGTTTGCTTTTTTTGGGGGGTGCAGGGGGTGGTGAGAGGAAGGTGTTCTTTTTCCCTGTGGAAAAAGGGAGTTTAAACTACATATTTAAACTACTTAATAGCATTTGACAAGGAAAAGAAAATTTTGCCTTAGAAACAAGGAACACTATATCCTGGAGAAATTTCTCTAGCTGCTGATAATGGCAGAGGACCTCCAGCTGGATTTTATTTGAGCAGGGATTAGAGACCCAGCAACAGCTAAGTGATCTTAACTCAGGCAGAGCTATGTGTAACTTCTGTGGGTCCTACCAGGTGACTTCTGGTTTATGAAGCTTGTCCTCAAGGGGGTGGTTTATTTAGGTTCAGTGACTCATAGACTTGTGGACCAGCTTTATTTTTTTTTTTTTTTTGTGAATCAGTGCTGTTTGATCCTGCAAAATGAAAGGGAATGCTTCAAGTATCCTCCTACATCCTAGAAATCAAATGATTTATTGAATCACTTAAAGAGGGACAGTAAAGATAAGTGACTATGGTGCAAAGATAACAGTTCTGTGTTCCTTCCCACAATGACTATAAAATGACCCTATTGATACCCTCAGCCCACATGATGTGGTTCAGAGATGGGTGAATCACACTGTTTTCTAACAGTTTATCATCAGGCAATCACTTATCCCCATTTACACATCTGCTTTTCCCAGTCTCTGGCAAAAAAAATCATCTTGACTTCAAAACCTGTGAGTAGGGTTTGAGGTAAAGGGCACGTTGTTACTCTCCTTAACCTCTAATGTCCCTCTGCAAAGGGTCAGTCTGCTCCTCTTTGTCTTCTTGCATAACGACACCTCCTCTCCAACATCACTGTTCTGCTGGCCTCTCCCAGCACTGCATTCCTTCTCACCTGAATTAAACTCTTCATGTACACAGCTGATGAAAGAGTCCGTCTTTACCCAGCACCTCTATAAATCTTTAAGTAGACTTAGATTTACACATAAAACAGCACGAAAGATGATAATAAATTAAGAGACTGTGATGAACTTGTTTAATACAAGTAATAAGGCTTCCTATACATAAATAAAAACAAGGAAGTTTTTAGCATTCCCAACTGACAGGCATCCATGGAAGCTTACATGGTGATTCAGAGGTACTGGAAGCTGAGTGGGAGATGAAAGATGTTACAGAAAATAAAACCTAATGCAAGCCTTTGTATTCAGCAGGGAAAATCAATGACAGGGAAGGGAAGTGAAAGCTTTGGGGATTTGCCTTGATCTCAACTTCTTTGACTTGTATGTGACATGGTTTGAGCAACCTCTGTTTCAGAAGACTTAATCTGCATTACAATTATCGCAAGTAAGCAGCTGGTCTAGCACAGGTGGAAATGCAGAATCCATACTGGATCATCTTTGTAAAAAAGGAAGCTCTAGTACATGAAAAGCACTTTGAGAAAAATATTCCTTAATGGGGACTATATCTGACAATTTGCTTTTCATAGATAACCTTTACTACAACAGGCGTGGACACATTTGTACCTTCAACAAGAAGTTGCTGCAGTTTGGCCAAGAGGAAATACTGACCTAACTTTCAGAGGACTAACACAGTGCTCTTTCAAATGATGCCCACAAACTGGAAACTACTTATTCAAAACCGGAGACAAAATTTGGTTTTTGTTTTTAATTCATACACAAGGCCTAACTGCTAGAATTGTATGAAAATTTCAGAAGTCGAGTTTAAAAAGTTCCTATCCTACATTTACCTTTTAATTTAGCCCTCTAAGGTAAGTTCTGCTTATACCTGGCGCAGTGATGTCTGTACAAAGGACAAGAGCATTCACAAAACAGGACTACAGCAACCAGGAGGGCAGAAAGATTACTGATCCCACACCTCCACCAAGACATCAGATCTTTGGGGCTTAAATTTATGGGTGACAGGCAAGAGGCAGAAAATTGGACATCTCTTGCATGTGTCTTTTGTTCATATAAACTGCTTCCTCCTTGACCTGCCTTTTTTGTTTGAGTTTGTAACCTGGGTTTATTGCCAGGAAAATGATGATCTTTGTATCTTCATAATAAAATTTTGTACATAGTGTGTCACAAATTGATAAATGAATGTTTGTTAGCATTTTAGTTTCATGTCCAATAAAGTTGGTGCAAACCTTCACATGGTTAACATAGACCTGAGTTGGAGCACTGCACATTTGAAATGCTGTCTTTGGTTTCCATGAGACTGAGAGGCATTTTTTTGCTGGTTAGATACAGTGTGCAACCTGAAGACTTTCTTTAATTCCACATGGACATATTTGGATATCGTGATCCTAATTTTTGAAGGATGTGGACTTTCTGAAGAACAAGGTCTAGTCAGTTTTCAAGTACAAGGTTGTCAGCATCGTGCAATGCAGCTCACTTTTGAGTCAGAGTTTCAAAGAAAGTAAAATGCCTTTTCTAGATATATCCTAGTCAAAAAAAAAAAAAAAAAAAAAAAAAAAAAAAGAAAATCCACTGGTGCTATGTCATTTACCAAGGAGCAGCTGAAGGCTCATGGTAACTATACCTACATCATTAGAGATATGAACCTGATTGCAGGTACCTGGATAAATATAGTGCTACTAAAATAATTTCTTCAAAAACCCCACCAGAACAGAATTATATCTGCCCTTTGGCTTGCAGAATACATTAGAAATTTGACTGAAAATACAATGTAGAAAACCACTAAGTGTGCTGATTTGCCTTTTCTTGTGTGTGTGACTTAATCAGTGACCATTTCTTCTCCCAGGAGATGCTGTTAACAAATAAGATGAAAAAGTGTCACCTGTCAGCCAAAGACTTCTGAAGAAAAGCTCTGCATGCACCAGCAGAGGCAGAGCAAGCTGGGGGGTTGAAAGAGGGCATGAGCAGCAGTGAAAAGGCTGCCTGGTGCTCTGGTGCTGATATCAGCCCTGTAACTGATAGTGGGTGCTTTGGGCATGACATTCATCTCAAAGGAAATTTGGAGCTGCTGGCAAACTGTATTTGATGTAACTTGGTTTTCTAATCAGGGCTTTGGGTTACTTTTTCCTGACTTCCAAATATGAATTTGAAAATGATAAAACCTCAAATTACAGTGGGGTCTACATTTAAATTTTATAATGGTAGTAACTCAAGGCAAAAAGGTTTTATCGCTCTTTTATCTATTTCATTTATCTCTCATTCTCTCCCACTGCTAACAAAGACTCGTTTAGGATATACTTATTCTATTATCTGGTTACTCAGAGAGAAGCACTTCTTTGTTAAGATCTTTGAGAAATTAAGATTAATTGCCCCATCCAGTTACAGTTAGGAATTTATAGAACAGTAAAAGACAAACTTGTTTATGAGGAGGGGAAACAAATCATTTTGGAAAACATCTCAATACACCCAAATCAGCAAAACACTGAACAGGATACTGTGCTTTATTTGAGGAAGAAATACAATGTTTAAAAAACAGGCCAGTCAATTTTGGTTGAAATTGGGAGGACAATACTTTGTCCCTTCTGCTGTGCAGTTCGCATATGGTCCATTTTACCTCCTGCCTGTGCTGGCATGGCAGTGCGAGTGGGTGTAAGAGCACAGAGAGGATGTGAGTGGGATTGCTCTGGCACACTATGCATGCAAGGCACACACAACTGCTGCTGTTTTATTTCACCACTACACCAACAGAAACGACCCTTCTGTAGATGTTTCTGGCTAAGGATTCTGCAGTCGGGGATGTAGCATGCTTTAGTATAATTCGCATGCATTTCATAACCTGCAGATTTCATAACCTGTTAGAGAATGGCATTGCAGCAAAGCAATTTTATTTCTCTATGGCTTCTTTTAGTTCTCTGGTGGGAAGAGAAGATGTGTTTTGGGGATTTTTATAGTCATGTTCGAGAATTTGTCAGTCTCTTTCTTTCCCACTGCTGTTTGCCTTGCTCAGCCTCTGCCCCCACACCCTCCTCGCCAAATTCACGGCAGAATTCCTGAACTCCCGCTCGGAAACTGGAAAAACGCTGCGGCATGGCGGGCCGGCGCCCACCGCCCTACGGGCTGCGCATCCCGCGCGGCCCCGCCGCACATCGCCCGCGGATCAGGGCGCGATTCCTCCTGCCGTGCGCTGTCCCCCCGCGGGGCCGTGTCCCGCTCCCGCTGCCTCGCCCCGGGCCGGCCCCGAGGGTCTCGCTGCAGGCGCGGCTCGGCCGCGGGGCCCGGCGGGCGGAAGGAACGAGCGGGCGGGGGGCGATGGAGGTGAATCCCCCGCCCCGGGCCCGCCCCGGGCCCGCCGGGCTGGGCACCCGCCGCCGCCTCTCCGGGGCGGCGCGGGGGGAAGGAGGAGGAGGGGAGAGGGAGGAGAGAGCGAGGGAGGGAAGGAAATAAGTAAGGAAGGAGAAAAAGAGGGAGGGAGGCTAGGTGTAGCCTCCGCCTTGTGGCTCTGCGTTCTGCAGCCGGCGCGGAGGAGAGGACAGCCCCCGGCAGGCGTCCCGGCATGCTGAAAGTCACCATGCCCTCCTCATCCTCATCCTCCTCATCCTCCTCATCCTCCTCCTCTGGCTCCTCGGCCGCCAGCCGCCCCGGCTCCGCCGCTCCCGACTACTGGATCGATGGCTCCAACAAGGACACCCTGGCTCACTACTTCGAGCTGGAGTCCGAGCTGGGACGGTGAGGCGGGCCGGGCCGGGCTGGGCCGGGCCGGGCCGGGCCGGGCGGGGGGCGGCCGGGGCTGGGTGTCCCTGCCCGCGCCGCTGTGGCCAGAGCGGCAAAACTTTGGCGTGCGTGAGCGGCAGCGGGAGACCGGGCGGCTTTCACCAGGGGCAGGCTTTCGAAGGAAAAATCCCAGCTCCCCGGGAGCCGAGCCGAGAAACCCCCGGGTGAAGGGAATGATTTTGGGGAGGAGGCATCTCTGCGCTCGGCGGACGCTGGCCTGAGCGGGCGGCTCTGGGGTAGGGTACCTGTATGCTGCCGGTGCCCGTGTGCTGCCGGCTGAAGGGTGGGCATCACTTCAGAGCGCCGAAACGCCGCCTTATTCGCGGCATCCCTCACGCCAGACCTTCCGCCGCTCTCTCCATTAGCGGAGCCGTGCGCTGACAAAACTCCCACCCGAGACAGGATTCCCTGAACAGGCCTCTGCAAGCAGGGTCCTTCCCATCGGGGTGCAGGGTAGGCGAGGGAACTGCTGCATCTTCATTCGTTAATTTTTGCACTACTGCCCTGGTGATGGTCTTGCCCAGCAACTTAAAGGTCCCAAGTGTTCCGGTTCTTAGAAACTGAAGTCCGATGTAAAAACTATATCTGACGTGCGATTTTTGCCCTCTTAATGCATTTGTTAGTTCATGTTGAATTTTCAGGTAGAAAATAATGTGCAAAAAAGTGGAAAATTGCAGGGTCTTTGAAGTTCACAGTACGTGACTTAAATGTGTAAGTCAGTAGGTAGCAAGTAGCAATTGTTAGTTTTGCCAATGATAGAGCATTAAAACTCCTGAATAAATGTGGGAAATTTGCAGATAAAAACGTGGTTGCCTTGGAAGAATACTTTTTCCACAAAGGACATGCAATGAAAGTTATTGCTACAAAGCATACCTGTGCTTTCTGTACCTTAACTGATAGAGGCAGGAAAGGTGAATATAGCAATATAGCAATATAGCAATATAGCATAATTCTTGACTTTCTGCCTAGGTCTTATACATCTGCTGCTACTTTTTTTCCCCCCACTATTGCTGCTATTCCTAGCCAGATTTAATAGGTATAATTTTATGTATGCTTGGCACATTTATATTTGACTTCACTGTACCCCTGTGCAGAAGCATAAAAATATAAAGCAGGAAATATTGATGTGTTGGTTGTGTGTCTAGAGTCAACAAAAGAGGAAACCAAACAAAATACAGCAGTTGGTACCAACCCTGTCACCTGGATTAGTACTCTTTTCTGAGGTCTGTCTAGAATCCTTCCACCATTTGTGATAGTGACTGTGGGCTTTGCTTAAGTGCAATATGCATTGGTGATGCATCTTGGGTTTGTTGCATAAGAAAGTGTTTTTAACGTGTGAAATCTCCAGGTTTTGGTAGGAAGAGTTAATGCCTGTAAAATTACTGGAGTAAGGATGAGATTTTTCTAACTTGCAAGGTGAGAGAGTAAGTGCTGAAACACTAACAAAAGGTTTGAATATGGAAGATAACCACACCCAAGCAGTGTAGAGATGTGAGCCCTTAGGTCTGCTCTGTTCCTGGGTAGAGCTAGGAAGTAAGATTTAAAACAGAAACAATACAGGAGAAAACAACCCTCCTAATCAAAGATTGAGGTAGAGAAGAGACAGTAGAACTTGGAGGGTACATGCTTTGAGAGAAAATTTCTCTAATGGGTCTAAAGGATCAATGAGATCTTCGTCCTTAGGCCAGCTTTGAGATCTTTTCAGAGCTAGCACCCTGAGTGCTAATGGTTGTCTCAGAATCCCTCTGATAGGTGTATCTTGGCAAATCTGTAAAGAGGATCCAACAATCCCTCTTGGTTCCCAAGTGTCATATAAAAGTGTATTGCTTTGTCTTGGTAATCCTTTATCCAAACTTTTAGTTTTGCATATGGTTTTGAGTATGTCTACAAAAACAAAATTATTCATTGCTTAGGTTAGTGTTGGGGAAAATGTGTCAGGTGAGGCTGAATAATGAGGCTATATGTAATCCCTTTAGATGCAGTAAATAAAGTAATATACTGAAATAACCAGTGGAAAAGATTGTCCTAAATTATCTTTAGCAAATACAGGGATTGAAAGATGTCTTTTGGCAGACTCCAAAGATCTGCATTTGGACAGCTGTAGCCAAATATGGGAATTTCCATTTGGAAGGAGTGCTCCTTGTGCAAAGTATATCTGACATATCCCTAAGACATCTTATTCTGTAACTCTTGCTTGCATGACTAGCTAAGGAGTCATGGAAGAAGAGGGAGATGATCCTTTAGAAAGAATGATAAAAGGGCTTTAAGCTTAGGTGGGAGTCTGCAGTTGTTTTTAAACAGTGGAGTTCCACAGGGATCACTTTACATGTCTGTGCTGCTCAGCATGTTCATAGATAGTGGGGTTTACCAGAAATATTTGCTGGTCTTTGTAAATTGTCAAAGGTTTAAAGGTTGTGTTGCCTAGAAAGAATTACAGAAAGGAACAACTTACTCTACTGTTGGGGCATTTAAATGGCAGATGAAGTTTGGATAAATAAAATGGCATGGATGGAACATCTCATTAGAGGTGCTTGTTGGCTGTTTTTTTTTTTTTTCTTTCATGCAGGCTCTTGGGGGTATCTGTCAAAAAATAGGGTATCCAGTCAAAAATCAATGACAGGAGGTAAGGCCACTTTAGCACAGTATACTGGAAGTTCTGGCCATGGATACTATGGATGCTAAGGGATTACATGGACTTAATGGGCAACAAGGCAAGTTTACATGCAGGAAATCCACTAAGACTTATTAAACCTGAAGATGCTAACTATTGAACTGTAAGTTCTTGAGAGTTTTCAGCGTGTTCTCTGACAGTGTTGACAGGAGTTTTCTCTATTCTTACATTCTTCTTGAGGCATCTGTGTTTGGCCACTGTTTGTACTCTGGGCAAGATTGGCCTTTATTCTCATTCTTTTATTCTGTTTTTATGTTCCACTGAAGCCCTGATTAGTTCACCTTCCTCTTAATCCATTTTTACAAGGGTTTTTGTGTATAAGTGGAGCTCAAAATACTGTAAATGTGAAATTTTGTGCTTTGCTTTAAAAAATGTCTTTCTTTTACATGTTGCCATTGTTGATGTAGAGTTTGGAATTTTGTTCTGAGTGTATTTTATCTAAAAGCTTATTTTCCACACTCCCTTGGAAAAAGATGTTGAAAATGTTGTACTCTAAATTTGTATTTCCTTAAGGACTGAAACATTTTGTTAGCCTTATATAACCTTTGCTGTATCTTTGGGCTTCTGGGCTGGTCTAAATATGGTATTTGACTGAAGAAGAAATTCAGTAATGATTTTTTTGAAACTCAGCAATATTACAAAAAATGGAAATTTTCTTTGTTGGAATTTTACTTGACAGGCACCTTCTTTGCCTAACTAACTACACAACTATCTCAGTTGAAACTGTCTAATGTTACTATTGCAGGCAGATTCCAAATCTATTAAATGGTCAAAAGTAGATGAAAGTATTTTCAATCAAATCCTTCGGGCTTTCTTTCTTCCAAGGTTACCTTTTCCTGCCTGGGCAATCTTTCAGCTGTGTGATCCTTGCTGAAGACTGAGACTGAAAGGCTCTCAGTACTTGGCAGCTTAGCTTGGACCGACAGTGTGAGCTGAATCATAGGTGGTTTATGTCCTTGAGTTTTAGCACAAAGTTTAAATCTAATGTAGAGTTTGAACTCAAGATTTCAGTGTGCAGAATGACATCTTACTCTGTCAATCCTATTTATGAAAGCTGCCACTCTAACACGTACTTTTGTAATGGCAGAAGTAGATGAAATCAGCTGACTTCTTTGTTAGCTAATTTAAGCTAACAAAGCAAAAACTTCTTTGTCAAGCTGATAAAAGCGTTATTTTATAGAAATGGATTGGTTTTGCACTTGATGCTTGGAAGTTCAAACAATTTTTGCTTTGAAAGTATGCCAATTATTTTACCCTCCCTCCCTTCATCAAAAAAACCCCAAAAGTTCCTTTTTCTGTTCATCTCAATAGTAATTTGTTTTACAGACTCTTTGCCCTGTTTATTTTGAAAAATCATTTTCACAGTGTGCTTTAGGGTGCAATTAAATTAGGTCTGGCCCTCCTTCCTAACACTCTCGGTCACTTGCTTGTGAATTTTTTTTTTTTTGTGGACCTAAGGATTTTCTGAAGTGATGCAGGGATGCAGCTGACAGACAGCATGTGTCTGTGGTGCTAGCTGACTGTGAGAGTCCTTTTAGGAATCGTGATCTTTGAGCAGAAACTGCCCGTGTGTTTGTGCCTGTGCCACAAACTGAGGGAAGCATTTTCCCTCAGACAGCTCCTGCCCATGGCGGGGGGGCTGTTGAAGAGGTGGGCAGGGTGAACTTTCTGACTTGGGTACCAGAAACCAGAACTTGCAGTGAATAGCCCAGGTTTTGACAACTAAAATTCTTTACTCAGTGCAGGGTGTGATTTTTTTCCCCAGTTTTGTCTGGTTCAGCTCAGCAACTGGTTGATTCGGAGGTAAAAAGCTGTGTGTTGAAAAAGCAGTGAAAGAAAATGTACTGTTCTTTAAATAATACCTGAAATGAATAGGTGATCAGTTCTGTGTAAATTTGACACCTTTCTCGTACTTGAAAAAAAGAGCTATTAATAATGAAAAATTATGATAGAGAACAGTTATTTCTTGATTTTCAAGGGTTTTTTTCTGTCAGCCACCATGCATTTATGTCACTGGTTTAGATAATGTTTTCTAATTTGAAAAATTATATTTCTGGTGGAGAAAATGAATAGCTCTTGAAGTAAGTACTCTTAAGAATACTGAAAAAGTTTTTCACACAGATTGGTTTTAGGAGTGAAGATCATATAATTTGTGTTAATACAAGAATTGTCAGACTTGAAAAACCATCACATTGAACTGCAAGAGGTAAGATGTAACAAAGTCATTCTTTTAGCATATTACAGAGAGAATCACAGAATATCTTGAATTGGAAGGGACCTACCAGGATTATTGAAGTCCAAGTCTTGCTAAAGAGAGAAAATCTGAAATCAAATAAGTATTTTCAAGA
This sequence comes from Ammospiza caudacuta, assembly GCF_027887145.1. Classification (NCBI taxonomy): domain Eukaryota; kingdom Metazoa; phylum Chordata; class Aves; order Passeriformes; family Passerellidae; genus Ammospiza; species Ammospiza caudacuta. The sequence continues at coordinate 66,784,748 of NC_080632.1, read as the reverse complement.
GCAGTTGAAGAGAATGGTTGTGGAATAAGCCTGTGTGATTCTGGGTGGAGGGCAGATAAATTTACTGAAGTTCTGTGGTATCAGAAGCACATTATTATATGTTAATTCCACACAGTATCTTTTTGTGTGTGCAAGTGTGCACACTGTTGTGTAAGGGATTGTAATGGACACAGTTTAATAGGTAAAATTCTTCCAGTCAGAGATGTTTAAAGCTTGTTCGCATAGTAAATAGCCACATTTAAAAAGACCATCACTTATGGAAAACTCAGTGAAAAAATACGCAGTTTGCAATAGCCTGTGCCCCATCTGTGGAAGTTTAAGTGCTTGCAAGAAAGGGCTAACTGTCCTCTTCAGTCACTAAGATCAAAGAAGTTTTATTTTCCTGAATAGTGTCTGAAAAGTTCAATCAGGAAATTTTAAAAAATAGTAATTCCTAGCTGTTATTTTGTTTAAAGTGTAATAAATTGAGGAAGCTTTATTGCAGTAGATGAGAACAATTCTTCTGTAGTCTTCTGCTATCCACAATATTGACTGGGCTTTGGGAAAGCAGTCTTCTGACCTGCACATTGTCTGGAAAAACCTGCAGAGGTTTGAATATTATTTTCATCTATATATATGCAATATGAATGAGCCATTAGTAGGAGTTCAGACTGTATAACTATAAAGAACACGAAAATTTGAAAATGAAGCAGAATTTAAGCATAGAAACTTGCATATTTATTTGCTCCTTGCTTCTTTACATAGGCATTCTTACCATACTTCCTCTGTTCACAAAAAGCAAGCTTTTATTATCTGAACAATCAGTAATTTCACAAGGAATATTCTTCTTCCAGGGATGATAATTCTGAGAAAGGGAAACAATTTATTTCCAAATGTTGGAGCTGCTTTTTTTTCTTGGTTTGTCCAATGTTTTTTCTGGTATTTATAATTTTTGTTTTTCTTACATTAAAAAAAAAAAAAAAAGGTAAGAATGACACATTTTATGACCATTCACTGATATACTGGAAATTGCATTACATTTTGGTGTTAGTGATGCTTTATTTGGCTTTGCATTGTCAATGTCATTACTATCATAGTTTACTCTCTGTTAAAACACATGGACAGTTGGGGCCCATCCATATTTGCATCTGTTGTCCCATGAATAGATTGATGAGGTATTATTTTACTCCTTTCAGTTTTACTCCAAAGTAATTCTAAATTAGGAGAATCTGTAACAATATGACTTTGCAAGTGACCACTCAATGTTTAGCAACTAAAGATTTTGAATTTGAGTTTGATCTTCAGGGAACAGAGGAGAGAATTTACCAAAGTGGATTTGGTTTAGACATGAGTAATGGCTTGGACAACATGGTGCTGTAGATTATAAGTTTGCCTCCTTTCGTTTATGTGGTTATCTGTGCTAGAAGTAAAGGACAATAAAATGTAATAGAGAAGGAAATGGGAGCCCTCCTGAGGAACAAAAGTAATTATAAAACACTTTGACAGTTTACTATCTGTATACCGTGGCATTTTGTGGTGGATAATTGTAAAAGCAAATCCAAGAGTTGTAATTCACAGCCTGAAAAACAAACCACTAAATTTTATGCCCTTCAACAAATGTATAGTCCGTGTTCCAATGCATACCTTGCTGTGAGCATCCATATGCCACAGATAAGATGCCAGAACTCCAACTTTATCTCAGAACTGATGTCATCTCCACAGTCTTTTTCCCCAGACCCTCGTCACCAGAGACATGTGATGCTTTTCTCCTCTGGCCTGTCTCCAGGCATTGTGAAGAAAAACCAAAACCAACTTGGTTGGATTTAAGGAGTAGTTGTCAATTCTAAAACAAGGTCATGTATGTGTTCCTCTCCGTTCCTTTCCCCCCAATAATTTTTCCTTCTTGCAAATATTCATATTTTCCTCTCAATTTAGATTATTATGAACACACCAATATGTTTACTTTTTTCAGTTTTTTGGTCTTTAAAGCATATCCATGTCTACCAAGTTCACTGCCTTTGGGTACTGATACTGCATCTTAATATGGTCAATTTAGTGTGATTTCATTAATGAGGACAACCCTGATTGCACCACAGACTTTAACAGAATGGAATGCAATTAAAAAATTCCAACAAATGTCGTGGTTTTATCTTTTTATATTGAGGTGGCAGGGAGGGACAGTCAATCAGATCAGCTACCACTGATATTATCTTCAAGTACTTCTGAAATAATGTTCATATTGATTTTCTCTAAATAGTCCTTGTTAACAGAGTCACACTGACAGTGCCAAAGGATGATGTATGTGATTTTATTTTATACTTAGCTCTAAAATAATTAAACACACCTGCTGAAATGTTTGGACTTCTGTACCCTTCTACAGAAGGCTGGACATAAATTGTGCAGTTTTCACTTGATAATAAGATTTTTAGCTATTATATTTATTGGTGATTAGTTGTTTGAATTTTATTCAAACTTGAGGACGTATCTCCTTCAGAATCTCTAAATACAAGACAGTGTTTGCTGTTTTCTGACATATTAGGTATCCTGCACCAGCCCTAAAGTTGTGGATCAACAAGAGTATTTTAAGGACATGCTTTGGACCAGAAAAAAACTCGGTGCTTTTGACACAATATGATTGTTTTGTATTAAAATGGTGGTATTACATAGTTTTAGATTTTTGCTGAGGAAATTGATGTTTTGGTAAGGCTTATAAAGTCCTGAAAAAATCTGCAATGGATAAGTACAGATTTTTTTTTTAAATGTATTTTTGAACCTATTGACATATTTTCTAGTTTAATGAGCCACATTTCTGATCTGATGTACAGTGCTTTACAGATGTTTGGGTTTTTGTCTTCCTAATGGAGAATGTGTTTGTCAGCTTCCTGTGTTGTGCAATAACGATTTCTTAAAACTGAATACAACACATACTGAGAACTCCAACACCATTGTCATAGTCTGTGCTCAGAGAGTTGTAGGATACATGTACATCAATGTTTTTAGCTGCCTGCTTTGAGTGATCCTTCTCTATACATTCTCTTCAAACCCTCATGATTTTCTGGTTGCCTAGTAAAATTAAAATTGGAAGGGTTGAAAGCTGATTCTGTAATGGGAAGCAACTAAGGTGTAGGTACTGATGACCCCTTAGGAAATGACTGATGGCATTGTTTAATGACTTTAGTCTCCAAGTGATCAGAGAAAGAAACCTAATAAAGGTGGGATTTTCCCCTTCTCCCTCTCACCCATCTGGTTTTTTCTGGAGATTCTTTGCAGCCTTTTCAATGGAAGCTGCAAATGCTTGTGGAGCACACTGTTCATTGGTCTGCTAGCTAACTGTCAGAGGATTGAGTTGAAAGAGGAAGGCAAATTCTAATCTTAAAAAATGCTACTAGAACAACAAGTAACTGGTAATATTGGAGCAACACATATGGCACTGAAAAGGCAATAATAAATGAATTTTGTTTGGTGCAGGGAGGAGGAAAACTGGTATCTTATTCTCCTTTCACAGCATATTAATTCAAGAATGGCTTAACTGTAAACAAGAACAGAGAGTTAAGTAGTTAAAATTAGCAACTGATGAATTCTAAGTAAGATCAGTAATCAATTCCAAATGGGGTCAATATGTAGTGGAAAATCTGCAATGAAAGAGACACTAAAATTCACAAGCAGGATTTTTTTCTCTGTCTCCTAGGGGTGAAACCAATCTCCATCTCTGTATTACCTCCATAATAAATATGCACATAAATTATTTTTGAGTTTAAATTATAATCCCATTTTTCTTCATAATTTATATTATAAGTCTTCAAAAGTGGGTGGAGCAGGAATAAAACCGAGTGAAAAGGGCAGTTTTATTTATTACTATAAAAGTTGTTCAGAGAATTGATTTGATTGCCAGTAGCATAAAGAGAATATTCTTTTCAGAGAATGATTAATTTCAAATGAGAAAAAAATCTTTGGTCACCTTCTCCTTAGCACAATGCCATTTAAATATTGACGTTGTCTAGTTATAGTACACTAGCTCATGTTAATGTACAATGATTTCAATTGATTTGGTGCATACTAGGCTATTTTTATTGTTCATTATACACTTACATAGTAGAAGAAAAAACCAAAGTATTTTAACCTCTTTACATTTTTTTCCTGCACGACTTCAGGAAAGATGAAATGTCATTTGTGGTGGGAAAATCATAGTAGATGTATTTCCCTTGCAAATGACTGTCTAAATTAGGACTGGTGAAATTTATTCTTCACATAAATAGCCCTCCAAATTACCTTCTTTCTCTTGTCAGTCTCTATTCTGTGAACTGGTTATGTGTGCTATTTGTGAATTAACACAATAAATATATTCCAGATAGCCTGTTTAAGTAATTTGCCATGGTGTTTCTTATGAACCATGTGTTTTAACTGTATCAAAGACCTAGTAATACCGTTTTACTGTTTTGCTCTAAGTCACAGCTAAGATAGAATAATAATGATTAACAAGATGTGTTAGTCACCCAAAATGGCAAATGGCCATTAGCAGACCATATGTAATTCTTTAGAGTTGTACCTGTTAAAGCTTGTTTTATCCACATATTCTTATCTTTGCAGTAGTTAATTTTCATATTTTAGGACTCTGCAATTTTCATCCCATGATAAATTTCAATATTTTGGCATTTCTCTTTGTTTTGAGATAGAATGAGTAATTGAAGTACTTACACATTGTGGATAAGGGACGGTTTCACACCATGGAATGATTCAATCATTTTGAATTAAAATTTACAAATCTTTTCACATTTTGTGTTTTGTGTTCATTAAAGACAAAGTTTGCTCAAAGTAACCAGGTTGCAAGTATGAAGTAAGTTAATATCTTGTGTGATGGTACCTTATGAGAGTTCTGATTCAGGTCCCTCTTAACAGTTTTTGTCTTTTCTTTGGTTCTTTCTTGGACTGTGCTCTTCAAGCTACACCAAAAGTGGTGCAGCTTTCATGTGATTTATTTCCCTGCTGGAACATAAAGAGGTTACAGAAGCTCTGTTTGTCTAGTGCCTCCAATTACAAAATTGTCAGAGTTATCTAATAAGACCAATAAACATTATTGAATGGGGTGACATGGGGTCACATTTGCCTTTTTTACAATTGCTGTCTTGGTGGCTTATAGCTGTCTGGTTGTTTGTTGCCCAAACTATGTGTTTTCCATTTTCCTTCTCTGCAATTGATGAGATTTTACAGTGGTGTTCTTGTTATTTGTCTGTACTTCGTGACCATGCAGTTAATGCAGCTAAATTTTATCCCTTTTCTCTTGATCATACTCCCCAGGTAGTAAGTACAGGCTTTTTCTTTCTGTTATTATAGCTCTCTGATGCACTGCCAATGCCTCCTCACCTTTATCATCAGCAAACTGAATCAGCATACTTCAAAGTTCATGCCAAAGCAGATAATTCAAATATTAAATAAGATGTAGAACCAACCAAAGGCATAGTACTCAAACATGCCTGCATGTCATATGAAAACAAAAACACTGAAGTAATGTGCAATGTGTTTCTGGCAGGTTTTGATGAATGTTAGATGCAAAGGCAGAGACTGAGACTGAGAAACAAAATCCTAAAAGCAAATGGCTAATAAAATTGTTCCCCTCTATACCATTATTCCACTCCAACTGAAACTGAAACAAATCAGAATTCTTGCAGTATTGCCCATACCAAGAATGAGTCTCTTTTATTTTGCTTTGGTGATTCCTATCTTCTTTAGCTAAGTGAATCTATTCTCACCTTCCCTCTCCCCAGCTCCCAGTGCTTTGTCTAGAAAGAGAAAACACTCAAATGCACTCTCAATCATCTTTATGCAAAGAGGAAAAAAAATAATCTCCACGTATTTAATGGGCACAACTTCAGAAGCTGCAAAATTGGTCATTCTACACCTGTCTTCTTGTGATGGGTGCCAAATAATGTAATTGGTGTGCTAGTCAGGAAGCTGACAGAAATCTTGATGTTTCAGTAGATTAGGTTTTAATATGCAGATAGGCGTAATCCTCCTCCTGTTTTTGAAATGTGGATTTAGTGTGTATAAATTTATTGACTCCTGAATGTTGAAGGACTCATCTCCAGTAAATTTGTCAGACAAAACAGAATATTTTACATGCCATTTGAAAATTATGTGGGTCTGTGAGTTATCTGTTGCCTGATAGGTCCTAATTTTTTATCCATCCAGCATAATAGTTGCAGCTGTGAAAAGTCACAGCAACATTGACATAAAATACTTGCCTTCCTAAGTATTATGAAAAATCTCTTTTAAATTTACTTGTAAGTATTTCCTCTGAAAACACACTGTGGAGGAGTTGGGATTTTTTACTCCCAGGTAGTTGGTTATGGTTCTTCAACAGAGGACCACATCTGTGAGATAGAATAATTCACTTAAATTTAAGGACTCCTTACATGCAAGGGAGAAGAGAACTACCTTGACCATGGTTACAATAAAAATTTTAATTTAGAAGAAAGTCTGTAACCATCTGTACTTCTGTCACAGCCTTTTAAATATGAGCAAGGCAGACAAGAATTGTGCCTAAAATTGGTATGTGGCAGTTTTGCAGAAGAGACTGTATGACATGGTTGCCCATGTTACCAGGAGCTGTCTGGATGACTCAGGAGAGTTCTCAGTTATCTTCAGAATAACTGCATTGATTTTCAGTGTCCGCTTGTTGGCAGCAGTAAGTTCAGTATTGATCTGTTGACACCACCAAAGGATCAGCCAGATTCTCCTAGTCACATTCTTATCTCAAATTGAAATCAAAATGTCTTTGGGGGCCAATGTACTCTCCTACATCCCTAATGCCTGGCTAGTGGAAAATGGACCTAAACTGCAGTTGTTGCTCTCAGAGATAGCTATGCAGTGCGCTGGATGTGTGTTTTAGTGTTTAAAGGAAACTTAAATTTGCCTTCCAGAAAGAATCAAGTCTAATGATATCATGAATGTGCTTTTCCATTTTGCTTGTGAAGACATCTTGTTTGGAAACATTCAGTATTTGTTTCCAGAACTTTCAGCCATTTCAGAGTCTACTGACTAATGCATACATATATATATATGTTTGCAATACAATTTGGAACCAACTGATCTTCCTAAGTAATTTGAGTCTTTATGGTGTAAGAATGGTGGTGCTGGGTCAGATCAAAACAGCTGATATCCTGTCTCCCATCAGCAGTGAGAAGCTCATGCCTAGAAGGGGGGATACAAGAACACATCTATCCTTTGATGCTTGCCCAGAGCAGCCCCTCAGCCTCCAGAAATCTGAAGCTAATCTGAACCTTCAGCTCTGTTGCTCATACCAAAATAGTCATGTAAATTTGTATGCAGTGCTTGAGAGGTGACAGAGAATCACAGAACGGATGGGCTTGGCGGAGACTTATAAAGATCATCCAGTCCAACCTTCCTGCTTGACAAAGTTAGTGGGAGAAGGTTTCTCAGCAATGTGTCCAGCAGAGCTTTGAGTAGATGGAGATAAACCAGGGGAGACATTCACCCAGTGAAATTTTACATTATACATTATACTTAATACCTCTTCACAGTTGTTGGGTTTGGGGCTGCCTTTTTTTTCCCCCTTAGTCAAGGGCTTGATTTGTGTAATTTTTGACTATATATCAAGATGTCTTTTCTTGTGATAATAGGACAATTATTTTGTTTAATATAGGAAATTAGGATTGCATGCAATATTCATAATTTAGTATTTATTTAGAGGGAATTTTCTCTGCCATTTAATACCCTATAACTGAATCTCAGTACACACCTGTTGCAGCTGGGCACAGACTTATTATGGAGAAATTGGATTATAAAAAATTCCCAACTGGGTATTTTCGCCTCATTTCTCATCTCAGCTCTCTGGGTAGCAGACACCAGCTCTGGTAAATTAAACTTATTTATGATCTCTCTGCACTGTGAAAACGAAAGTTTTATTCTTTCCCTGTTTTGTGTCTCTTAACAACTACTATTTCATTAGTGCTTTCTGTGGTTTCTTCAAGTACCTGTTTTGAGGGACCTTATCAAGGAACTTCTGAAAACCGAAGTGTCAAAATCAATCAAACCTACTTTATATTCAAAATCTTACTGAATCTTTCAAAGAAGTTCTGTGGTTTTAACACGGAGCTTCTTTTTACAGAAGCCACATGAATTCTTCCCCAGGCTCATATATGTATCCATATATCCACAGTTCATATTCTTAGTGCTTTAAATGACTTCAGCCATGCAGAGCAACAGCACAGTACTTCAGTTCTCTCTAATTAACATTTTTAAAAATTGTCACATTTGTTCTGTTTTAGTCTAAAATAGCTATGTCAGTGTTGTATAAAGGTTTAGATATCACTTCAATTTAAGCTATCTCATCTGTGAGTTCAAATTACTCAAATAACTGAGTCTCATCCACTGCCCATAATGTACAATTGATCATTTTATCTGTTTTTCCAATGTTTTTTGCCTCTTCACTTTTTTCTATCTGTGTGAGCATTGAAGACCTTTCCTTTTTTCCATCTGTCTTCTGAGTAAAGAAAGATTCTAACATTTGAAAATATCAGATTTATAACAGGGTTTTCAAAATCTTAACAGAATTAAAATTTTATAATGATCTTGCAGCCACTTTTCAGTGTATTGTGGCTGTTCTGTGCTTGCTGAAGAGATCACCCTCAACACAGAATGTTTTCCATTTGGTGAAAAAACAGGTTAGATGTTACTCTCCTGTCATTTGATGCAGGTGCCCATTGACAGTAGGTCTTAAGGAAGAGGGAAGCGGCAGAAGCTGCTGCTCATCCTTGCAAGGTTTCATCCTATACCTTCCTTTTACTGTGCTAAGGCACAGTTTGGGTAAGGTGAAGGTCTTTGAATATTGTCACTATTTTTTATGTTTGACCACATGGTGTTAGCCCCTTTAAGTCCAGCAAAGGAAAAATGTTCATGACTAAGTATAAGCAGAAATTTTGTTAGATTATTCTAAATCCCCATGCAGTGCCAAATAAGTTCATTTTTCTCTTTGATGAACTGTGCAATGGACAGACCATTTTGGGAAGCTGACGGATAGAAGTTGAGTTCCAGACTAATAGACAGATAGAGAAAATTTAGTTTGTGTTATAGGCATAGTTTTTGGTATAGAAATTGTGAATTACTGTTATGAGTCTTGCATCAAATTAGTGTTTTTCAGTGCTTCTGGAATATATTTATATAACCATTTTTTTTAATATAGCTTATAAGAGAAATACATGTGGCCGGAATAGGCTGGAAAATATATTATCCTAATTGGACAGTGAAATATGTGCCTAAATGACTGCCATTTAGCCTGACAAAGCTATGTAAGGGTGTTTCAATATCTACTAATCAATAATCTGAATGATGGCTCCTTGGCTGGTTAGTCCTTTCTGTCAGCTTCCATTGTCTCTGCAATCATCTATGACCTTACATTACAGCGTCAGTTTTGTTGTAGGAAAACTCAATTTTGTTTAACTGCTAGGAGGTAAAACATTTGACTGAAACTAACCATGCTTATCATTGTCCCTGGAGCAATAAGATGCTGTTGTGAATGTTCTGTAATTCATGCAGCTGCTGTGAATTCAAATGTGTGCACACATGTGTAGGTGCAACCTTGGGTGGATGGGAGGGTGAGTGGCAAGCTTTTAATGTGTAGTGACTTTTGTGATTCCTTTTGATGTCAGGTGAATGGGAACCACCAAGAGGGTGCACTGATGGAGATTAAATGAGTGCTAGGTATTTAGAAGTCTAATGGACTTATTTTTTTGTGTTTGTTCCATCTTCTATCAGTGATGGACAACACAGCATTCCGAATTTATGTTAAAAATACTTTCCAAAGTTGGTTGAAAGCTGTTGGTCATAATAGTTCTTGGGGCCCAACAGAGGTGATAAAATGCCTACATCAAACAATGGAATTATTCAGGCTGGAAAAAGGCCTCTCCATAAACCTAATGCTGTAATATTCACCATCAAACCATGACCTCAAGAACTGTGTCTCAATGTCTTTGAAACACCATGTTGCTGTTCTTCCTGACCATTTCCCCTTGGATTCTGAAGAACTCATCCTGCTTCATATCTCTGAATTCCAGCTCAGGGGGCCGGGTATCGCAGGGTAACCCATCGGTGTGCTGCCGGTGCTCTTGGCCACAGGAGCACCATGGCTGCACGGGTTTCTTCTGTGCCTCATGAGGTGAAGTCTGGAAGTGTGTCAAGCTCCTGCAGCTGTACAGAGCAGCCTTTCTCTCTGTGCTTCCCCACACCTGAGATGCTCCAAGCATCCAATATTTCTGAGGCGCTGCCAGGACCCCAACTGGTGGTGTCCTTTCCCACAGAGGTGCTCAGAAGGGATGTTTTGAATCTGCTCTTTCTTTCGTGCTCACTCCACATCTCTTATTCTCAAATGGTCAAGCTTCTGCCAACAGCTGCTGTCCATTATGGCTCACAAATGTCTAGTTGTGGCTACAGATTGCTTGTCAATTTCTCACTTTCTCCAGCTAAATTCTTTTTGTGTATCTTCTTGGGGTTACCCTTCTAATAACCTGACATGATAAAACTTCTCCTTTCTTCCCCTGTTGCCACACTGTGCTTCTCTGAGTAGTGGAAAGAGGAAAGCTAAGTGAGAATATTCTTCCTTGCTTTTAGTTTTTCAAAGAAAATGCAGAAGGCTGTTATCTCTGATTTGGCCTTTTCCACAGCCTTGATTTGTGTTAGAATCTTCTGGTGCTGGGAAGTAACAATGTTTAACCTGATCCCTCAGTCATTCAAAAATGAACATTTTCATGGACTCTGAAAGAAGTTACTCATCTCAAATGAACTGGCCTCAAAAAATTGAAGAGAATGAAATGAGCATTATGATGCACAGAAACTGTTGATTTATTGTGGAGTGTCAGACTTCATTTAGGGCTCTGCCTTGAACTGGGAATCCTATGAAAATTTGCCCTGCCGTGCTGAGATAGAGATATGTCATCCTGTCAATGATTTCCCTTCAAACTCCAATACAAAATACATGCTTTGAGCATACCTTTCTTTCATAAAGTTCTCATGTGCCAGACTCTCTACCAAAGTAGCTTACCTTGAAAGATGAAGTGTGAAAATTATCAGTTGGCCATGAAGACTTTTGCCTCTGAATTTCATAGGATTGGACTCTGACAAGGTTGGGATGACTAATGGGATGGGTGTTCACTGATTTTACACCAGCCCCACCTCCAGCTTTTCCCATTTCCAATTATGAGCCAAATCTACTACTGAAATCAGTATTTTCTGACTTTCAAGTCTGAAAAGCTGCAGAGAGGTCATTGTTCTTTCATCGCCATACAGAGTGCTTTCCAGCTTAGACTGCCATTACAATCATTATGAAACAAAGCTGATTTGTTTTTGACCTAACGTATATTTAACATAAACCCTGATTTCTTCAAAAATGACAAAAGGGAATCTTTCACTGTAGATCACATTTTTTTGTTAACATTTAAGAAATTTTGCCCATAATAGCATGAGCAAATCTTGGTACACAGCAAAAATATTGGAAAATATGCTTTCGTACAACACTAATTTCCCTAAAATTTCATAAATTCAGCTTTAAAAACTGTCTGCAGCCTGGGGTTTTTAGTTCACTGACTGATGGTGAGAAAGGAATTGTTAGTTAGAAAGCTGTCTTCAATTCATTCAAGTGATTGCTTGGGTAGGCACAGTTATTCTTGTTAAATGCAGATACTTAAGTGGAAGTCACAGTACTTGGAAAACAGACTGCATCTGCAGTAAATCCTTTGCTCACCACTTCTGCAAGTAAGAATTTTGTTGTACCATCTGCATGCTTAAATGATGGTGAATAATTCAGGAATGGTGATGCTGCTTCCTGTGTAGTGATCCTATTGTTCTCTTCCTTCTTCTTAGCAGATTTTTTGTAGAGGAATTTTGTTTGTTTCTGCTGCTCAACACCAAGAGAGTTATATGGGGAGCTTGAATAATGATGGTCCTGAAAGGTGTTTGGAGACTTGTCGAGCACCTTTTTTGTCTGGATGTGCTGCTCTGTCTGTTCCCCTCAGCTATGGGCTCAGGAGCCCTGGGTGACTGAGGAAAGAGGGATGTCAGTAGAAGGTGTTTTGCCCCTTCTCAGGGGTGCTTTGTGTGTCCTTACAGCTGTTCCATCATGCAGCCTGCACTCACAACCAAAAGAGAGTGGGTGATGAGTGTCTCTTCCACTTGGAACCTCATCCAGGATGAGGTGCCTCACCTCTTGGGAAAGATCGTGCTGGAAATGAGAATATACCAGGACAAGTGGTACATACACCATTGCAAACTCACTTTTTTTTTTCATTAATATTCTAAAAGGCGCTTCTGCGTTTCAATAATTTTAGTTTTACCAAGACTGAAGTAGTTGCAGAACTAAAATTTCAGTTGTGCCAAGGATAAAAGATTCCTGTGCTCTACTTAAAAAGCTTCACCAGGTGACTTTTAATGAGCTAGTCAGTGGAGAGTTTCTGTGGTCTACTGATGTTTTGCATAGGCTGGCAAAGAGAGAAGCTGTCATCCTCTGTCAGCACTGTTCTCTGGCTCTCACTGAGGCTGCCTGAGGACTTCATCTGCACACATGCCTTAAGAGACATCAACTTCCTGTGCATGTAATATCTGCTTAGTTTTCACTACAATTACTTTGATCAGCCAAGGCTGGGACATCTTCAAGGTTCTTGAGTAAATTGGGGGATTTAAAAGCAATGAGTCCTTGTGTAGCCATACTGATGGAAAAGCAGCAGCTTCAGGTAGAATGATGGAAGGCAAGTCTGTTATGATGAAGGATAACAGGTTTTTGGGCTTTTCTACTAATACATTAATTGTTATTTGTAATTGCATTGCATTAATTGCATTAACTTGAATAATTCCTTTTGAGGGAAACTGCAACATGCATATGGGCATCCTCTGTGATAAAATATTGAAAGTCCAATACATCAGGGCTGGTTCATGCTGTTGTTTATGTTATTGTTTAGGATCTTATGGTTTAAAGAGCTATTTAACGTTGTGCTTAGGGGTGGTTATCCTTCCTGTAGTACTTCAGGCCCATAGGATTGGGCTACCTTACCATCTTAGGGTAGCTTTTAGTGTGAGACAGTGTTCATATCGGTTTTATACCAAAGAACTGTGAGATTTTAAAGGTAGCTCTGAAATGTGTAGTCCATTTCTCTCTGCTGCTTTTTATGCTATTATTTGGATTTCTTCCTAGAAGTTGTGCTCCATTGTTCAAAGTATTTCCAGATGTTTCCATGGGGTACTTGCTTTGTGTGATTGCTGTCTCTAAGGTGGTGTTTGCATGTACTGAGATCTTTATGATATTGTCCCTTAGCTCTTAAGCAGTATTTTCTAAGAGTCACCAATGTATATTTATAGATACTTATGAGCAAAAGCTAAAGTAATAAACTGTGTCATCAGACATGCATACAGGTCTGTTTGAAGGCAGGGGTTTTGCAGAGGAAAAAGCATTTGGATTTCATCAAATGGAAATCATGACTGACTGCTTCAAGCTATGCTTTCTTGCATATAATTGAGGGTCATGATTTTTGCAAGTGCGTTAAATTCTTCTGTGCTGTGACTCCCCTAGCTCACCACTCTTCTTTTACAAAAGCTTATAGCGTGACCACTATAAACTCTGTTCTTTGAAAACACAAATAACCCATCTCTTTATCTTCAGGGAGAAAAGACTTTACTTTATATTGAAGACTTCAATTTTCTTTTCAGGATGATTTCAGACATCATTATTAAACTATATCCAGCACTCTTCTTTGCTATTCTTGCCAAATGCTTGCATGAAAGCATCAAAAGCCCATTGCTCTACGCTAGAAAGACTAAAAAATACAATTTCTAAAGAATGGAAAGTAATTGAGAGCCCTTAAGAGTGCCAGGACCAGCTCAAAGTACACTATAGAATATAGCATCGAGTGTAGCAGCAATTTGCAGGAAAGTGTAGAGACAAAGGTAAAAATATATATGTGTGTGTGTGTGTGTATTTGTATGGAGTAACAGAGGATGTGTTCAGCTGTCTCCAGACTTGCCAAGATTCACCTCCATATTGAATAGATCATGGGGATGTAGAGAGGTTTTATTGTATGAATTGACTTCATCTGGAGATTCCCTGTTGGAGGCATTTGTTTTTTTTAAGTTAGCTGGGGAGGGGTCTTTCTGACTAGTTATTTAGATTGTCCAGATTTGTTTTAATTTTTGTGTGCTCTCAAGCATACATTCCCACATTTGGAGTGTCTACATTGAAAAAACCCACCTATTTTTGACTTGCTAAAGCAATCATGACCTGTCTATAATGACCTCTTATGATAATCCATGAAAGCACCGAGCAGCATCAAGCAGAGGAGCAGACACAGGACTGTTGACACATCTTGTCCATTTGAATAAATTGCAGCTACTTTTAACTCTCAGATCATTTATAACTGTTATTTCAATGTGTTTACCCAATGTTTCACTGACCCTGTAGTTTTCTGTCCTAGACTGTCTCCCTGTTATTTCTGAGAAGGGTGTGTGAGACAACGTCATAAGCTGCATGGGGGTGAAAGTCTTTGACATCTGCTGCCTCCACTTGTAATGAGGCCTGTTACAGGGGAGGAAAAAAATATGTTTGATAATTAATTGCTCTTGAAAAATGAAACTGTCTTGCCAGTCACCTTGTCATTCTCTGGTTCTGACAAATACTTTTCTTAAGGGTTTTTTTTTGCCCCTGGTATTTCACCAGTGCTCATATTGTCTTTTCCTTTAGAGACAGTGGCAGTTTGGCGTTCTTATAATTTTCTCAGTCTAATAGTTTGTCACTTATTTCCCATGAGTTAAAAAACAGCCACTTGGGGCTTTGAAATGTCTTCAGATCATGCTTTTAATATTCTGAGATAAAACTAATGAAGGCAAGCAATTTTAGTAACATGTAATTTATCTCTCCCCAGTGTTAAACTGTTACAAAGCTGTTAAATTCTTCTGCTCACCTGAAGAACTGACCCTTTAGTAGAAGACAGAGATTGAACTTGAGCTTTGCAGAGATTTTATGACTGTTTTTTTTTTTTTTTTTCACGTCTGTACCAAGTAGCTGGTCAACGATGCTCCTGGTCTTTCTTGTAACTCTCCTTTGCCTTTGACCCTTCATATTTGGCCTTGTTTTTTAGAGATGTCCTGTGCAAGCCTTTACTTTCTTTGACAATTGTCATTAGTAATATAACCAATTTTGTTTTGGAAAGGTGGGATGTCTGTTTCTTTGTCGTTTTTTCTTTTCTGCTTTTTCCTCATTGGGGTTGAGGGAAAGTCCTTTTTGCTATGTTGGTCTTTTATTATACTTTCCTCTCCCTGACTTGCATTGGACTAGTTTGCACTGCTGCTTGTTGCTGTGTTTTCTGCATACTTTCCTGGATGCTCTTGCCTTAAACTTACCTGTCTCTGATCCAGATTCCTGGTTCTGAGTGTGACTTCAAAATAACAAATGCAATATTCAATTAGTTACCTATTACACCCTGTACCCTATGACTACATAACTGTTTCCAATGATTTTTCAAAATCATTCATATTCAGCACTGAACAAATGTAAATTGTAGAAAACTGCTCTGTTTTTTCTATTGTACTTTCCTTTTTTATTTTATTTTATTTATTTTCATTTCTCTTTATTGAAGCCATATCCTTTTGTACAGCATTCACCTCTGAAACATTGCATGTAGTAATATTTAAGTCAAATAGCACATATACATAGCTGCCAAAGTTTTTGTACTGAATTATATGTGACATTGCTCATATTTATTATTTTCAAGAGACATTGAGGAACAGAAACAAAGCCATTCCCATGGAATATTGAAAAGGCTTTTGTTTAGTGATGTACCAATCAGTACCTTCTCTGTGAAGCTGGAAAGTTGATTTTCTATGAATTGTCCTTCCAAACAGAGCTGCCAACTGCAAGGAGAGTAAATATTAACTATTTCGGTAAATATAGTCATTGTCAGTTACATTGGATTGTACATTACTAGTTACATGGTATGTCTAGTGAAGAGTTACAGTGGGCTTTTTCCAGACAGAAGAAATGGACACTTTGTGGATATATTTACTTATAAATGGCAGAATACACCATTCACATATGTGGAGATTTCCCCCTTTTCTAAGGGTTGGTAATTATTCTATGTTGTATACCTACACTCATTCATATGAGTTTTCCAAATTTATTCATGGAATTAGTTTCCATAAAAAGAAACTTATATAGCAACTATATTGAAACATGAGAAAGTCAAACACATTGGCAGTATCTTTTGCATAGAGCATGCTGTCAGTTTGTTCAGGCTTAACAGCCTTATGTTTCTTTTCCATGAGATACGGGGTGCAGTTGTATTCCTTCTGTGAATGGGGAGATGTAGAGAGGTAATATGTTTTTGTGCTTGCTAAGAAGATAATTCCTTGAGTAGTACAGACTTAGTATTTTTCATTTCACAGGGAAGAATTCCAGATCCTGTGAGATGTCACAAATTCTTAATAATTCATATAACCAGCTGTGCTTGTTTCATCTGTGAAAGGCAAGAAAACCCAAGGGTGAAATGGTGCTAGTATCTACATCTGATAGCAACAAAACACTTTGAAAGAAAATCTAAAAACCTCAAAATCTGAGTAGTTGTAGCATTAGTTACATTAGAATACTACATTTTACCAGATGCTCCTGAGTACTACATTTTTTGATCCCTACAAAACTGAGAGTGCTTTTGTTTGTAATTCTGATCTTTCTAAAAAATAATTTAACTTACCATTTATCTCGCTAAAAATTCATCCATTTCAAGATTTGGGAGTCCTTTTTAGCTAGGCACCTCAATCCAGCTCCATAGGAGATCTCATGTTACAAAAGCCAAGTTCATGCTTTCAGTATGAGACACAGCTGTATCATTGGTGTTTTACAAGAACTGCTGAACCTTTCCATGATACCAACTTTTACTTCCAGAAATAACTGTTGACTGAGTGGGCCATAATATAAACTTCATTTTTTACTTGTATTTTATAGATCCAAACAACTGTCTAAATCTGTTTTCAAACTGTGACCTCAGAGTAACCTTACTGTTTATTTTCAGTTGGTATGGTGTCTTGCGAGGTAATATCCCTCAAACTATATAGGTTTGTGTCCTTTTACTCAAGAATTTAACTTTTTTAGTTAGGAATGCAAAAAAGTATATAATGGCACCAATGACTAGCTGAGGAAGTTGCTTTCTTCTCTTCTCTATTATCTGGTCTGTGTTGGCCATTGCTATGATGGGGATGTCTCATGCATGGAGTAAAGAGGAAGGTATAATGTACAGTGAAAACACGGAGGCATGTTTATAAAAGCAGATTAGGCTGTTCATAAAAAGTAGTTTTATAAAAGTATAACATCAAGATGAGATACACATTTTGAACATTTCAAGAAAATAGATAGTGAAGTGAAAGAGCTCATTCATTCAGATTATAAATAAAAACTTCAGAGTAGTCACTAGGTGTCTGTCCAGTCTGTTGACATGAAGAGTACACAGTTGCACAATCAAGATTTCCTTAATAGATTTATCAGGACAATATATTCTTAAAAACATTAATATTTATATTGAACAGTGTTCGAAGTAGATCTGTCACTTGAAGATACAAAATTGTCTGATATTACAACAGTTCACTCAATGAGGGTCAATTTTAAGTGTGAGAAGGAGACATACAGTATTTTAATATTAAAGTACACAAAAGGACAAATAAAAACCCTTGAGAAAGTACAGACAGCAATACGTGATGTCAGGAAAGTCAAATGTCTGCTCTCAGAATAAATTTCATTCTTTGACCTGTTACACTGAACATATTTTTAGTTAGATTGTAGGTGTCCTCAGCTGATTCTTTCTTCACAATTCTTGAAATGCTGACTGAGGTCCTAAAAATGCATGGAGAAGAATAACCCCCAGATGGCAAAAGATTAATTAGGAATATGCTTAGAGCCTGAGGCCATTCACATTTGTGCTGTACAAGTTGTCCAATTTTACTTTCAAAGAAATGTTGTACTTAAACTTAAAAGGGATGGATTACGGGACTCTTTGAGGCTCTGAATGTTACAGTGATACCAAGAAAACATTGTAGAAAATGCATCTCTTCCCTTTCTTTTTTCTGATCTGTTCTATGGCACTCATGGAATTAAGCTTTGGAGCAGACTCAAAATACTTTTGTATTTCAATCTTTTTTTTCTCTTTCCTTTAAGACCTATTTTATTTATTATACATGTATATAAGTGTACTTAACTGCACTAAATTTGCAACAAAAGGAAAATCAGATTGATTGTAATTGTGAAAATAACTGGCTTGATGTGAGCCACTACTCTTCACTTGAGGAAATTACACTTGAATTATACCTGAAGGCTGTACTGCAATTCAGTGGGACATTGACAGGCTGAAGAATTTGGCAGAGACAAGCCTAATAAAGCTGAACAGGGGCAAGTGTAGGGTCCTGCACCTTTAGAGGGATGACACCCAGCAGCAGCACAGGCTGGGGGCTCACCCACTGGAGAGCAGCTCTTCTGGGTAGGACCTTGTGGTGCTGGTGGGTGACAAGTTGACCATGAGCTGGTCATGTGTGCCCTGGGGGCCAGGAGAGACAGTGGTATCCTGGGATGCATTGTGAAGAGTGTGGCCTGCATATCAGGGAGGTGATCCTGCTCCCCTTCTTGCCCTAGTGAGGCACACCGGGGTAGTGTGTTCATTTTTGGTTTCCACAGTTGTAGAAAGATAAGGAGCTACTGAAGAGGGTCCAGTGGAGGCTGCAGAGATGATGAGGGGTCTGGAGCATCTGTTATGAGGAGAGGTGGGATCTGGGTCTGTTTAGTCTGGAAAAGATTGAGAGGGGATCTCACTAATGCAAATAAATAGCTCCAAGGTGGGTGCCAGGAGAATGAGGCCAGACTCCCTTCAGTGATGCTCAGTGACAGGACAAGGAGTTACAGCAATAAACTAAAACACAAGAATTTCCATCTCAACTTGAGGAAGAACTTCTTCCCTTTGAAGAAGGAAGATCACTGGAAGAGCTGCCCAGGGAGAGTGTGGAGTCTCCCCCTCTGAAGACATTCAAAATCCACCTGGGGCCATTCCTGATTCACCTGCTCCAGATGACTCTACCTTGGTAGGGGATTGGACAAGATGATCTCCAGAGATCCCTTTCAACCCTAACTATTCTGTGATTCTGTCAAATTGTGGAGATTTGAGGGATTTAAATGACAAAATAAGCTTACATTTTAGAGTGAAAGGCTTTGCAGATAGGAGGATAGTATAAAAATAAAAATTCGTGAGAAAAGAGAACAAAAAGATGTGACTCTGCTCTTAAGAGCAGTTCTGTGAATAGCATTGTATAGACAGACAAAAGATCTTTTTGTATTTTGTTAAGTCCTGGATTAAATCTCTGATTCTTATAAAAGAGAATTTATTTTTTCCTATTCATTCTAATAGTGCTTGACCAACAATAACAATTCTTCAGTCTTAACTGAAGACTCAACTTGTGAAGGCTGAAAAGAGCTTGAAAACTGAAGTCAGTCATATAACTGTTATAGTTAAAATCAAGCATGTTTTTAAAAGCTGTAATAGCTCATGGTCACATAAAGCAGTTCAGCAGAGGATGTTCAGATAAAACAATATGAGCTCACTTTCCCTTCTGTTCACTCTTGCTTTGCAGAGGAGATGTGTAGAAATCTGCCACACTTTCTCTGAATCCATAGAAGAAATAACATGTCCAACATCAGCACCTGGATTTGTTGAGTAAAGTGAAACTTTACAGAATACACTGCAAAGTTTTCACAATTGCCTGCTGTTGTGCACTTAATCTTAGTCTGTAAGGCACTGTAATGATTGATGAAGTGAATTAGGCCTGCCTTTCCCACCGTATACTGCAGTACAAGTATTTGCGTTTTAGTGGGGGCAGATGCAGCTCAGGTGACTTGTGCACAATTCCTGCAGATCACGGTGCCACTGAAGTTGCAAAGGCAGTCAAAGGATCAGACAGGGAAGTTTTTATATTCCTGCTCTCTGCTGTGGATAAAGGTACTTTCAAGTAACCTAGAACATACTTCATTCCAGAAGTCAGTTATTTTTAATTTCTAAAGAGTTTTTCAAGGGTATCTTTTAAATACATGTCATCTGGAACTTTTCAGTGTGGCTTGTGATTCTGCTGACATGAAATGTAACTGTTTGCTTCTATGCATTATTTTTTTTCCGAAGGAGAAAGGTAATTTCAATGATTTATGAACTCAAATGTAAGATCTTTAAATAAGCAGGAAAATTAAAAAGTCAGAGTATCTGAAGATGTGTTTTCTGTCAGTAACTGGCAGAAAGCTGCATGGAGGAGGGGATGGAGGCTTAGTAGCAGTAGGGGTCCAGAAAATGTGTGATATGAAACAGAGCAGCATTTACATACCTGTCATTCAGAAACCCTATAATTCCACCAAATTTGGATATAGAATCAAATTCAACTGCTGAGCTTGCCTGTGTTTTCTTATATTAAAAGGAGAATGAGTAAGATATGTTGATAAAGCTTTCCTTATTCAAGTTAGGCAAAATCAGTTTCATCATTTTTAGAAGTGAGGCTCCCCTGCATGAAAAGACATGTCAGCAAATTATATTTGAAGCAAAGTGTGAAATTAGTCACCCTTATTTCTACAGCATTGTGTGATTATGTAACAACTGTATATACATTTATGCAGCATATCTGTAACAGATGTGTTCCAAACTCCCCAGATGCTTTCCCTGAGGGCACCTTTTGGAGCATAATGACATTTGAATATAAACTGGAGAAACAGAGATAGTGAATAATTACAGCTCTGTACAACCCAAGTAGCATTGTCTGCAGCATCATTTTGTAAACCAGTTACTATTATTGTCAGAATAAACCTGAACTTTCATTGAAGTTTACCTTCCTCACACAGTCTTCACAAACTTCACTTATATCAACAAGAAAACTTCCTATCCAAAGTCAAAATCACATCATGACAGCACTTCAACACATAGGTAATTTACTGATGCTTGTCCTTTTGCCATCATTAGAATGAAATTGTGAAAGCTACAATAGTTTCCTTGCTGTGAGCAACATTTACCCTGAACATTTCTTTTTTCATTCAATGCCATGCAGTGTCATTGAACAACAACAACAGGCATCAGGGCAGCCATAAGTAGCGTGTCTGACCTACCGGCTAGGAGGAGAGAGGGCAGAGATAAGGGGTTTCTGCTTGGGGCCAGCTTCGCGTTTGGGGTGACCCCGCTGTCGCCATCAGCCGCGGCGCTGGCCGTGGTGCTGAGTGCCAGAGCCAGGACGGGACACGCCCGAGCGGGGCTGCAGGGTGTGGGAGCCTCACGCTGGAGCAAAAGTCATACAAACTGCTAGAGGAGAAAGAGAAAAGAGACTGGTGTTCCTAGCACAGAAACTGGGAAATAAAGATTGCTGCATGTTTCATTTTCCTTGTAAGTAAGGATGGCACGTGGTGCTGCTGTGCAGAAGAGTTCAGGAAACCGAGAACTTTGTCAAACTTTTGGGTAGTTGGCTGTAATTGAATATAAACATTATTTTGATCAGACTTATTGCAGAATTGCTGCTATGATCATTTCAGCTAGGAACTGTGGCAGAAAAATTTGGTTGGAATTGGAGGTTATAAGGAGTGGAAGCAAAGGAGAAACTCTGTGTCTAGCCTTGTTCTTGCTTTTAATTTGAACTGAGAGAACAATTTTTCTACAGTTTGTTCAAGTTAAATGGTAAAATGGCATATCTAGGCCATTTTTCCTCTTTCAGCCTAGAAACTTTTGAAGTCCTTTATGCTGAGCTGTTCTGTTTGTAGATCACTGATTTCTTTATCCCTTTGCAATATTGGTAACAATTATGCCAATGATAAGCAATGCTTTTTCCTGCCACAGAACGGAAAATATTTCTACTGGTTTTTTTTTTACTGTCTCAGCCTGAGAAAACTTATTTTAAAATTTAAATTTTTGTATGGTGTGCTGCATTTGCAGAAGTCCCATCATGTTACAGCTGAACCTGCTTGATCAAAAAGACAAGTTTATATGTTTTGGAAGAACCTCCTCTAGCAGTCTTCTGCATTTTCCATGCCTGCTCCTATGTTCTCACACATTAGTAAGTTAACCAATATTAAATTGGTAGTCAATATTAGTTTTTGATAGGCATCTTTGCACCTTTTCATATTTGGTGGAAATTCTTACCCTTTTAAGCTACTGCAAGCTACTTGTTTGTTTTGCTGGAAGATGTGCATAATTAAGTAATTCTGCTGATCTTACTTTAGTTTTGGTAATGCAGCTATTAACAAGTATCTCCCTTATACAATTCAGAACACAATTTACAAGCTGCAATGAATTACTCATTTTCTTTGGCTGAAGTCTTGACAAGCAGAAAAATCTTGGTGATACTGTCAAAATGAAAATCAGTTGCGGAAAGCTGATGTTTTGTTAATGTTTCCTTAAGCCCTCTAATGTTACCTCCTGCCAAATCCCTGCAATTAAATGTCATGGACACCTGCAGATTTTGAGTCCTGTATTGAAGGCAGCCTTTGTTTTCTGGCAGGGGAATTATCATATTCCCAAAATCCAGTTGATAGTCTGTATTTCTCTAAGATTCTGACTTGTCACCTGTTCAAGCTATCACTCTTTAAACAGCTCATGAGCTTCAACAGTGTTTGAAATGTGGAATCACAGTTAATAAGATCATATTCTTTCCTCCTGGGTTTCTCTAAGTGATGATTTTGAGTCCTTGCTGAGGTCAAATAAATGTAGAGTGGGACATTGGAAAGAAGCATAAGAAACTATTTCTAATCAAGTAAATTAGCTTACTGTTTTACATGTATACTTAGCTCACTATACTATTTTGATGAAAACTCAATTTATATTCTGATGGAAAGATTTCCAAAATACTGCCTACTTCTCCATTGGAGAAAGGATTTAACATTTTCACTTGCAACAGAACATGCAAATGTACAAATTGAGTGGGTTTGCTTTCTATGGAAATAATAGACAAAGCATTTGTAACTAACTAGAAAAGATGCAGGTTCTTGTGGTATAAATAACGCCAGTTTTTCTGGTGTTTCTTGTGTGTGTGCTAAGTATAACTAATAAAGATAATAACATTTCCAGGTCTTATCCATTACTCCTTTTTTGGTCACACCAGATGTGTATTCCACATACCTTTTAAACTCTCCTGAAGGTGGGGGAAGGGGAGGGTCCATTGTTTTTCCGGTTTTTGTTTGTTTTTTAATGTATGCGTTTCTTTCTAGTCACACATTTTTATCTTCTCTTGGCATTTTTCTTTGAACTTGATAATGTACTTTTGCCTTTTTTATTTCTGCACAGAATGTTATTTTAATGGTTAAACTAGAAGATCAAATAGGTGGTCATGTTGGCCTTTTCGGCCTCCTTTTGCTGGCTTGTTTTCACTTTTGAGAACCTTTGTTGCTCAGTCTTACCTAGAAGCTTGTCAGCTTCTTCTTCTGATTTTCTTGCGATGCCAGACCTCTTGTTTGGTATGTAACCAGTTGCTCTGGTGGTTTTCTATCTGAAATGAAATGACAAAAAAGAAATTTCTAATGTGATGTCAAAGGGAGGACTGAATCCACCATCCCTGAATTAATTTAAAAATTTCAGCTTGTAGTGTGTTTAGGCAAAGAAATCTGAAAGGGAGGACGGGATGCCAACTGAGAAGCAGAGTTCCAGAATGGCTTCTCAGCTGTGCCATTCTTCCTTCTAACTTCACACACCATCTTGCATCTTAGATCCAAGGTCAGCTTGAGTGGGCTTGAGGCTAGGGACAAATTTTTCACATGTTCTTGGTAATGGTAAGCGAACTGTAACAGGGCATTCTCACACAAATGGTAGCAGTGTGAGAATGACTTTGGAGCTCTTTGTCGCACTGGATCTCCTCCCTTCTTCTCATTATCACTCAGAGCTAACACTTTCAGTGCACTCACCGCTTTCTTTCTGTGATGCTTACCTGATTTCAAACTTTGCTAGTGTCCAGATGTTTGGTTTCCTCTGGCAGCAGAAAAGTCATTTACAGTTTCCAGATCAAATATACTGGACACTGCCAGATTAAAAGCACCTTCTCTTCAGAAACACCGTTTTGTACATTGAACTAAGTCTCATTTTGCCTTTTGCTAGCTGTAAAAATGGGAAAATCATCCTAGAAGTGTGAAATACTTCAAGTACCCGTAGAATAAGGAATAAATGCTTCTTGCTTTTGCATATGCAGAATATGCAGAGAGAAAAAATGCAGAATGTTGACAGAGAAATTTGATCTTCAAAGTTTTTTATGTCATTCTAAAACAGTTACTTACAGTGTTTATATGGCAGAAGCTTTGTGATCTGTCTGTATTGTAAACTAAGGAACAACTTCTATTGACAAACTGGGACAGCTGTCAGGAGAGGAAATGAACTTCATTGTTACCATTGTAATTTGCATTTCTTCCATTTATACTGTGGGGAAAACATGGCCTTGCCTGTGTGGACCTAATGTGTGACTCTGAAATTGAGGTAACTCCTGTTCTTTTTCAAGTGTACTTTGTATCTGAGACATCTTGTATTTGCCCCTTCCCTGAAAGTTTATTTTATTCATTCACACTGACATCTTGCACTGTCATTTTCACTTAACACCCATCTATGCATTCAAATAGTTTTCTTTGTTTCCATTTTAGGATATCTATAAATCTTTTTCTAATCTGTCTTCTGAGACTTATCAGCTGCAATGTTGATGTGACCACTTCTCATCCAACACTTTTGTATTTGCATAAGGCTGAAAGAAAATCTAGGCATGTTAACTGGCCTGTATTAAAAGCCAAAATATATGTGATTTATTTCCTCAGTGGTTTTAGTTGTCATTGTTTATTACTATTTCTGTGTCCTCACAGTTATAGTAGGTGAATCAGAATTTAAGCAGGCAAATGTCAGCTGTCTTCCTTCTCAAACATTCTCGCTGAATCAAGTAATCTTCAGAGAAAGTTGAGTTACACCACATCCTAGTGGTGGGAAGTACCATTCCCTTGCCATTTTTATTTTTGTGACTACCTGATAACATAATTTTAATAAAAAAAACACATTTTATGAAACATAAAGTTACTTCTTAATATTTTATTTTTACTATGATGATTTTGCACACTGTTGGCTTTTGCTGATTTTTTTCATGGCAGTTTAGATACTTGCAAAATATTTCTGTTTAGAAATATTAACCTGCAGAATATGACAAATAACTCCATGGCTTCCTGTATTGACTTGTTTTCTGCTGTATACAACAATCAAGTTTATCTATGGATGCATCTCTTCTTTTCGTAAATACTGTGTCACGGGTATGTGGTCTGATGCAGTGTAGGCTGACAACTTGTAAACTTGAACATATAGTGAGTTAATAACATTTAAATCCTGACCAGGACCAGGTTTTCTGTGCCTTGCATGGTTCCCAGGCTGAATCTATCTGATTGCTAAAATATGTAATAACTTTCTGTTATACTTTGCTGCATGACATCACATGAGAGGATGCCAGAAAAAAAATAAATAAATAGACTTGAACCTTTAAAACTCCATGGGTGATATGAACTTGTGGAATATTGTTGTGCAAAGAACACAAAATCAGTTATTCTATTTTTTCCATATACTAGATGGAAAAACACCGATATACTACTATTCCAGTCACTATATATTAGCGACTGATGTGCAATCACACATTGTGCATGCTCTTGTCTTGCTGGCAATGCTTCCCTAATGCAGCCCAAGATGCCTCGTCCTTCATTCCATAACCACCCTTATCTCCAAAGCCTTGTTAGGGTTTGTATCTTCCCTGCAATTATTGTTATTGTTTATTTGGATTTTGTTTGTTTTAGAATATTTATTTCTCACTCATTTGAAACAGGCTCACTGTAGTTAAACTAATCTACTGAACACTTGACTGAATCAGAATCCTTTATCTAGTCCTGTGTAATAGCAGTTCGTTTTCTTGGGCAAGATAAATTGTCCAAGGATGAGAAATTGTCACATCTGAGCAACTAAATCTTGTAGAAATATACTCTTTAAGTGATTAAGAAAATTAAATTTAAAATGTAAAATTTAGCTTGAATGATAAATGACAAAATGACAAGCTAGCATATTCTAAAGTCCATATCTCTATGGCAGAAAAGTAAGGATCAAATATTATTAATCATTAGTTGTTACTGATTCAGGAAATAGGTTTATAACTTGTTTGCAGGACACATTATGGCAAGAAAATGTGATTGTTGCTGTTTGTTTTATTACAGATGGTTGTTCCACACATATTTATAAATTCAAGAAGATGTTTTGCCCAACAAAAGCTTTGTGTATCCACAGCTTTCCCTTAGTGGCGCACATGATGTGTTGCATGTTGAAAAACTCATGGGAAATATAATAGGAGTTTTATTGGAACTTTAATTTAATCTGAAGCGAGTGGCCACATGCAGGAACAAAGAAACAGCCCTACCAGTTAGCAAAGCAATAACAAGTATACATTTAAGCTGGTTCTGTCTTTTGTTGCTAGGGTTTCTTAATGGGAATATAGGAATCTTGCTTCATTTAATCTAGTCTTGAATATTTCTTGGTTTCAAAATAAGATGTGACATGCCACTACAGTGCCTTTTAACTGCATTCACTGTTCCTCTAACCCAATAACATTTTATCACCCCCAAATCCAGATCTCTCTCCTCTCCTCTCCTCTCCTCTCCTCTCCTCTCCTCTCCTCTCCTCTCCTCTCCTCTCCTCTCCTCTCCTCTCCTCTCCTCTCCTCTCCTCTCCTCTCCTCTCCTCTCCTCTCCTCTCCTCTCCTCTCCTCTCCTCTCCTCTCCTCTCCTCTCCTCTCCTCTCCTCTCCTCTCCTCTCCTCTCCTCTCCTCTCCTCTCCTCTCCTCTCCTCTCCTCTCCTCTCCTCTCCTCTCCTCTCCTCTCCTCTCCTCTCCTCTCCTCTCCTCTCCTCTCCTCTCCTCTCCTCTCCTCTCCTCTCCTCTCCTCTCCTCTCCTCTCCTCTCCTCTCCTCTCCTCTCCTCTCCTCTCCTCTCCTCTCCTCTCCTCTCCTCTCCTCTCCTCTCCTCTCCTCTCCTCTCCTCTCCTCTCCTCTCCTCTCCTCTCCTCTCCTCTCCTCTCCTCTCCTCTCCTCTCCTCTCCTCTCCTCTCCTCTCCTCTCCTCTCCTCTCCTCTCCTCTCCTCTCCTCTCCTCTCCTCTCCTCTCCTCTCCTCTCCTCTCCTCTCCTCTCCTCTCCTCTCCTCTCCTCTCCTCTCCTCTCCTCTCCTCTCCTCTCCTCTCCTCTCCTCTCCTCTCCTCTCCTCTCCTCTCCTCTCCTCTCCTCTCCTCTCCTCTCCTCTCCTCTCCTCTCCTCTCCTCTCCTCTCCTCTCCTCTCCTCTCCTCTCCTCTCCTCTCCTCTCCTCTCCTCTCCTCTCCCTGGTGCTTCTCCCTCCTGATGCTCTTTCTCTGCTCTGATATGGGGTCCATCCCATGGGAGACTGTCCTTCCCAGCCTTCTCCAACATGGGTTATTCCCTTGGGCTGCAGTTCTTCACTAACTGCTCCAGTGTTGGTCATTTTCCACAGGGTACAGTCCTTCAGGAATTGGCTGATTAAAATAGTTTTTGGGCTGGTGTCTCCTCCTGTGAGGCAAAATGAAGAAAAAATATAAAGAAAGTTTTTATCAAAGCAAGACCAGTCAAACAAGAGCTTGACTATGTCTCACACAGAATCACAGAATCACAGAAATTCAAGGCTGGAAGAGACCTATAAGATCATCAAGTCCAACCCATGTTCTAACAATTCAACTAGATCATGGCAGCAAGTGCCACATCCAGTCTTTTTTTGAACTCTTCGAGGGATGATGACTCCACCACCTCACTGGGTAGATGATTCCAGTCTCAGTTGCTTCTGTTTTACTGCTGGAAAAACACAAGGTCCTTGGAGAAATGTTTTGAATTTCCAAAATACAAAAATATAGACAGCAAGGTCTGTGTAGCATATCAATAAAGAATCTTGAAACTTTATGTTTGAAACATTGGATTATGAACTCCCTTTGACAACATATGTGCAATTAATAAAGCATACATAAATAATTTGAATCAAACTTTCAAATGCTAGTAGTAAATAGTCATTATGAAAATACTGCAAAATATTTTTGCAAAAAAGAGCTGTTACTGAAATGGCTGAACCTAACATAATTGCTGGTGTGCTGTATTTCCAGTGAATGAAAATTACTGCAAGGCACAGACTTGAAGCATTGATAGAGGTCTTTCTCTTCTTTGTTAGGTACCACTGTTTAAAGGAAGAGACCCTGAAAATAAATGACAGCTTTCTACCAATGCCAAGAAATTTAACTTTCTTTGTTATTGACCTAGAAAAACCTTTGAGTATTGCAGCACATAAACAAACAGAAGTATTTGGCCTTTGCCTGAAAACACACCAGAACTCAGTCATCACCTAATGAATTGCTGCACAGTTAGAATATTTCCCCAGTCATGAGAAATGTAAGCAATCTAAATAAGGATCCATTCTACTGTTTTGTGAATTTATGATGTTTGAAACAAAGTTAGTGATTCGTGTAATTCACTGAATTAAAGAATTAACTCACTCTTTGTTTCATGACTGCTTGATGACATGAACAAGAAATTGTCATAATAAATTAAATACAGTACAGCAAAAGATGAGAGAACCTCAGATATGTTTTCTTTAAGAAATAAAATCATTATGTATTGTCCTGGAATGTCAAGGCTGCATAGGAAGGGTGTTAATTTTTGTTGCCCCCTTAACATGATTAATATAAAGTTATTTATTTTGGAGTCTCAGGATCCTTGTGACTGAAGAATGATCAGAAACATATGCTTGGATTTAATGTAAAAATGCAGAGCCAAGAGCTGGATTCTCATTTTTCTCCTCTCAGTTGGCACAGTGAAGAGAAAAATGGAAATTATATGCCACAACTCATAAACTCATAAATTTATTTCTTACCATTTCAGATACATTTTCCAATTGTTTTGCAGTTTCTTGACTGAAGAAGAAATGTGGTGTGAGGTTGGGGAGTTCATCCATCCGAATTTTTGTGGTGTTCTGCCAACACAGAAAAGTTATGTCCCTGCTGGAATTTTACCTAAACCCCATATCTGTCTGCCTGAGACATGCACAGAATTTAGAACAAGGCAGATAAAAGGTTGCAGAGTCGAATCAGTCACCTAGTTAGTGCTGAGCAACATTAATTTAAAATGTGCTTTCTGATGGTCTGGTTCACTTTTGCTCTCAAATACAAGAGCATGGTTATGAAAGAAACTTTCTGAAATGGTAACTGCTGTAATTCTGTCTGACAGCTAACCTCTTCAGTCCTGATGATTTACTGAGAAAAGAAACATGCATTGCCATGGTTATCTTGAGGAATTTGATAAGAAACAGAAGTGTTCCCTATACCAAAATCTTTTCTGTAGCCTTTCTCACACATCAATTTAGTAACAAAGACTGGTAAAAAGAGTATTTGTACCTAAGGGAAAGTGGCTAGGGAAGGAGAAGTTTGCTAAAAATACTGTGCTGTTTCCCTTCAAATGGTATGTGGGGAGAACTGAGAAATTGATTTGAGTTCTGTGAATCCAGTTACAGAAAAGAATTAAGTGGCTGCCAAAAACAGAGTATAAACCCTCCAGTAATAGTGATCACATGTATTAGTTGATTCATACCTGGTATGAATACCTGTATACCTGGTGAAATGATGTGTGAACTGAAAGTATTTTAAAGAATTCTGGTATTTTTGTCCATGCTTGGAGAAAAGGGTGTGTTGCTCAAGTAGAAAGAGTTTTGTCCCGAAACACTTGTGGGATAACTAGAGTTGAAAATAAACGAAGTAGATGATTTGTCAGAAAGAAAATTGGGTCATATCCCTTTTCCAGAAAGGTGTTGTTCTTGGATATGCAGGTGGAGGGGAAAACATTACAAATAGATGTAGTTTTTCTATAAAGACCATATTTGTCATCACAGTGCATTAATGAAGCAACTGGAAAGAGGAAATATCAATGTTTTGTCTCTTTGTGATTCTCTGCTTACACAGAACTTTTAAATTTTTAAAGTATTTTTCACATTGCTTTTCTGGAATGCCTGGAGCTTTTTTCTTCCTTTTTTAAAAGTACTTTTTTCATGTCAGTGTTAAGTGCAGATGCTGGCTTTTTAGAAATCAGCTATGATACTCTTACTGTAGCCACTGGTCCATTACATAATGAGCTTCTTGAAGTGACAACCTTAAGAAAAGAAAGTACATATAATAGAAGGTTGCAATTTTGAATAATCCACAAAGTAAAAGGGGTGAACAAACTGGCGCAGGTAGCTCTTTTCAAATCCAGTGGTAGAAGAAAGTACAGTGTACTTTTCTTGTCACTCATCTCTGGATAAGCGATTCCTAGCACTCTTCAGTAATTGTTTATTGGTTTGTTTTTCTTAAAAATAATATGATTTGATGAATAGATGGCTTTTTCCTAGTTGTTGCCTATATAGCCTGTTGTGTGCACCTAGGATTTGCCTAGGGCCATGAGATGCCATCATGCCATGAGTGATTGACAGCTGCTGTAAGATGTATTCTTTCATTAGCATGGCAGAAAAACTGTAGCTGATCAAAAGCAGCAATAGTGGAGGCAGTTACATACTTATTTAAATGATATGCTGCAAGAGCACTTAAACCACATGATATGGTTGACTTAAATAACCTCACATTTACAGAACAGCAGTAGGCAGGTAAAGACACTGCAAGAAGGCAAAATGCACCTACTTAATCTATTGTGATAGTAAAAGATCAAGTAAAAATGGTTTATTTTTTCTTACATTTTTGCAGAGGGGCATAAGGGAATTTCAGTGCTTTTGCAAGTGAAGATGAGCTTGAGGGAGAAGATTATAGGCAGCCTATTGATGGCGGATTTGTATGGTGACTTTATGCATTCTTCTTTAAAAACTGGGGTTTTTTCAGCTTACAGAATGAGTTTACTTTCATATGAAGAACAGACAGACAGATATTCTTTAAGGATGGTGGTTCTTCAGGATTGAAATTTGAATACTATGAGTCAGTCTCAGTAGCATCTGTCAGACCACAGACTGGTCAGTTACACAAGGTGTGTAGAAAGGGCACAGGCCTGTTTAGACCAGATTTTAGTGAGAAATGAGTTATGCCCACATGCAAGCATGAGGCTTGATACTGCAGTTTGATGCAGGTAGCCACAGGTAATTTCTTTTTTTTGTTATTATTATTTTTTTCCCCTTCAATTCCTGAATCTGTATTTTTTAAATGGCATTAGGTGTACCAAGTCTGCACAGCTGTGTTTCATATCACTTTTGATGCTGCATTGAGCCTCAAAAAAATTGGCATCACATTTAATTATGTTCAGCAAGTGTTGCATTTTCTCTAAGATGCTTATGATTAAATTAAGGTGTGAAAAAAGAAGAAATAAAGACCTAAGCTATTATGTATTCTTCACTCCATTTTATGCTTCTCTGTACTATTGCTCATTGCCTAAGCTTGAAAAGTAATACAGTTGTTCTCCTCAAACTTGCAGTTTCTCTCTTGCTCTTACTCTCTTCTGTGGATTTTTCTTTTTTTTTTGTCTTTGCATGCTCTGTGTCCCCAAACTCTGAAACCATGAGCCTACATGCTTATTTTCTATTTGCTGCTGCTTCTATTCTGAATTCCTTTTTCTCACTTCCTCTCTTACTATGCAGCTCTTCTCTTGGTGTGTCTGCTGACCCACTCTGCACACTCCCACCACCTCCTCCTCTCACCACCTTATCTTTGTGTGCCTGTCTTCTCACTTCAGCATCCATCCCTCCTCAGCCTCCCTCAGTGTCTAGATATCTGCCTATCTCCTCTCCAGATAGCTAGATAAATATAGATACATGTATACACGTCCTTCTCCATTCCTTCATCTAAGATGGCTTCTCTATTTTTTTTCTACCCAAAGGTTTTTCTTCCCTGTGTTCTTCCTCCTTTCTCTTCTAGTGGTGGTGTGCTGTGGGGAGCTTTGTGCATGCCCCACGACACAGTGTAGGTGCTTTCCCAGAACAGTTTTGTCACACATGTTAGTCTGCACTGGTCTGGGGGCACGTGAGGGGGCAGAGGATTGAGAGATGCATGAAAATTTTCATTTTGACTACATCAAAAGAGTTTGCAATGCTTTTCACTGACAAAGACATGGAAGGACTCTGAATCATGAGAGACTGGTACCATGGTGACCTTTTTTTGCTGCTTTTGAGAGTCTTGAGAAGAGTTTGCCATGACCTGCGTTCAAAAACTCATTGCTCTGTGGGCTGCTGTACTTAGAAAGGGTGGGAGCAATTTCCCCTATCAAAGACAGCTACCTTTATAGGTACCTATATAAAGCTTTGTTGGTGCTCAGAGTTAAAACTCTTCCAGGTCATGTTATACCTAACCTATTCAAAATGCCCTTAGGACTGAATGAACCATGTTCTAAAACTGCCAATTGCTCTCTGTTATCTGCAAAGGGAATTCAGATCATTATCAGGGAGGTACACACTGACATTTGATTAGATGAGTTTTGCTCACTGTTTCTGTACAAATGGAAAGAAAAAAATTGTGTTGAGTCAGACAAGCAATTTGATGGTTCAGAAAATGTATTCAGCATTCCCTGTAGCATCACAAACTGTCAGACAAATGGGAAGGTAAAGTCAAAGTAGAGCAAGACTCTGCCAATGAGATATCTGATGAGTCTGCTAATAAGGAAGAGTTACTCAAAGTCCTGTGTTTTACCAAAAGCTCATGTAAATACTGTGCAGAGCTAAAATTAGCCAGAGGTGTTTAGTACTTAATGTCTCAGGTTGTGGTCTTATCTTTGCAATATTACATCTTTCTAAACTCCCTTGAACTGACATTGGAGTTTTTACACTTTTTTCCCTCTCTGAAAAGAAATAGTTCCTTGGTTATACCTGAGAATGCCCAAGGGAGCATAAATTTGTCTGAAAAGAGCCAAGCTTGGTTTGAGGTTATTCTCTTGATGTTTGTGGAGGTTTTAACTGTTCTGTCAGAATACATTGTGCTGGTTGCTGATACCTTACGTGCTTTGGCAGAATTCTTCCTGATTTTGTAACCTCTTCAGCCGCTTTAACTCAATACTAAGACGAAGAATTGGTTCTTTGTAAGATTAATGTATGCTACAGAGGTACAGGTTTTAAAAAATCGGTAAAACAGACAATTTAAAAAATGTTGCCATTTGCTAAACATTTTTTAGTGCTCAGTAAAATGGTCTTTATAAGAAAATCTTAGGCATTTTCACCATATGATCAGCTCATGTTACTGATGTAGTATCTGAAGACAGAACTAAAAGATGTCTGCTTTTTCCACAGTGTCATTATATCTAATAGCATATTATCTCCTCATTCAGTTTGCCTTTTAAAGTATCATGGCTGAAATAATATTGCACCTCTTACAGTTACTGAATGGAGCATAGTGTTCACTTTATTGTATGAAAATTACTTGAAATAACGACAAGATTTTTTTTTTTAACTCATGCAAAAATTTATACAACACAACCAGAGCAGCAGTTTTCCTTAGAGAGTTGTGTAGCCCTGCTGCAGTGTTTGAGTCAATGGAAGTAATTTCACATTACTGCTGTATACTGCCCATTTCTGGTACTTATAGTACAAAAATAGCCTGGCATGTTGATTATTAATAGCCCTTACAAATTTAAGTTTTTGAGTATAAATGAAAAACCAAAAAAAAAACAACACCACAGCAAACGTCTAAAACAAATGTTCAAAAGCAACCCAAACAATATTAAAAAAAAAGAAAAGTGCCAAAAGACTGTGAGCCTACTATAGGCAACCACATTGTAAATAACAGTATTTTCTGCAGTTTCTGTAACTGAAGTCATTCTGTTTACACATGATCAATGTAATAATGAACTTTTGAAGAAGGTCCCAGGTTGCAAGCCTGGTGCTCTGCCTTCTGCCTCCCTGGGGCTGTGACTGGTCCCTGCCAAGGGCCCCCTCCCTCTTGTCTGCTCTTCCCTGGGAGCAGACCATGCTTCTCACATGAACTTTTCCCTCTCTTCAGGTGATGCCTCTTGGGGCAGCACTCCTGTCTCAGACTAATGGGATGCATCTTTCTGATGAGGGACTAATGAAATTAGAAAGCCAGCATTCTTCTCTTTTTTAGTAGTATCCTCATTCCTTTTACTTTACTAGAGGCAAGGGGCTTTCATTTATCACACTCAGTGTTTTTTATTATCAAACAGACTACAGTGCTATAAACCAGGTAGCAAAATAATTACCCTTAAATCTGTCTTTACAGGCAATTACTGTTAACTCTTTGCAAATTAAATCCAGTCTGGTGGACAAATTATGAAGCTCTGACTTACTATTGCAGTTGATAGGAGTAGATTTAAAACTCTGGAAAATCATTAAATTATAGTCAGGGAGATTGTTTGCACAAACTGAGGGAAAACAAGCTACCTCTTCATTTTTTTAACACTGGCACTAGACCTTCCTGATTGCTAGAAAATGTGTTGAATGCAGTGTTCCTCCCTTAGGAACAAAATGTGGTGCACTTACAAAATTTCTTAGGCCCTTTGGTGAGAGAAGGGGAATGAAGATGAAAACAGGGTAGTTTATTGTGTGATATGATAAATGGGAAGTTTGTTGATTTTAAGTTTTCTAAATATTTACAAAACTATGTTGAGCAGTAGGTTAGCAATAGTTAATTTCAGGAGGAAGCTAAGCTAAGCCCATTTTGTTGATACGTTGGAAATCAGAGTCTTCTGCATCTATAGATTGCTTTAAAAGATAAATTAGGGGGAAAAAATTAGAATGATGAAGTCCTCTGGGCCATATCTTACAAAATCTGTGCTATTTCACAGAAATCAACAAGTGACCCTGTAAATCTCATAACTGGGAATTACTTTTGCTGCCTACATTGTTGTAGTGTGACTGCAGTGAATGAGTATGAAATGCCATGAGTGAATAAGAAATGCCATGAGCCAATTGAGCCATGATGTGATAATTCAGGATAACTTCTCTAATTACTTTCAATTTTATGTACCTGCATATAAAATGTGTCATATAAATGGTGAAATCATTGCTGAAGTACAAGCTGGGACCTCATTAAGGTCCTGAATAGCTTTAGCAGTTTTATCAAAGACTGATTACTCTTACCATTTATCTTCATGGTGCTACAACAAATATATCTTTCATCAGATTTGAATGATTGGGAATTCCTCTGTTTAGATTTTCATTTTTCCTAAGGTCTCAAGGATACTCTGTTCTTCAGAGGGCACTTCAGCATCACTGTGCCATGCTATTGCTTCCTGAGAGTGGTCTAGATTTGGGAGTTTCAAATACTGAGCAAATACAAATAAAAGGTGGTGCTGTGACGTGACTGATAATTCTATTTTACCTTCCAGAGAATCAATACAACTAATTATAAACTTAATACAGAGCATTCTTTTATGCATTATATGTTTTGGGATTTTCAAAACACTAATT
Source organism: Ammospiza caudacuta (assembly GCF_027887145.1). Lineage (NCBI taxonomy): Eukaryota > Metazoa > Chordata > Aves > Passeriformes > Passerellidae > Ammospiza > Ammospiza caudacuta. Next base: position 66,749,313 of record NC_080632.1, on the reverse strand, counting down.
CAGTGGCATAAAAAAATAATCACAGGTTGAGGAATAATCCATTAAGTATTGCAGTGCAAGATCCTATCTTCTGTGAAAGGAGACATTCTCCATTAGAAGTTTATGTATGCTTTCTAGGAGACAGAAGGCTGAAGCAAAGGCCAATATCTGGGAAATCAAGCAGATTTCTAGAAACTATGATGATGGAAAAACATTATCACTAAACAAAGCAAAGGGAGGTTTTCTTTTGATTACCATTTGGGGTGAACAGCTCAGTATTTGAAAGTGCAAATGAAATAAGGGAACAAAATATACTTTGGCCAGGAATGTTGCACAGTTTTCTCACTTTCTTGTGGCCCACAATAGCATTTTGTTCCTCTGTAGTATGATAATGGCAATGCAACATGCACTAATCTTTGTTATGCAGGATTGAAAAATCTCTGGCTCAAAATCACACACGTAGATTTTACAGTACTACGTTCAGTCCCCGTGTGTTGGTGAGGTGCTTTGCCTTCTGTGCTGCAGTGAAGAACGGATTCAGCTCCTGGCAATGTTTGGAGCTCATGGATGAATTGTCTGCTCTTGACTGTGCTGCTGTGCAGTGGAGGGGACCCCTTTGAATTCATGGGCAGTGAATCACTGCGTGGGAGCTCAGTGGACCAGGAGTGGGTTCCCAAGCAGGGGCAATGTGGTGTTAGTCCAGCAAAGGGATAATGTCTGACTGGTGCAAATAATACAGTGTGTCCTCCTTTATGTGACTGGCAAGAGGGATATTGGTAAATGTACATCAGTTTTCCTGCTGATAAACACACTAGAAATATTCGAACTCCATCTGTCCTGTTTCCTTCCTTTGTTTTGAGAGGAGAGGGAGGATTAGCAGTAAATAATAAGAATATTGTTTGGAATTATGACATATGGAAGTATGTTTGCTGAGTGTGACTTCATAATATTTGTCCTGTTCTCCTCTTGAGAGCTACCCTGTGACCACACCTGGGAGCTGTTTCACAACCCGGATGAATCAACCAGAACAATGTGGGTCTTTTGAGTCAGGATGACCTTTTAAGAATTTTCTCTCTCTCCCTCTCTCTCTCCAGAGCTCACCATATGGCCAGGCTAGCTCAGCATTTCTGCAGCAGCCACTTCTGATTTCTCTGCTTGTAGCCAGGCCCACCCTGCTGCAAGCTGTGGAGATGAACTGTGTCAGAAGTTAGAAATTCTCACTGGAGCTGGAGCACATTTAAATACCTAGGGTTTACCTTTCAAGAAGGCCAATATGCCACTTCTTAAGAACTCTGTCTTAATTTGACTTCCCCAGAGAACAAAAAAATGAAAGACTGATGTCACACACTGAGAAATCAGTTTCTCATGTAGTAAGATTCCTGACACAAAATAGTACAAACCCTGTATTTTAAAACTAAGGGGGTTTGCCCTGGGGGAATAATTCAGGAAATGTACTTAATTTTCTGCTATTGTAGATCTACACTGCAAAACAGCTCCCACAGTAAACTTAGGTGTTAGTGAAGATATTTGTGAGGTCTGTGATCTTTGCCCTTTGGTAAAAGCTAAGAAATAGATGAAGTACATATCTCCTTTCTTTTTAATTTCCCTCTTCTGTTGTGTTTTTTGTTGTTGTTGTTTGGTTGAGGCCAGGGGGTTGTTGACGGGTTTTTTGCCTGTGTGTGGTTTTTATTTCAAAGATGTAGTAATTCTGTGTTAGAAGACTGATGCTGCCAAAGGAAGGTGTATTTTACTTTTTACTTTTGGAGCAATTAAGGCAGAAATTTAGGACTTTTAATTACTCCTCTTCACAGAGATTACACTTCAGCACCCTGCAGTTAGGACCAGTCCTACTCCTTTGCGGCTGGCAAATTTGCCCTGTAGATAAATTTTGCATTTATGCTGCTATAGAAAGGCTTACCAAAAAAAAGGATGTAAAAAGCACTCTAATTAGCTAAATGCAGCCGTAAGGGTAAATCCAGGGATGTTGCAATAAGTGCATTATAGCAGTGTGTTATTCAGGTAACAGGTTTTTTCCTGGGGGGACTGATGGGGGCTTTGAAAAGTCCTCCTCATAAATAAGAGTATGGAGAAATGAAGCAATTAATTTTAAATATATTACCTGAAGCTTCTAAGTGGCTTGTAATGCCTATAATTAGCTTCATGGAAGAACAAGAATATATAACAGATGGAAATATCTCAGTAGCACCTGCTTTGGTGTAAATTTATTGCTTATATCTGAATGACAAATAGATACAGATATGCAGGTGTTACACAGTTTTTCTATAATCTGGAATGACAGCTCTGGTTCTTCAAGTTGCTCTGAGTGTGCTTTGTTCTTTAACTGACATATTTTTCTATGTTGTGCAGTCATTGTCCACAAATACAGCTGCATGACATCACCACATCCCACTTCTGACCTAAACTCTTTTTCAGACCTAGATTAGATATCCATAGTTGAAAGCCACTCTTCACTTTTTATATCCTGCCTCAACTTTCTTTCCTGCCTCTGCCTTTGAAAGGAGATAGAGAGGGTTTCTGAGTGTCTCAAGCAGCAGCAGAGTGCATTTGAGGCTGTCAAAATCTAAGGAGTGCTAAACTTATCCTTCACTGGGAAAATGGTTTGCAGGAATAGTGCTTGTATTGAAAACTTCCCTGTAAGTACTAGAAAAATATCTTAGTACTTCTGATTGTCCCGTTTACTGTTTTCATTTGCATAACGTCATTCCCTAGGAAAACAAAAAAAAAAAAAACCAGGATTTTTGTCAGTGTTACTGTCAGTGTTACTGTTTTCAGTGTGGTAAGCTTTAGATATATTATCTCCTAATCAGTTTTCTTCTTACAATGTGTGCTCAGCAGGAGAATAAAGATGAGGGAAGTGGGTTTAAACCCTCATTAGCACCAGTGCATGTATGTTGTGCATGTTCCAGTGTCCTGCGATTAAAATCAAACCGCATGATTGCATGTGCAGTCCTCAGATCTTATGGAGATTATGTTCATTGTTCTTGCTTCCTACAGCTAAATATCTTTTGTGCCTGAGTCAGTTTGTAGAAATAATGTAGTTCCATCACATCACTGAATCACATTTTTTCTATAAACAGGGAAAATGTAGACTGTTTAAGGTTGTAATATTTTACAGTTTAAGTCTGTAATGTTTTAAATATGAGGTATTTTAGTTTATGCTCTGGCTACCTGACTTGTTAATTGACCCCAAATAGGACCATGAGAGTTGCTGAAATAGTGCACAATCTTCTCAAAATGCAGAAGTGCTAAGGGGAGAGCAACACATCATGGGCAATAAGTTACAGAAATGCTGATAGCTCCAGTGGGTGAATGGAAAAACCAGAAAGCTGCAGGAGGAAAGGGACAGAGTGGGACAGAGCCTCCAGTGTCCTTGAGGCTACAGTCTGCACTGTGCACAAATCTTTGGGATCCTCGAGCATTTATAGAAAATGCAATACAAAAAGCTCTCTTTAATGTGCAAGGACTGTTTAGCCACAATCATTAATATTTTGTCAGCCATAACAACCTGGTCTTTTGTCAAGACAGGACATCATCCTACACAGATTGCTGTGACCTTTGTTCTTGCAACAGTTTCTGAAGTTTGTGAGTGTATTCAAAGTTTAACAAGCTTCAGTATTGTTTCATTAAAAACATTTGCTTCTTAACAGAATTTACAAATTGGCATTGCCAACAGGTGTGTTACTAAGTCAATGGGGAAAAAAAAATTATTTTCAAAGGTTCAGATGGAGGAATAAGGAAAACATTTCTTCTGAATAAAAATGTGGATAAACTTCTCAGCAAAATAGTGAGCCTAAAAATATTTTTTTTAGGATGTATCAAAGAATTAAAATTATATTATATTTTGCCCCCTTTTTGGAGCCAAAGCTTTTGAGAGCCCAACATTACTAAAATTCTACATGATATTGATATAGGGTAAAACTTTTTGCTATTTTGTCGGATAAAAACATTAATAACTAGGTATTTGTACAGAAAATATTGTTAAAGCATAACTGAGCATCTAGAGGGATGGTGATTGATCACGAGTCTTGTGCATCTGCAGTTAAATCTTCTAAAAAGAATTCTTTGATTTTGGATAAATTTTGCCAAATCAGGCACAAGCCCAGAAGCAGAATTTTGACACCTGTAAAGCTAAGTTTGCAGAGTTGGACTTCACATGAGATCTCATTAAAGGTGTTTCTCTCCAAGCATCAAGAAAAGAAATTGTGGGAAGGATTGGCAGAATTACAGGATGCATTTCACGGCTTGGTTCTTATTCAGAGGAGAATGTTCTGCATGTCAATGTGACACCTAATCTGCAGGGCACAAGGGCGTGTGCAGGGACATAGAGCAATGTGTAGGGACACAAAGTCATGTGCAGGGGCACAGAGGAATTTGCAGAAATGCAAAATAATGTGCAGGGACACAGAGCAGTTTCCAGGGACACAGAGTAGTGTGCAGGAATACAAAGGGGTGTTCAGGGACAAAAAGTGATGTGTTAGGACAGAAAGGAGAGTGCAGGGACACAAATGTGGTTCCAGGGACACAAAAAGAGATGTGGGCACACAAGTGCTGCTGAGGGACATAGAAGAACCTGCCTGTCTGAGAACAGAAGGCCTTTGAAGTTCCATGTCCAAACCTTCCACCCTGCTGGTGCACCACAGCTCTTTTGCCAGGCTGTGGCTGATGTGGGTGCTGGAGCTGTGCCTGCTGGGCACTGCTGCTGTGCAGGGGACACAGCAGCCACTTGCTGGCATGTACAGCTGATCTGCATGGCTGTCACCCACTTAGGGCTACAAGAGCATGAACCAGCACATGGACATAAACATGACTGCTTGTTTTGTTTTAAGTCACTCTCTGAAGATACACACAGAGCCTTTTTAAAAACATCTTTTTAAAATGTGAACATGTGAATCCTGTACAGACTATGTCTTAAATACTGCCTAAATGCAATTCTGTTTTACATTCCAGTGGAGTTTGAAAATGGAGTATGGATGTACTCCTTCAGGTATGTCTTTGGAGTACGCTGTGCTTGAAGTTTCAGTATGGTGGGGAGAACATGAAAGTAATTTATTTCCAAACATCTAATACACTACTGTGCTGAGTTCATTGTGTAGAGGAGTACAGACTGACACAGATTAGATGAGATTAATTATCCTGGGTTACAGATCAGATCTGACAGCTAAAAAGCCTCAGTCTTTTGAAAATGGAAACTGCAGCCTTTCTCTAGCATCACCAATTAAATACTGGCTTGATCAGTGACTGGTGTAGAGAACTTAAAGAAAAGATGAAAGATGTTCATAGATGAGAAGTTCTGGAATCTTCTCCTTGAAAACAACAATTTCATACTTTGTAAAAAGACTTCCCTAATTTCAAGGATTGAGTAGTGGTGACACTGTCATGAGAACAATTCAGTGTATACTTGCCTACAGATGTGTGTGATTAATTACCAAGATGGTCTGTGATCATGGTTATTGAGAAGAGCTTCTTAGCACCCTGTTGAAGTTCTTGTGGGTTTAGCTGCACTAGGAGCTGTCAAAGTATAGAATGGTGAAAATTGGAATTTCAGGAAAAGTGGAAAAGGCAACATGGAACAGAATATACAGCAGTAGCACTGAGAAGGGAGGAAGATGAAGGAGCATTATTGATTAAATTTACTAAACAATATATTTTAAAACTGTGGTGGGGAAGAGAAAAAAGGAAGAAAAACTTAAGTACTTTAATTAGTAGGGAATACTAGCAAAGAAAACATTGTGTGGAAAAAGCTGGGATCTTTAAAATGTTAAAGGCTCAATTAGAGCAGGTGTGAGAATATTTGAGTCAGAGTCCTGATGTCACTGGTGAGTTGGTGATGTTCATCACAGAGTGCCGAAGAAGGAAACTTCTGGGAGGAATATCATAGTTTTCACCTGCAATCCTTCAGAGTGACTGTGGGCAGGGGGGTATGGACTAGGTGGAGTCTGTTGAACTGAAACACAGAAAGACATTCCTACCAAAAAATGTTTTTTTTAATATAGATCATTGCTCCAGGTGACAGTTGATGCAAGAAAGAAAGAGCTTCAGGTTTGGAAGTTGGTCTTGTGTTTGATGCAGAAAGAACTGGAAGCTTCATTTAGCTCTGGAAGTCAAAACTTCCATCTTTATATTGCAGGAAGATCTGGAGAAGATGTGACCATGCAAAATTGCCAATTACATAAATGCTTTTCAGGAGGGAATGTGGGCAAGCCAGTCAAACCTGCAGCCTGTAAGCTCAGACCTGTTAACCTTCACAGCTCCAGAAATGAGAGTCCCTGCTGGCATGAAGGCTTCTGAGGATGGAGCTGGAGGGAGGCTTTGCAAGAGGCTGCCCCTTAACTTTGAATTGAAGCTGCTGAAGATGGTGCCAGAGGTGTTTGTGCTGAAGGCCAGCACTGCCATTGGCCAAGGGAACTCCCAGCTTCGATGACACAAGTGGTTGGGAGTCACTGCTGGTCCCCTCTGCTGCTTCTCCCCCAGCAGCTCTAAGGCCAGATGAGCTCAGCCGGGCCAGCTGCTTACAGTGCACGGCTGCAACTAAGGACAAACAAAACTCAGAGAGTGAAAACAGACACAGGCCACAGCTTTACCATGAGAGGCTTTTGATTCTGTAAATTCTGTTCTTCTTGTCTTGTAATATTTCTCTGCTTCACAAAATCCTTCCCAGGGCCTCCCATCTTACTAGCCATGGCCTTTGTTGTGCCTGCTGCCTTCCATCTCACACAAGCAGCACCAAACATTCCATTTTCAAATTCTATGGTCTCTGGTGGTCCAGTTATAAAGCACCAAAACCAGAAAGAGCAGCAACAGAGCAAGAAAGACAAATGAGCAGAACTGTTGCTGACCAGCAGAAACACAGAACGTCTGGAACTGAATACCCAGGCTCCCACTGGCTTTGGTTGATTGGGGTTTTTTGGTGGTGGTGGTTTTGTTGTTGGTATTTTTCTTTCCCTGAGACACATTTGGGATATCCCATCTGACTTTCTGTCTTCAGAGCTCATGGCCTAACCCCACCCTCACAGTGGCTGCTTGATCCATGTTTCTGTGGGTTCTGCCTGTGCAGTGGAGAGGGAGAGATCCTTCCTGTCACACAGTGCTTTGTGCAGCATTAATGTTCTTAGACTTGGCTGTACACACCAGTGTAAAGTAAAAGCCACATAAATAATTACACTACAAAAGCACAACATTCCCTTCCAAGCCTGAAGATAATATGGTTAAAATATGTCTTAATGTAAGATTTTTCTTTCCAATTTCCACTCTATTTATAATTGTCAATAATTAAAATTAATTTCTCCAAGCCAAGTCAGTTATGCCCATGTTACAAACTGGTAAGGGATCTCTCTGTCCTCATCTACACCCAAAATGTTTTCTGTAAAGCTCCCCACCAGCTTCTCCCCAATCCTGTTGATGAATTGGAAGTGATGGAGAGACTTGGCTGGAGGGTACCTGGCAGCCAAGCACATCCCACTGCAGTCCTGCATGGTGTGCATGTGTCCCTGACAAGGAAGGTGTGGTGATCCCAGCTTCTGTCCATTTTGTGCCTGGCACCAGGGTGGTTGGTAGGGAGGGCTCCATGGCCTCTGCGGATTAGCTGAGGACTGATGCAGCATTTTTCCTCTGTGCATGTAGAATAAATCCAGCATTTAAGGAAGATCTAGACCTGCTTAGGTGTTTCCCACCCACCAGAACTGAAGCTGGAAGAGCTGGTGGAAGACAGGATGTGACTTGAAACCTGCCCTGTGCCTGCAGTAAGCTGACATTTGGCTGCCAGGCCTGGCAGGATTGCAAACCCTTTCACTCTGATGTAAATAACTCTCACTGGCAAAACCTGCACCAGAGTATATGCCTTCTTCACTTCTTCAAGAATTTTTTTCTGTTTTATAAGTAATAACAGTGTCTCTCTGCTGCAGCTTCATCTTTCTTCTGTAGCTTTGTTAATGCAGTAAAATTACAACTAAGTGTTAAGTCTACAGGTAATTTTTATGATAATGGCAAGTTGGGTTTTCTGACTGTGACAAAAATACTAGAAGCAGCAGATTAAAAGACCTCTCTATTATGGAAAATTAGCTATTTCAATTTCTCTTTTGAGAATATATTTAAATATGATCAGAATACACGCAGAATGTTATAGAACTTGTTAATTTAGGGAGCATTGTCAAATGTTATGCATTCCTCCAAATTATTTTGCATTGCCTGGCTTTCAGTCTTATAGCTTATGATTCGAAATATCTGTCCCACGAGGTTTAAAGAAGAAAACATATGTAGTAGCTAAAAAGAGCCCAAGAACTTTTGAATCTGTGATATATTAAAATTTTCTTTGTTGTCTTGTGCTAAGGGATTCTGGGCTGCCATTGAACATAAACTTCTTGGCAAAAGCAATTTATTTCAGAGAAGACATTGCATAGGAATTGATGATTCAGCACAACACAAACCTCCAAGGAGAAAACTTTGTAACTTACCAAAAAGAGGGCTATTAAGGAGACACATGGGCACATGAGCTTTCAGAATCCATAAAATGCCTAGACCTAAACTTTCTGGTTGTAAAGTTTGTTCAAAGCTAGATTTAAATGTGTAGACATGAACAACCATTAATTTTTCCCTGTCTGATTTCAGTTGATGACTTTCCTATGTGCAGAGCAAGCTGTTAGAAGTCCATAACCTCCTCACTGCTTCCCTTCCCTTGACCAGGGGAGCCAGAGTCAACATGCAAGGATGTTCATGCTGCCACATGTTGTCATTTAGTGTGAAGTCCAGTCTGCCTCCTGCATCTGGAGATTGTCATGAAGAGCAGTAATCAATGGTGTTGACACCTGCTCATACTACAGACTGTTCAAAATACTTCCTGGTGAAGGAATATGTCACCAGGAAAATAAACCAGGCAGGTAATTCTGCAGTGGCCCAGGAAGGAAGGCTTGTAACGCAGAAGGTTTTACAGAGTTTTTACTGCTCAGCACTCTTTTCTCCTCACATGCATTCTTCATAAAGTTTAAATAAATAATGTTTATTCTTCATTAGGATCTTCTAAGAGGAGGGGAGAAAAGTGCTGCTTATGAGATAGGGGTTGAAATGGTGTTTTAAACAAGGCACATGTATTACCAGGAGGGGTGAGTTCACTGGATAATTTCAGTTGTCAGGCTTTATGTGGGACTTAGGGAGGCTAGTCACATCATATCTGTGCACAGCATCTGTCTGTGACTGTGAGAAAACCCTTGAGACTGCCAGCCCAAGGATCTGGGGCTGCATCTTGCACACGTAGTGTTAGCACATGTGTTGGAAGATTTGCCTCACTGTGTCCAAAGTTCAGTACTGAGGACAAAAGCATGCATTGCTTCCCTTGGTCCACTCTTCCACCTTCTTTTCTTTGCTCTCCTCATTTCACTGAACTGCTTAGACATGAGTAGCTAAGAACTCTTCAGTCCCTGAAAAAAAACCCCAGCATTCTCAAGGAAAACTAATTTCCATATAAAATATTCAAGATCAGTTTCTGGGTCTCTTGGGCTTCATGTTGAAAGGTGAACTCCCCACTATTATAAGTTCACTTTCAGCCAAGTTTAAGTGACCTTTTTCAGACTTGGTAGGAAAAACTTTGGGTTTCCTACAGAGAACTCCCATGTGGTTTAAGAAATACAGCTATTCCAATGTGTAGTCTGACCCAACATATTAGAAGGGGTAAAGGAAAAAGAAGAAATGGTGAATGTATTTTCTATACGTTTTTTCTTACACAGTGCTGTAGAAAGTGCTCTAATCTTCACCTTGTATCTGCATTTCAGCAATCATACCTGAAGTTTTGTTTAGGAACCCAGATTTCAGAAAGGTGGGTTACCTTAAGGGAACAATGTACACAGAGTACAGCAGTAACCCCTGGAATTCAGTGTAGTTTGAGTTTTGCTTCTGTGCTTTTCAAATTAATGCTTGAGATAATGATGCTTGCTTGTAAGTTTGGGTCAGCTATTTCCACTCAGTGAAAGGCAGTGAAGTCAGATCCAGTGCTGGGGGTCTCTTTCTTGTTCTCAATATTTACCTACCAGCTAAACTGAAATTTTAAAATTTTAGCATTTGATGTGGGGGAAATTATCTAATGTTAATATTTATGAAGCTAACATGATACCTAACTGAATTCCTGCAGTTTAAAAAGACACTACATCCAGGTGTAACAATGTTTTTAGCGTCTCTGTGGATAGAGGTCCTTTTAAAACTTTATAGAGGTCCTCTATAAACTTTCTGCAGTACTTGAGGGAGGAGCTTCTTTGGAAGTAAGTTAGAAATGTGCTGTTGCAGTCCCAGCAGGAATTATCAGCTGCTGGTCCAGCCACCGCAGCAGGGGCGGCTTGAACTGCTGCATTTTAATTAGTGTGTTTCAGCAGCCAACCTACCCCATGTCTAAAGAATTATAGTCCTACAAACTGTTATCTCTGGCATTTACCGGTTCAAGAATATTGGCAAGCACTAGTTTGATTACAGTTTGTTTTTTTTTTAATGGTGTAGGTCCTTTGTTGTGCTTATCTAAGGTTCCTTTTATCTGCTGAGTGCAGTGAAGGCTGAATATAAAAAATATCTTTTTGGACTATTGCATTGCCTTTGGAGGCCAGTCTAAACAATTGCTGAAAAGTCTTTTCACCTCAAATATTAGAAAATCTACTCAGCATTCTAAAAATCAAACCAGCCAGAACTCTGGAACACAATTTCTGGAGTTAGATTTCCTTTTCAGAACCATGTACTTTTCTCCCACTAACCTTGCCTTCATTAAAGATTTGTTTTATTCCTCAAAGTATGTGGGAATCCAAGGCTTTTTGCTGCTCCTAAATGATATATGTTTTGTGAAATTTTCTATTCTGTTTACAAGTCATGAAATAATGAGAGAAAAGGCACGCCTGCAGTGGTTTGCAATAGCCTGTAAGCCCTGTATATGTAGATATTGATATTTAGAAGAAGGTTTGAGATTAGATTTGAATAATTTAAGAATTGTTTGTTAGATTACTGTAAAAAGAGTTTGTTTGATACTTCTCCATGAAATACAAGTTGTGAGAATTTCCAAATTTACATGAATGTATTTTTTAAAGTGAAGGCAATATTAGTAATACCATGGAATATGCACTCTTAAACTAATTTTAGTTCCTCTCACTGTTAATAGATTTTCTCTTTTCTTTTTATTTTTGTTTGGTTTTGAGCATTTTTGTTTTGTTTAGTTTTGTTTTTTCTGTCCAGTCTTTTAACTTCAACAGGATGTTTAATTTGGAAGTCCAGGAATAGTAATTTCATTTCTATAAATCCATTTTGCTCTTTTAGTGTATATCTAAGAAAACATAAATTAATGATCTTTAACTTTATACTTCTGTAAACTGTACAAAGAAATCAGTATTCTTTGTGGAAACCTATAATGGACTTTGATCTCCTGCTGCAGTTTTGGCAGCACAGATTTCCATGGCTTTGTACCAGGTACAGTTTTCTTGGGACCGATCATTCTTTCAAGTGTTTTTATTGGACAAACTTGATTGTGTAATTATTGCTTGACTACATGAAGCACAAACTAATTTATTTTAAAAAAATCAATCCAGAACTTAAGGAATTTAATCCAAATGAAATTTACAGGAGATTACATTCAGGACTGTATTTGTAATGAGTTGATTCAAAGGCAATATAAAAACCAGGATGAGTGGGCATGGTGTGGAAATGCTGACCTACTTTTGAAAAGATTTAATTTCCTTCTTCCAGTGAAATTACTGCCGATGAGTGTTATTTTATTTTAAAAGCTGCAGCTCGAGGAATTTACTTTTACTACCTACCTGTGGCCAAGTAAACATATGGCTGCATTTCATTTTGGTTGCCTTTCCTGTTTCAGAGGCAGAAGCTTTTTGTGGGTTTCAGGGAAGAAATGCTTTATCCAAACTGGGTCAAATTCTGTCTTTTCTTGTTTTGTATTTTCTCTCTCTGCCAGGCTCCACTGCAGGATCCTGCAAATTCCATTTTCTCCTTTATGTGCAAATTCTGCTGATCACTTCCACCTCTTTAACACCCCTTCTGGGCATCCCTGCCTTCCTTCCATCTGTGCTGACACCACTATTTTTGACTGCATCTATTTGAGGTGTGGCCATGCCTTTTCTCTCAGTCTTGCTGTCTGGAGTCCTTAGCACAGGCAGGGCAGTGTGGTGCTGCTGCCCAGCCTTTAAAACAGTGTCCTTCTGAAATCATTGAAAGCTCAGTAACACCTGAGAATAGTAATAAAAATAATCCAGAATGCTCAACCAATTGTATATTGAGAGGTGTGTGGGGAGGAGGCAGAAGGTTTTGCACATTTTAAATATTTTGAAAGTACTTTTCAAAATCATGTCTTGGACAACACACATGCAGAGGTCAGTTACTGAATTTGAGTCTATTTTGATGTATTTAGTGGCACACAATTACATTGGTTGACTAATTGGTGAGTGAATTTATCATGCCACTGAAGTATTGTACTTCAGGAAAACTATTTCTGTGCTCATACTGGGCTGTGTGTGCCTCAGCTGTGATACATTCCATGCACAGGACATAATGAGCTTTCTATGAGCTTTCTTATGTGTTGTCATTGTCGGCATTGTAGGTGGCATCACAAAAGTGAGTGTTTTTGTTGTGCATTATGACCAAACAGTAAAGATGTATAAATGATTTTTAGGTTTTTTCTGAGTTCAATACATATATATAAACACGTTTTTGTAGTAAAGCATTTGGCATCTTCACAATAAAATGATCTCTTGTTGTTGCTTTTCTTCTTTAGCATGATCACAGTTATACCTGGGCTTTTAAAAGTAAATCTTGAACAGAATCATTAAGCAGATTTCCAGACTGAAATACATATGAGAGTGAAGGAGAATGGCAATATTTTCAACAGCTCTAATTACTATTGTCTAACTTTGCCAACTGCACATTCCAAGAATACAAGAATATGCCTTTTTTTCCTTTCTTTTTTTTTTTTTTTTCCTTTTTTTTTCCTTTTTTTTCCCCCTATTTTTCTTACTCCAGCCAATTTCAAATAAATTATGTTTTGAATTCAGGTAGACTGTTTCCAGGCAAAGGTGTAAAAAACCCACTGCTGGATGCTCCTTTAAGCCTAATTTTGGTTAGAAGTAAATAAATGCACACTTACAAACACAAATATATATAATAAGTATTGCATATAAATGTGTATGCAAAGACATACATATTTGTCTATATTCACTAAATGCAAAGAGGCAAAAGCTGACTGAATCAATTCTGAATAGGCAAACACAGTACATTGAGTAATCTTGTGGAATATGGGAGACATGATTTCTGGTTTCTAGCCTGAACTGGTAATGGGTCACTTGTCAGTCATACTCTGCAATGCACTTCTGCAAGTGATTATCAGTTGTTTGAGCTCAGGGCCCTCTCAGTTACTCCCATTTAAACTGTTAACGGGGTTGGATTAAATAGTCTCTAGTGCTGTTGTCTGCTTCTTATCAAATAAGTGCCTTAACCATTGAGGTATGGGTGATCTCTTTCTATAGCAGTATTTACATTTATCATTCAGGCAAGTCAAACACTCCTTGCAGAGAGTGGGACATTGGGAGGGTGCAGGTCTGCCCGTCTGGCCATGAATTCCATTTCCAAGGGAAGTGGCATGTTGCCACAAGGATTCCTGGTTTCGGTATATTTGTGCAGTCTGACAAAACGTATCAATGAAGTTTTCAGTTGATGCAAATTCAAGAGGAGGTTCTCAGAAGCGGGGTGATGGCAGTCAAGGTTTGATGTTGCAAAAAACTTAGGGTAGGGGCAAGAGGTTACAATTAGCAGCTCTCTATGTTTCAGCTTCACATGAGAATCTTGCAGCTGTATCTTCCCGCTGCTCTTTGATGATGAAAGCTTGAATTGCTCCAATTGGTGACCTTCCAAGTCACACAGTCACTTGGGAAAGCTGGATGTGCTGATTCAGCAGAAAGCTCCAGCAGGAAGCCAAAGAAAGAAGCAAAGCAAACCACCTAGATTTACACGAGGCAGTTCTGTTTGTGCATTTACATTTAGTTCCATAGGCTGATTTCTGCTTGCACCACTCCTCCCCACTCCTCACTACCTTGTTTTTTTTTTTTAAACTGTGAAGGAGTGAAGATACCCTGTTACCAACAAAGAAGCAAGGAATCAGGTCCATACTAGTAATGGCTCTCTGCTGTTTAGCCTCAGACATGGTGTGAGCAGGTTGCCATCCTGTTCCTGATTTCCTGTACTGGTTTCTGCCTGGAAGAGGAGCAGAGCTGGTTGTTAGCTAATGTTAGGTGTTTTCTCTCCTGCTGGTGAGAGCTGGGCAAAGCCATGTAAATCAGAAGCAAAATCTTTCAAAGTGTTCCCAAGTCTTGCCATGCCTTGTCATCAATTTTACACCAAATTAGGACTGCAGGGATGTGCAGAAATCTGTACAATAGAGAGTAAATTCCAAAGTAGCACCTTTGTTTGTGTTTTGAATATTGGCTAATGAGCCTAATGTCAAACTGCTCGACTGGATTATCTCTCTGGACTGTCTTACATCTCTTTCAAGCATTATGCTTCCTGTCTTCCAGGTTTGGGTACAGTCAAATGAACTGTAAAAGGTGGAGTGATGTTATCTTCCCTTCCAGTGGTGGAGATGTCCATCTCATCACTAAGACAATTAAATAATCTGGGGTGTTCTAGTGGCTAGGCTCTTATTTACATGGAAGACTTTGCAAACTGGTGATGCAAACACTGACAGTAGCTTTACTGAGAGACAGGGTCTGCCTTCCATTGCCACAGCAGCAGTGAGCATCAAGAGATTTGTACAGGAATTATCATCTATTTATTTGGATTAATAGCTGCTGCTAAATAGCTTCTCTAATTCTACTCTCACCCAAATACAATAATTTCTAGAAAGTTTGCTGCCTACTTTGTAAGGACATATGTAAACTAATGAGTTTAATGTTTGCACTGCACTTGTGTATGTGAAGCAGGGTACATCAATGATTTGCAGTTTATGCACTGACTTCCCCATTGCAATCTTGCAGTGAAGTACTGGAGATATAAACCTTATCACAGCACATTCTTAGAATTCTATCTTTTAACAGTTTTGTTATATTTAAAAGATGTGAGGTTTTTTTTAATGTGATATATTTTTTTCTTCTTGCTAAATAGTGTCTTTGGAGACTTGGCTAAGGAGAGGAGATCTAATTAAATTCACGTAATGATTCTGGGAGTTACTGAAGCTCTCAGTACTCCCACACGTTTATCAATATACTTTGAAGAGAGACAAATCATTTTAGCATTTGAGATGAAGTGAAGATTAATTTATATGTGGTGCAGAGAAGCCCTCAGATGACTGAGCTGCACAACCCTTGCCACAGATGACCTTTCCTTATGAAGAGGTCTTTCTGAAATGAATCTTCTCAATCAATTGCCAGTTCTTGTGCTCACTCGTGAAATTATGAAAATAGGGATGTGCCTACTACTCAGAGCCTTGTATGGCACCTGTCTGGCCCATGCTGAGGAGGGAGAAGATCAGGGCACCCATGGCAGTTTTGTACAGCACCTATAATAATGAACCTTGTGCCGCAGCTTTATTCCTGTGGTCAAGCGTGGCTATGCCATTCTGCTGTTTAAAAAAAAGCTCTTCCTGTCATGGTTGTCTCCTGTCAACTCACTGAGATGGCTTTCTCCTGGTTCAGAGGGATCTGCAGTGCAATTTGGCATCTGGTATGCATATGATGGTGCTTCAGTGCATCTATTTTGGGAAGAATACAAAGGTATCTGGATGGTTTGTAACCAATATGAGCTTACCAGAGGTTACAACCTTTCTTTAAGTAATTCACAGAGTACAGAGCCCTTCCTTGACAGCAACAAGTAAAGCACAGCAAGTTGACCCTCCCTCTGGAGACCATCTGCCCCAACTATGCACTCAGAGAAGTGCCTTCCATCCAGCAGAGCCATAATTTTATGAGTGCTCAGACTTCTCACATTCAAATAGTTACACCTTGAAGGCAAAGGGAAGATGTAAGCTCAGTCCACTTTTGCTGTGAACAAGTCCCACCAGTTTCCACTGAATGAACCTAAAATGCTGCCTCCTCCATTTGGTGCCAGATTTGGTCTTTTGGTCCAGTGGGCAAGGAGCAGCGCAAAAATTTTCTGTTTCACCATTGCTGTCATCAGCAATTAGTGAGCAGGCCCCCCAGTATAAGTTATTGTTGCAGGTGTGTTGCCTTAACAAAGACAAGATGTGGTGACTTGGTTATCCAAGGAAACATCCAGGGATAGCCATTAGACAGAAAAGGTGTGGCCAAGAAGGATGATAAACTCTTGCAACTTCTGTTGGCTCAGTGACTGCTGAAGTGCTCTGGTTGAATACAGAGGGGGTTTGACACTTCTTGGATTTTGGGCGGGAGGGTTTATTGCATCTGTGGGGAAGAATGAGATAGTTTTGCCCAAACTGGGAGGAATAGAAAATGTAGGCAACTCTGTTTATTGACAGATTCGAAGAGTTGTATGTACAACCCAACTATTCTTCCTTTTTTTTTTTTTATTATTTTAAATTTAGTGGGGCTACATCCATTGTCTACAGATGCAGGCAGAAAGGGACCCAGAAACCTTACGCCGTCAAAATGTTGAAGAAGACAGTAAGTCATTTTTGTTTTGTTTTGCTTTGCTTTGGAATATGATTGGGATTTTCTCTGGGCATTTTTTTTCTTTTTCTTTCTTTTTTTTGGCCTTTTTTTGTTGTTTTTTTGGTGCAGTTTATTCATGTGGGGAAAATGTCCTAGATTTAGGATTATAAACTGCTGAACTCGTATTTTCCATGAGTGAGCTTTGGCTCCTCATCACCAAAACAGCTGTTAGAAGTAACAGTACAGTAGAGGGAATGCCTATCCCCACAAATCTGGCTTGTACCTTCAGCTGGTGTTGTCCATATACATTTGGACTTGGCAAAAAATGTTGAGAAAAAAAATGTCTTTTTCTTTCATGAAAAAAACAAAAAAGGACACCTTGAAAAATTTAAATATTCAGTGTTTTGTCTTTGATGTAATACATTGTTTTGCTCAAAAAATGCCATGACACAATTAATCTTTTTTCAGAAACTGATTTAAAACACCAACTCAAACCTCAGTAAAATTAAAAACATTGTAGTGGGTTTTTTTACCACTATGAAATTGCTAGAGAACCAGTTGAGGTTACAATTTATTTTTAGAATTCCATATATGTCACACTTATACTACAGCTCTTTTTGTGTGTTCTGAAAAATAGATGGTGGAAAGCAAGAAGAGAGACTAAGAGAAGAAAGACAAGCTATGGACTGAGAGACTTTATGCAGAAAGACACTGTGGGGCATGGGGTAGAGCAGTTCATATTCCTAGGATGGAAAGAGAAGTCTGAGAGAAAGCAGGCAGGCTGTGAGGCATGTACATGGTATCTTTTCATGAATGGTTTTGATTCAGTTTACCCCAGCCTTAGAACATTCATTATTCCATGATGTTCAGGAACATTCACATGTGGAAACATAAGGATGGGTGGGTTGGCGTAGCCATGTCCAAATGGTGGCTCCACTGGTGGTCTCAGTGCAAGATGTAATGAGTGGGTTTCACATGAGTAAAATGTTGGCATTAATTTGTCGTCTTTGAACACGAGCCAAGGTTTAAACTGGCACAAAGAATCAGTTGTGTGTGCTGCTTTTGAATTTGCATCTGGTACACTGGAAGAAGCAGAACATGTGCATTGCTGCAGCTTGTGCCCTATGAAAGGGCAGAGAATTTTTGAGCTTCCATCTGTTCATTATGCCAGAGATTCTCATAATGTTTTAGGAGTATACTGTCCAAACTTCTCATTCTGAAATGCAATAGGAAGAACTACATTTCTTTAAAATATTTCTCTGCCTTTTGATTTTTTTTGCTTTCATGGAAATTAATTCATGTTTACAATTGTCATATTTATGTATTTATGCTAGATCTATTTTTCTGCATCTGAAACTAGTCAGTTTAGGCTTTGGTAGACTTGCTGTAGCACAGATTTGATTTTTTTTTTAATGGCACCTAAGGAAAAGACTATAGTTATGAAAGTTGTTTTTACATCAGCAATAATATATGTTTCACTTAATGCAGCCTTGGTTGTGTTAGCAGTATGGTTAAGTAGTTCACAGAGCTGAGTTGTTCCCAGTGTAATTGATGCATTTTGGGATGTTTTGCTATGAAAACAAGTAATCCTCTTAGACAAATGAGCTTTTCTGTGTAAATGAGAACATGGGAGACAGTGCTTTAAGGATGTGCCACTGCTTGTGTCTGACCAATTTGGAGATGTAATTATTATCACAGGGACTGAACCACCCGTGTTAGAATGTTCTTACAGCAGGAGGTCTGATCTTTGCTCAGAGTGTCTCAGTATAGAAAATAATCATGTGTGAGCCAAGTCGTGTATTAAAATGTTGATCAGCTTGTTTCCTGTTCCCTTTTTGAAAACAATTAGAAAAAAGGATAGCAGTTCAATAGTAGAGGAAAAGGGATGGGAGGAAAAGAAGAGGAGCCTGTGATTGTTTTTTTGGTAGAGTCCCATCTCTTCAATTCCATTTGTAAATGTACATAAGGGAGCTCTGAAGAGCACATGGGTTGAAATTAGAAGACAAAGGAAGATGACAAAAGAGCAAATACTCTTGGTTTTTCCATTCAAACAGACTATCTGAATGGAACCAGTCTGCTGCTTCAAACAAGACTGACTCTCTAAGGAAGAGGTCTGTAAAAACAGGGTAAGGGACAGGGATAGGGTGGTCCAGATTGCTCTGGAAGTGATGACAAGTGATGTGTGATTAGGAGGCTGCTGGCTGATGGGCAGCTCCAGATTTTTGAGTGATGATCACTGAAGTGCTGTAATTTGAAGTAAAGTATTAGAAATTATTACTTTTCTGTCCCATGGGAACAGCTTTGGTAAGAACATAGGATCCTTTAGGATTGAAGTAGTCCTCTAGGAACAGACTGCAAGAAACATGAAATAGCTGTCAGTGTTCTTTTCATTTAAACAGAATGAGTAATTTTTCATTTTGCATGAATAATACATTCTTATTTAAGAGCAAATAAAATTTTGGGTAAGACCTATCATCCAGTTCTGAGAATACATTCTTGTACAGGGTTTTGAGTTCCTAGGATGTTCTGCAATTAATACATTTTTTACCACCTTGTTCAATAAAACAGTAGTAGACTATTTGCTAATTTTTGAGGGGTCTGGGGGACGTGGGTGATTTCATCTGTGGTTTAGGGGTTTTTTGTAGGGGCTAAACCATCAAAGAGTAACAGAATAAAACATTTATACAAACCTATTGGTGTGACTAAAATAAAAGAAAGCGTTCATAATATTATATTTCTGTTGAGAGGTTTAATACTTCTTAACTATTTATACAAATTTTCTACAATTTCAAAGGGAGGAAGAAAAATGGGTTTTTACTGCTTCAAAATTATTGGAGCAGAATGCTTCCATTTTCTGTTGATTTTAGTTTTGTCAAGCCCAAGTTAGGAGTAGTTTAAAATCTTTAAAAATAAAAATTAGTTGGGAAACTAAGAGGCAAGTTAGAACTTTAGCTTCTAGAGCTGCTAAAAGACAACTGTCAGAAGGATTGAAGAGGTCCAAAGAAAAGTTGATTTTTGAATTAGCAGGAGAGACACTCTCCAATAACATATAAGAAATAAAATTTGTAATGGTTCTTAAGAGCTACCAAAAAAAAGTTTAAAACCCAGCATCTATGGGTCCAGGCAAAAATATTACCTATGATTTCCTCATCTAACCTTTGTGCTTAATTCCTGGGCACTACTGAAATGTATTGCCTGCTCATTTGCTATGTTTAGCAGGTCTTTTAAATTCCACAGGTGGTAAATGTAAAGATATGAACCATGTCTTTTCTTTTGGGGGAAATCTATTTCATGAAGCAAGAAAGAAGCAAAAGCAGATCATATTGCACTTCAGAAAAAGTCATCAAAAGAGCAGAGTACCATGATGAACTTTCACACTTGCAATTGCAAATATGAGATTATTTTGCTTTTTACTATGCATTTTACCGCTCCTTGATGACTCAGTGCTACAGAAAAGTGAAGTATCTTTAGGATACACTTTACAAAAGTTATTCTTACTACTCTTAAACTAAGATTTAAAAATTATGTGATATTTACAACCAGTCATTCTGGAGTGGTCATTGCTGCAAACAACATACAGCATATGGATCATATTGGAAGAATGAAGTTCTCTAAGGAAGCAATATATATATGTGATATTTTTTATATGAAGTCTCTTATCTGTTTTTCCCCATTTTGGTGTGTTTTGAGGAAGCTAAGCAGTCTGGGGTAAGAATCTGGGTAGGTGAATGCCTTCCAAGAAATTAGATCCACCTCCGCCTTAAATTTCCTACCTGAGTCTGGACAAGTTGCTTTAAAAATAGTGATGAGAACAGATGGACTCTGCTGCATGGTTTCTAAACTAAGATACCAAGTGCCTGCCTACATTGTAGGTCTATCAAGTGCTAACTACTGCAACTGAAGTAATTTTGGAGTTGCCACTGCAATAAAGCAACATGCTCTGCTGAAAGGACAATAGGATTCTTGAGCTGGGTTGTCTGTAGCCTTGGTCCTGGCTTGTTCCCAGTATTTCTTTTGGTTTCAACTTTTTCATCCATAAAAATAAGATAATATTTATTTTATTTGCTTCTCAGCAATGCTTTGAATGAAGCCTGGTTAATATTTCTCAGTTCTAATTGATATGTACTATCCCCTAAGCACAAATAAGTATTATGAAATATTAGACCCTGTCTGTCTCAGTCAATGAGACATACAAGTATAGAGACTGTTTTGGAAAATTTTCATTTTGATTTCCTTTTTTTTTATGTGTGGACCTCCTCCCTCACACAGTTTGTGATGCTTAAATAATACTTCTGTAGCACTTTTATCAAAACCAATATATATGAAGCAGCATTCTTTGTGCAGACTGGTTGATATTCAAATTCAGACAAATGTTCAGGCCCATCAATTTTTTTCTCAGATCTGAAACAGAGCAACAGTTTTCAAGCAATACATACTCTGGAAAGTGTTGGGCTCGGATTAATACAACTGTACAAATGAGTTACACGATTTGAATACAGCAGATATTTTGGGTCTGTGGATCATAAAGGAGAGTGAGCAAATGCAAAGGTAATAGGCTTCCCTTGTGGATAATTGGGGTTGGATATCTGGAGTTAAGGTTCAGTATAGACCATTATGATCTCTGAAGGAGATCATAATGGTCTATAAGCCGCATCTAAAAAGTCTCAATTGCATTAGTGTTTGCACATGTACATGTAGACACACACACATGTATACATATAAATATATAAATAAATAAATATATATACACAATGTATATATATATACACATTGGGAAGAAGGGACAGGCAACTCAGGAAGAGTACAGTGATGTCACTGGTGATGTAAAGAAAAAATTGGAAAGGTGAAAGCTCAAATGGAACTCAATCTGGCCACTGCTGTGAAAGATAATAGAAAGTGTTTTTATAAATACATCAAAACAAAAATGGGGCCAATGAAAATCTCCATCCTTGATTGGATGCACAGACAAACACTGGAACCAAGAACGAGGAAAAGGCTCAGATGCCTTCTTTGCCTCTGACCTCAACAGTAAGGCCTGATTATCCTCAGGGAACCAGCCCCAGCTGGCAGACAGGGACAGAGAGCAGAACAGACCCTGTGCAGTCCAGCAGGAGGGAGGCAGTGACCTTGCTGAGCCACTGAGACACTCACAAGTCCATGGGACCAGGTTGGATTCATCCAAGGGTGCTGAGGGAGCTAGAGAAGGAGTTTGCCAAGCTGCTCTGCCTCACTGATCATCAATCCTATCTAACTGGGAAGGTCCCAGATAATTTGGAGGTTGGCGAATGTGATGTCCATCCACAAGTAGGGCAGGAAAATAGATGCAGGGAAGTACAGGCCTGTGAGCCAGACCGTGGTGCCAGGGAAGATGATGGAGAAGATCATTTTGGATGCAATCACACAGTAAATACAGTGCAGGGGATCATGCACAGCCAGCAGGGGTTTGGGAATGGCACATCCTGCCTGGCCAACCTGATCTCCTTTCATGAGCAGGTGGCCTGCAGGAAAGGGGGTGTGAATGTGGATGTGTCTACCTGGACTTCAAGCAAAGCCTTTGGCGCTGTCTCCCACAGCACTCTCCTGGAAAATCTGGCAGCCCATGCCTTGGACAGGAGCACTCTTGGCTGGGCTAGGAACTGTTTGGTTGCTGGGCCCAGAGAATGGTGCTGAATGGTGCTGGGTCTGGCTGGCCTCTGGTCACTGTTGGTGGCCCCAGGATCAGTGCTGGAGTGCTGGGCCCAGTTCTGTGTAATATCTTCATTGATGATCTGGATGAGGGGGTGAATTGCACCTTCCATAAGGTCATGGATAAGACTAAGTTAGATTAGAGTGTTGATCTGCTGGAGGGCAGGAAGGCTCTGCAGAGGGATCTGGACAAGCTGGATTGATAGGCCAAGGCCACTTGTATGAGGCTCAATAAGACCAAGTCCCAGGTCCTGCTCTTGGGTTACAACAACCCCTTCAGCTCTATGGGCTGGGGGAAAAGTGTCTGGAAATCTGCCTGGTGGGAAAGGACCTGGGGGAGCTGGTCAAGAGGAGCTGAACCTGAGTCAGCTGTGCCCAGGTGGCCAAGAAGGCCAAGGGCATCTGGCTGGGGTGAGTAATAGCGGGGCAGCAAGGACAGGGCAGTGACTGTCCCCCTATGCTAGCACTGCTGGGCCTGCATCTCAAACCCGCTGTCCAGTTCTGGGTCCCTCACTGCAAGAGAGACATTGAAGTGCCAGATAAGGGAACAGAGCTGGGGAAGGAGATTAAGTCCTTTGAGGAGTAGGTGAGGAATGTGAGTGTATTTAGCTTGGAGAAAAAGCAGCTCAGATGACCTTGCTCTCTAAAACTGTTTGAATAGAGATTGTAGTGGAATGAGGGTCATCCCCTTCTCCCAGGTAACAAGAGACAGGATGAAAGTAAATGGCCTCAAACTGCAGCTGGGGGGCTTACAGCTGGACATTAGGAGGAATTTCTTCACAGAAGTGTGATTAGACATTGGAATGGGCTGCCCAGGGATATGGTGGAAGCACCATCCCTGGAGGTGTATTCAAGAAATGACAATGTGGCACTCAGTGGTCCTGTCTCTTTGACAAAGTGGCGATTGGTCAAAGACATGATTTGATCATCCTGGAAGTATTTTCATCCCAAGGGATTCTGTGATATATATATATATATATATATATATATATATATATATGTATATCTAAGCATGTATGTTTTATAGGCACAAATACGCAAACACCTATATACGCACCCTAGAAGATTATGTATTAATATGATATGGATTTAAAATTTTTATGTATTCCCAGCTCCACAGGGAATATAGTTGGCTGAGTTTTTCATTTTCTGTTGCAGTGAATTTGTGGTATTAAGTGGTTATCAAGAGGCTCATGGAAATGTTTAGTTTTGTCTCTCGAAGGAACACTGCTTTTGGTTGAGCCTTCCCAACTGATTAAGAAGACAAGCATCAGGGTGGAAGGAGCAGAGGAGGGCAGACACTTGTGTATCACATTGGCATAACCAGAATTAGTAAATTGTTCCTATATTAATTTCAGGAGAAAATGATGTATATTTGTAGGTGTAAAATTAAGCCTTCTTTTTATTACCATGTGGTCCTATGTGATTTATATTTTAAGTGCCTCCTTCCTCCATATGCCTGTTTCTCTATAAACTTTATATATGGATGTATATATATACACACACACATACACACATCTATGTGTATATATCTATATTTATATAGCTATCTATATCTATATCTATCTATATTTATCTATATCTATATTTAATCTATCCACCTCCATTGGTGCAGTAACTGTCAGTACTCATAGTGGACAGATAGTTATGAGTGATAAAGTTTAGCAGGCAAAAAAGCAAGAGCCTGACATAAAACACAAATTTTTATGACATGCTAAGGCAGTATCCTATTTTCTTCAGGTTAGAAATGTGTGGTATATATTCACATTCATATGCTCTTTTAAGATCATTTTTTTCCTCACATTGTATTAATGTGTAATATTCTGATCTTTTTTTCAATTTTTTTCTAAAAAAGAGAAAGAATTGTGTCGCCTGTAACTCTACATGAAAACAGTTAACTGCACACCATTGTACATCAGTACACAATAAAAAAGACTATTTTTGTCAACTAGCTCACACATTGTCTTCAGTAATTTATTCACATACACACACATACACATGCACACCACACAGGCCACTGCTTGGTAATTAAAGGGAAACAGTAATTTCTTAACTACCACTTAATCACCACTCCACCTGCAGTACTACCTGTTATTTTTCCCGGCTTTCTCATTTTTCTTCATCCCTGTCATCATCTCATCTGGATATACATATGCAGTTCACACTCTCATGTTTTTACAGTGAGACCAAAAAAAATACTGAGTCAAAATTACTTTGAATTAAGAAATAAGGCAGTAAAACTTTAAATTTCCACTGCTTATTTTCAGCTTTCCCTCATGTGAGGAGAGTCTGGCTTCCATTTTCTGCTTCACTACAATCCAAAAGAAATGAGGTTTGAGTAGAAATACATCAAATGCATAGTGTCTAAAGTAGGACAAAGAACTTCACTTGAATTCTCTACAAAATAAGAGACAACTAAAGCATTTATTTTCTGCACTAAGTCACCAGTAGAGTTTTACTCTAGAAGCTGCAAAATTAGGCACGTGTCAGTGAAGGTGGAAATTTACCTGAAAAATAAAATTGTTAGGTATTTTAGTACATAGAAACAAACAAACAAACAAAAAAAAGGGTGTGTCAGGACAATTTTTAGGAAAGGAAAAAAAATCCCTTTCTACTATTGTAAAACCCTCCCCATGTGCATAAAGTTATTTAAAATCTGCAGTACATAGTAGTGCAGGTATTGTGTAAAAGTCACTTAAAATAGAATAATATTTTTTTCTGTGACCATTTAGATTGAATTGCTGTGTTATTCTTGAGTAAGTAAGAACTTTGGTTAAGATTTTGAGAATTGACAGTATGTATTGTATTTCTTTCTTCCTTACCTAATTTATAGGTACTCAGAAATGGTCATTTCTGATCTTCACAACTTATTTTTCAGAAATACAAAGATCATCTAATAAAAAGAGAAAAATATAAAGCTTAACTCGTTACGCTGTTCAGGGAAGCTCAACCTACACTATACATTGCACTGTTGAACAAGTAGTTCTGAGTGATCATATCCTTTGGGTGACAAATTTGGTCAAAAAACCCAAACCCCAAAAAATGACACATCTTTAGCTTTTAATTGCTTGATAGGAATCCTGAGAAATTATCTAAGCCACAGGTATTCTTCCGCCAACATATCCATGCACATTTTGCTCCTTTCCTGTTGCAGTGATTTGTCTTCTCCATGGCTTTACCTATGCCTGGCGACCTCCGTGCCTGGGGTGCACATAAATATGAAGAGGTGAGATGGGGAGTAGGACCAGGAACTCTTACTCTGTGAGGCTGTGTTTAATGCCATACTATCCTACAAAGGGATGGCATTTCTGAACAGTGGTGCAGAGGTAAATATTAAGCTATCCTGAGATTATACCCCTCCTCTTTGGAAACCTTTCATTGTTTGCAGCCTGTTAAAGAATTCTGGAGATGTGCCTTGATTGAGCAGAGGAGGCCAGGTTTCTGCATAAGTGGTGAATCTGTGAAGCTTGTGCTGGGGCTCTCTGAAAGTGTTCCTTCTCTGCATTTTAGGAAGTTTTTGGTTTTAGATGTGTATGGTGTGATGCTATCATCACAGGTGTGACAGCTATTTTTTGAGGGGAGAGAGATTCTAAGCTGTAGAATGAATTAAGGAAAACTGTGAAAATTGTAAAATATGAAGAGGGCAGAAGATAAGAAATTATAGTGCTTTCTCCAGTGCTAGCAGTTCAGGTGTTACAAAAAATAATGAACATTTTATGACTTAAAATGTGTCATCCTGTGCTTATTATTCTGAAGCTGAGTTCTCTGTAGCCTCTCAGAGAGGCAAATCTAATTGAGATCTGTAGAAGAGAGGATTTATTTTACCAAGGGTTCTGTAATCAGCATGTTCTTACTTGACAAACTGGCCTTTTTCCAGATAAAATATATGCTTTTTGGCTGAGGTGCTCTTCATTTATTTATGTCTTTTAAAAGATCCGCATGTAGGGAGGAATGAAAAAACAAAGGTGGACATGAACGCAACAGCTGTATAAGCAGGACAATCTGAGGGCTCTGATACAGAGGCTTCTTTGAGAAATCAGGAAGGCAGCACCTTAGTCTGATTTTCTTGGGACACATCACCTGACCAGAGGATCTCTCAAGACTAGAATTAAGGTTCAATACAAATTTCTAAGCCAAGTGTTGTGACAGCTGACAGCTGCAGCACTGGTGTGTGTGAGTGAGGCTTGTGACAAGTTTTTGTTAAACTAAACTTGCTCTCGAATCAAGTCACTGAAAAAGGGCTTTCTTAAGAAAAAGCCCCAAACAAAACAACCCCAAAAGACCCATGCCCATCCAACAAACAATACACCAGCCAAACCCAAACTCTGAATAAATAAATAAAAAGTAATAACTTGTTTTCATACAAAAGTGAAAAACCCATCCCACTTCCTTTGATATTCTTCTCCCTTCATTTTGTGCAGTCTTCAAATACTACTACATTTCCAAAAAGCTATTCCATTACACTTTGCATATATTTAACAAGCAGATGTTTCAAATGCCACCTATGTCTTCAGTAGATACAGTTGAAAAGAGCTGAAATTTCCATAAATAACATTTCCATAAATAACAAGAAATAGCATTAATAAGATGATTATTTTGTTTTTGAGTCCTGTGATATCCAAGTCTCTTTCTTTTACAATTTGTTGGAGACAATCCTGATTTCATATTTTTGTTAGAATTGCAACTATTACATGATGTGCTAACTTGTGAGGGCGTCTAAGCAGCACTCTCACAAATATCAACCTGCAGGAATTTAAATTTTTGTCTGCAAGATACATAACACTCATATAGGTTTCATGTCTTTTTTCATGTCTTTGTAAAGTGATAAAAGAACAGTACTATAAGAAGAAATAGCATGATAATAATTGTAGGTTTCTGAATTGAGTAGTAAACACAGTAGATGCAGGATTTGAATGTAAAAAGATAAGAAACTGCAAAGTCAAAAGAACATAGGAGTTGAATGTAAAAATGCAAGAAAATACGAATCAAAATAACTCCATGATATGGTTTTCAAGAGTTTGTGAGAAAAGTCAAATTCCTCAAGATGAAAGCCCTAATTACCAGAAATAAGAAGCCATAAATCTGTTAATCAGAAGTCCAGGAAAATTATTCACTTCACCATTATAACTAATTTCAGTTATTCTTTTTGGGCCATTTCTGTGTTACAGCTGCACCACCATGGTGAGAGCACACATTAGCATTTCTGTGTTTTATGGATGAGGACCACAGGAGATAGAGCTGCATTTGTATCCAGGCAGTTGATACCACAGTTCATAGCAAATCAACAACTACCCCCTCCTGCATCCTTTATTTCACAGGTAAAATTTGTCCTCTCATCTCCACACCTATGGAATCTTGAAGGATTCCAGGTTTGGTTTTATTTTTATTTTTTTTCCTTTTTTCTTTTCATATATCAAAATTGCATCCCAATCACACAGTAGAACCAGAGGCAGGTTTTAGGTCAGGTATTGTGATTTTCCATATCTGCATGTGACTTCACTGGCCATAAAGGGAGACATAAAGTCTCCTGAAATTCAAAATCTCTTCTGGTTCAGATTTACATAGCTTAAAATTGTCCCCTTTCAGCATCTCCTCCATTTACTCTTAAATTGTATGAAGCATCAGGGAGCACAGGATCAAGTATGAATGGCACCCTGTGGCTCTTTGTGCATTGAATTCATGGGTTGAGGTGACCTGTTGGGGAGGGAAGTCACTGCATATTCCTTCTGCTCTCAGCCTGCTCAGTCACTTTTCCTTTTTTCCCAGCACAACTCATAGTTCTTGGCAGAGGAGGCAAGGTAACATGCTGCCATTTATGAAGCTGAGACATCCTCCATTGGGACTGGGGAGATGCAGGAACAAAAGCAGTCCTGTAAATTACAGTGTTATTTGTTGACACATAGCGCTAACAAGAGAATCTCAGCTCACAGTTCCTAATCTAAGAAGCAAGCTCTTTAAATTAGTTACAAAGGCTTGCTTTCACGTCTGCCTGTCTTTCTTAACCATCTCACCATCGCTACATGCTTCTCTGTATCATCTTCCAATTATATAAAATACTTCTCATTTTCAGTCCCTGAAAATCTTCAGCATGAGAGTCCTTCCCTGTTTCCCTTTGAGCCTCCACTGTTTTATTTAGTTATTCAGATTATAAGATATAAAACCTATAATCACAAGCACTTTTGTGGTCCATGTGTATGAGTCCTGTAAGCATAGAATTGCATGTTCTGGATACTATCAAGCAACACAGAAATTTCTCAAGGACTCCTTGTTATCAGTGTTGGGGGCTGACCTGCCTGAAAAATGGACTGGAATCCAGACATTGCAAGTCTCCTAGTATAGAGGCCATTTGAGCAGCAGGCTGAGAGATCCAGGATGGTTCAGAAGAGGAAATGTACATGACTTCAGTTGCACCTGACATTGTCATGCTTTTATCCCACCTGAAATATTTTGAATATAAATCATCCACATTTGAGCTTCAGTGCCACCAACTAAGCCTTCCCTACCTCCATCTGTGTAACTGGCCATAAATTGAGTGGTGCAGCATGTAGCCCCTTAAAGGTTACTGTGAAGAAAATTAACTCCAGCCCAGACAAAACTGCTTCATTGATTACATGGAATTATTTGATATCTGTGATTGAGATTATTATATTAATGGTAGCCTTGATGCAGCAGACCTTCATTAGGGAGCAGTGGACTCATAGAGGTTGAATTGAGAAAAGGATGGATAATAAGGGTAACAAGGACCAGCTTATTATTCACGTGAAATTTCTTAACTAGCAGCAAGCATTGCACTTGGCTAATGATATAAGCAGATATAATTTATTCCAGATCTTTATCATGCAGCTTAGGGCTCCCGAGAATTTGGAGTGTTTTTAAGATAAAACATCAATGACAGGAAACATCCTATCACCAAGTAGCTCTCCATTTCTAATATTTATGTGGCACTTTGTTTATTCAGAGGAATGGTGTGAATGAGAAGCCAAGATGTTTAATACTGGATGCCTTACCCAGGATAAAAGCTGGAATAATAAATTTTCAGTGAGAGAGAGGAAATTTTTGGATTTGTAACAGTCATAACTGAAAAGCAAGAATATACAAGAAGATGGCAAGTACAGATTTATAAATAGAGCCATAAATGCATCTATTTTGGCAAAAACAAAAGAAGTTACCTTTGATTTTACACATTGTTCTTGCATCTTAAAAGTGTCCTCCCCCACCCAGCTTTGGGAACAGTAACAATGGCAGTAACACACTATAAATAGTGAATCGCTGAAGTGAGCATTTCATGAATACCTAATAAGCTTAAATTTGTTTGCATAAACTGCTCAACAATTATCTAACATATTTGCAGAAATCTGTGTGTTAACGAGGCAGGGAAAGAGATAGCAACCAAATTAGTCATATAGTTAGACCACAGCCTATAATGAGGCTTATTCTAATGAACATATAACTTGTTTTGTACTCTCATAAATAAATATAAACATAAATAAATATACAACATAAAATATGTTGTTGCAAATGACCAGTGTTGTACAAGCTGTAAATGGTTCTGAACTCATCCATTCACTCGGTGGTGATACCATCAAGTTAATGTGGGTGAGTAACAGAATCTGTTCACTGTGGATCCTGTGTCTTTGGGGAATGTTACCTGCATCTGGTCACCTTTACTACTGAAACCATGTATTTTAAGATGCAGGGCCTGTTAATCTGGTATGCCAGGGTTTATTTACTGTGCTTCCAGCCATAAGTTTATGCAGCCACATGAATTTTCTGTATCCATCTGATGGCTTCCCTGCAAATGTACTGTGCTTTTCTTCAGAAACAGTAGAGTTGCTTCTTTGATGGAACAATTTGCTCTTAACAGATTAACAGTCCTATTCCATGAAGATAGATTAGTCTCTTAAAGCTTCCACAAACCCAGGTATTTGCAGGCAACAGCTACCAGACATTTAATCACTGACAGGAAAAATACAGGCACATTGATGTAACCAGCATTATTCCCATGCAAGGAATAATGTTCAGTCTGAGGAATATTCATCACTTAAAGGACTGCAGTTGCAAGTTGGAAGCATGGAGATATGTGCAGAAAATAGTTGCTCTAGTAGTGAATAGTTTTCTTGGGGTTTTTTTTCCTTCATTAAAAATACAAAATTACTTATGTAGGGTAAAAATAAAGATCCTCACTAACCCAACTGGTGTTGTTTAACCCAGCTGGCTCCTAAGCCCCATGGAGCTGCTTACTTGCTCATCCCCAGCAGGATGGAGAGAAAGTCAGAAGGGTAAAAGTGAGAAGACTCATGTGTTGAGATGCAGACAGCTTAATAGGCAAAGCAAAAGCTGTGCACATAAGCAAAGCAAAGTAAGGAATTCATTCACTGTGTTGCTTGGTAAGCCATCTGTAGGAAAACAAGGCTCTATCACCCAGAACAGTGACTTGGGAAGACTCTGAATTATCCCCCCACCCCTTTCCTTCTTGTCCCCCAGCTTTATGTCCTGAGCACGATGCTACATGGTCTAGCATATCACTTTGATCTTCTGGAGTCACTCGTCCTGCCTCTGTCTCCTCCCAATTCCTTGTGCACTTCCAACCTTATCCCTGATGTGCTGGAATGAGAGGCAGAAAAGGCCTGGGCTCAGTGCAAGCCCTCCTCAGCAATAATAATAGCATCCCTGAATTATCCACACTATTTTTAGCACCAGTGAAAGCCCAACCCTATGATAGCCACTCTGAAGAAAATAAACTCTATCCAGCCAAACCGGGCACACCTGCACAGTGAAAACTCTGAGCTGAGCTAGGGAAGATATCACAGGACTCTGCAGTTGCTGTTGTGCTTTATGGAGTTGTTTATTGTGCTCTCTACAGAGCTCATGTTAAGCTTGAGTGCAGACAGAGCCAGAATAATCTGGCCAGTTTAAAATGCAAAAAGATTATTTCAAATTGTTTGGTTTTTTTAAGATAATATTAGTTTGTTAGGAGTCCAAAGGTTGTTGCTGCACAAGAGAGAGCTGCAGACCTTGCTGAGAAGGTCAAGCAATGTTCCAACAAGAGCAGCTACTAAAACATAGGAAAAATTCTTTACTTGAGAAACTGTTATTGTCATTCAATGAACCAATCATCTAAAGCAGCTGTTAAATAAATGTCCTAGTTGGAACAATGATGTATCCATTCAGAAGGGCCAGCTTTTTAAAATTCTGCTTTTACCTACTGTCCACTGCCATGCTGATTACTGAATTCCATCAGAGTAATTCAGGGAAGTGGGCTGAGTCTCATATAAGTCCCTTGTTTTCTGTCTTTCTGTCATAGCACTTTTTGGAACCTCCATGTCTTTATCACTTACGCTGAAGACTGACATCTATCTCGATACATAGATGAGATCAGATGATTTCAATTCAATCCATCTTTTGAAGATGTAAAAACACATTCGGGAATTTTCTTTAAAGTGTTTTATACTTGAATCTTGACTTAAAAATTTTGTGAGAAGGTACTCTTATGTATAAACTGGGCAGAAACTGGAATTCCTGTAATTCAAGACATTCCGAAATTGAAAAGCAAAACCTTAAACTGCATAGGAAATATTTTCTTTGAACCTTCTTCTTGTGAACATTTATTTAAATTCAAGTCTATTTCTTTTTTTCTTCAAAACTCTCAAAAGAGCCTGGGTAACCCATCACTCCTGTGTTTAGTTGGGACAATTGGGAGCAGACCTTTTAGACTATCAGGGAATGACAGCTCTGCTTGTGTGTAGTCTATGTCTGTACAGGTTTTAATGTTTCAGCTTAACTGTGAAAAGGAAAAATAATGGCAAAATTATACATGGTAATTAGGAATTGATGCCATAAAATATAGAAAGGTTTAGGCTTCAGAGCAGTTACTGTATGAGCAAATAAAACCTTTTTCTTGGAAGTACTTTTAATAGTGTCCTGGTTTAGGGCAAATTTGGGAGGAAACCTCCAAAAGGGGCCCCTCCAGAAAGCAAACCCACATGGCCCCCTTTCCCCCCAACTGGTTCGGGAAGGATTTCTCGGAGAGAAGTGGAAAGAACCTGTTTATTTAACAGGCAAAGCACCCCCCAGCACACAAAGTGAATAATACCAGATGACACCACTCTGAAAAAGATGACAAATTCAGGGAGTCTCTCTCGGGGGTGGTCGCTCTGTTCTCAGTCCCTCCGGTGCTGGGGCAGCTGCTGCAGCCACAGGGTGCAAACTCTCGGTGTTCCCAGGTGTCAGTCCGGAGCAGGCTCAAGTTGGTT
Organism: Ammospiza caudacuta; assembly: GCF_027887145.1. Taxonomy (NCBI): domain Eukaryota; kingdom Metazoa; phylum Chordata; class Aves; order Passeriformes; family Passerellidae; genus Ammospiza; species Ammospiza caudacuta. The sequence continues at coordinate 66,716,792 of NC_080632.1, read as the reverse complement.
CAAAAAAAGGAAATGAGAAACAGTCCAGGAAAAATTTGGACTGTTTAGCTAAACTAAGTAATGAGCAGAAGCAAGAGCAAGCAGAAGCAAGAGCGAGAGCAAAGCAAAAACCAAAAGCAAAAAAAAAAAAACAAAAGCAGCACAATGTACTGCCTTGTCTCTGTGTGCCGCCAGGCTGATAAGAAACCCCAAACAAAACTTTCACTCTTCAGAGCCAGTCTTGAAGGCACAGAACATAGTATCCAGCACAAACAGAACACATGAATGGGGATACAAGCATCCTAACGTCACCCTAGGGCAAGTGTCAAGCTAATAATGCTTTGCACTGTGATCCCCCCGTAAGTGCAAGAAGCACATAGTCAGAGCCTGACCTGCTGGTTCAATAAAGAATTAATTGCTCATATTAGAGGTGTTCATGTGAGTCAAGAAGGGGGATATGAGTTAAGGAGCTGTGCAGAGCTGATGTGAACAGGCTCCCTGAGATGGGCAGTGCTGTGAAGCTCCTCAAGAGGTGTTTTGTATTGATTTCTTCACAGCCATTGCCTGAGCACAGTGTTTTCACTGCACGAGGGTCACACCTGGGCAAATGTGCCCCATTGCCTCTACAGTGCCCAGGGGAAGGAGAACAGCAGAGACTGAGCTTGCAGGATGAGGAATGGGCTCTTCCTCTTGCCCTCTACTAAGTTTGAGGGTACAAAGAACATCCATTGGCCGCCTGTTTTTAGGGTGGTACTATACTGCAGAGATGCAGCTGGATTAATCTGTGTAAAGTGGTGGTTCATTTTATGTTGTTTCATTTAATTCACACAGAAACAAGACCTTTACATCTCAGTGGTTTTTAGCATTACTCCATCTCACCATCTTCGGGCATGGAAACATGGAAGAATCTCAGCTTTCATTAAGTAATTTTCCATTCCTATCTCTTATCAAAATAATCTGAAATTCAAAAATAAGAAGTACCCTGAATACAAATCTAATGCTCCTTTTCTGCATGATCAGTATGAAATTTCAAAGACAGGGCAATTGCAGACACATATCTATCTATAAAAGACATAAATACCTAATTCTACTGAAGTTAAATAACTGGAGGGATAAATACTAGGAGTAATCCAGGAATGATCACCCTTTTAATGTAAATGCATTGTTATAAATTAAGGGAGCAGCATTCCTAGATTGCCTCTTGCTCCTGAGTTCAAGCTTTTAGATCTTTGCTGCTGCAGGTACTTTATCTAGATTAAAGCCAGCATGCACGTGCTTATCTGTGCTGCAGTCACAGCTCCTGGTTTGCTTGCTAGAGTTTACTGAGGAGCCCTGGAAGCCACAGCACCAGGAAGTGGCTGTACAGCACCCGCAAGCAGGTTTGCAGATTTGCTGCCTTTCAGCATTCCATGTGCCTCCACAGTAAGCTGAGGGAACACATAGCTGTGCGTTTTAATAATCACAGGCCATCTAGCAACTTTGTTTGGTGTTTTTTGGCCTATAACAGTGGAATCTTCAAGCTCAAGGTCAGCAGAGAGGGGATGATAAATAACTGATTTGGGTTTACCTGTCAAATGACCTCTCTGATTGACATGGGTGTTCCACAGCAGGTTGTTGCTCGGCAGGCCTATCATGGCAAATGCCCTTTGATGACTTGCAATTTAAAGTTTGCAAATACAGAAAATAAAGCTTAGTAAAATTGCACCAGTGTTAAAATCACCTGACCAGGTGTTTACACAACCTGGCATTACAGAAGTAACGTTTTTCACACAAAGTAATCATTTAAGTAGAAATCAAATTACACTGATGAAATATTTGACTAAAAGTGTACTCTAGCCATTTAGCGTAGATTAAAAGCAAAGAATAAAGGATAGAAGGAAAATTTCTCAGCTAGTGGAACTGTGAAACCTCTGAAAGTTAACATTTGATTGTTTTTTCACTTCACAAACGGACCAGTTCTGCTGATCCCATTATTTTTGGCTGTAATATACTTGCACATATCTCACTGATGATCCTGTGAGTAATGCTAATTTAGGGAAAGCTCAGATAGTTTTCAAGCACTGAACTGCCTATTTAAATTGCATCCAAAGTGGAGGAGACAAAATAAAGAATTTTGCAACCTCATTTTGATCAGTTATTACATACACACAAATCAAACTGCTGTATTTCATCTAGCCCAACATACTTAATTTGCCCAAACATTTGTGGTAATGGCATATTTTGATTAAATTATCCGAGTTTTAAAAATTGTTACTATAGCAACATATACTCTAGAGTGAGATGCCTGACTCTCATCCTAGCAAATAATTTATGTCACGAAATTATTTGATAGGATGATGATAGGAAAATTCAATATAAGTAGTTGAATTGCTGATATTCCTGCTCAAACTAAAAATAAGCCAGGTTTGGCCCCAATATAAGTGGGTACCTTTTTTTTTGGTAGGAGCTGAACAAGGTAAGTGTTGACATAACTCTGTCTGTTCTTAATGTAGGAGAAGGTAAGAAGCTAAAAGTGATAAAATGGCCTGTCTGTAATAAAATGTCATGACTAAATTTGTCCCTGTTTTTACTCTGAAACATTTCATATCACCTATACATGCCCATTTCCCTAGTAAAATCTATCCCAATAGCCATTACATGTAAATATGTAACACTCCTAAGTGTTTCTCTGCAACATATTTGCCATTTAATCTTACCATCCTGAATTTTGAGGTGCTTTTTCCTCATGCCATCATCTGAGAAAGTGTGAAAGTCTACTGTTGTGTGTCAGGTCGCAAACTTGATCACAGAGGAACTCACCTACAGTTTGAGAGTAAATGAGAGTAAATGAAATCAAAAGACCTAGAAATGAGTCTTAGGCCATGTTTTGACTTAATTGAGAGGCAAGGTGAGAGGAGGCCTCTGTACTTTCTCACTTGTAACTACTCAGTGCCAAAAGAAGTCCTCTTTAGATTTTGGGCAGCCTTTTCAGTGCTTGCTCCCAGGTATGCTTGGTGCCCAAACATTTTCAAAACTGCAGGAAGCAAACTGTGGGTTGTTCAGTCTATAGCAGTGCTTTTGGATAAGGTAAATTTTTCAGTCTAAACTGCTCTGCTGGGAATATCACTGTCCATGCGCAATTGTACATTAATTTTTCTGAGGTGCAAAGCATGTGGGAATGGTCACAGTGTGTATCACTGTGTGAATCATCAAAAGCCCTTTGTTGCCCAACAGTGACCTTTGGAGGCCTTTGCTGCATGTTTGCACTCACTGAAGTAACCCAAAGTGATGCCAAGGAGATGTTGAAACTGAGCAGGACCACAGGCTGGTGCTTGCCGCATTTTAGGAAAAGTTCACAGGAAGCATATCTTCAAATCTGCTGCTCAGTGTTTATGTAGCAGGAAAAGAAATTTGTTAATTGTATTTGGAGTAGAAACCAAAAACATTTATAAAGCATGCGTTGGTCACAAGCTTAAAGGGTCCTGAGTTTGATCCCAGAGCAAGTGTTTATCCTTGAAGATTTTTTTATCGGCCATATTATTTACCTTCAACTAGATGTTCAGGTAATGGAATATTTCATTCCTCTTCAATGTTTGATTTCTTTTCCTTCTTACGTGCACTGAATTTGTCCATAGTTGGTTTTTCTTGCTTCATTTTGCCTCCTGGCAGAGGCTCTGGAAGAGATTGAATGTCAGTAAGTTTTAAGAAAGCCCTGAGGACTGTAGTTCTCTACTCATTTACACCACTGTGGCATTACTAAGCTGATTGACACAAGGGGAGAATCAAATTCTGCGTATCCAGTAGTTCTGAAGGTAATGGATACTTGGATTTTGTTGATGTTAGAAAAAAAATAAATTACTGAGGAGTAGCTCTCTCAGGTGATAAAATGTGTCTTCAGATGTGTCTTCTTCACTAAGAACTGGAAGGCAATTTTATGTCCCCTTTAAAGGTTTATGTATTATGACTGCCATTCATTTCCCATCTGATGTAAAAAGCCAAAACTTGACTTAGAAAAAAAGCTTCCATGAAGAAAAAAAAAAAACACCCCAAAAAACACAAGCCCAAGTCCCTCTTAAAATGTTTTGCTTGATGTCATATATGTCATCAACTTTGAACCACAATGACTTGCTGACTCTTATTCATTTCTGAACCCCCTGAGTCATCAATGTAGGACTTCTCTAGGGTTTGGGAGAATATTTGCAAATCAGGTAGTTTCCTCGTAAGTGTATTAATTGCTTAGAAACATAAAAGCATTCAAAATTTGCTTACAAACATTTTCCATTCTTGCTTGCTTAAGCATTCTAGTTCCAAGAGAGCTGCAGTTTTCTTTCCTAAACAAAATACTCCCTAGCTCCACGCTTCTTGTGAGAAATGACTGATGACCCCCAAGAACATAAGTTGTGATTGTTGAAGACTGCAGTTTGAAAAGGGAAGGCATGAGGAAATCTCAGAGATTTAACCAGTACTTTGAATTAATAGATCATTCTGTCAGAGATAGTTGAAGCAAATTGAGGTTAAACCTTATACTCTGTGGCTGGAGGTATTTGGAGGTATTTGCACTGCTTTTTTGCTCTAAGCAGTAAGTTACACTGCTTTGATGAGCACATCCTTCATGCAGAAACCTTTTCCAGCACAGCTGCTGGACAGTGTGTCAAAAGGAAGTTGCATAAACTCAGCAAACATAAGTAGCAATAGACAAGGTCAGATCCTGAGTAAAACCAGGAATTTTCTCACCTTTTTCAGATATCTTTCCTATATTGTACTTCTTGTGTGACTCACGAGTATATTTGTAATAGTTTTGCTTGGTGTGGACATTTCCCTGTTATAGTATCCATCTTGTATTAATCGAAAATTTCTCTTTCTGGTGTGCTTGACACTTGTCTCACATTACCTTACTCTTCTGGGAGATCTGGAAGTGCTATTCACACGTAGCATCCTGTGATTCATCCAGAAGTTTCTGTGCTGAACATGGAAATAATTTTTTCCCTTTTTCCCTCCCCGCTTTTAACCAGGTAGACAAGAAAATTGTCCGCACTGAAATTGGAGTTCTCCTTCGCCTTTCGCATCCCAACATTGTAAGTTTAGCCAAGTTACTCCACTCCACATTTGTTTCCTTCTTTTTCTTAATACTCCTTCTGTTTGTGAAAGACTGTTGTGGTTGTACAGGATGACCTGTACAGGAAGACCTGTACAGACCTGGATTAAAGGTCTGGGTTCTCTTAGTGAGCATGCTAGCAGCTTTTTTATGAACATCTGTTAAGTTATATTTCCATTTTAAGATAAAACAATGATGTTCTTACAGAGCTGAGTGAGAGACTATGTGAAAAAATTTCTGCAAATGAAAGTAAGAAATTGGTGTTTTCAGTCCTGGGAGACTTAAAGACCAAAAGGTCTTACTTTTTGGTTTCTCTGAGAGCTTGGCAGATGGCCTCCTGAACTCCTGTATTTCACAGAAGTCACAGAGGTATGAGAATAACCAAAAGAGTAAAAAAAAGGAAAAAAAAATTGGGAGAGAACAAGGTAACCCTCCCAGCTGTGATCTGTGTACTACTGTTGACCTTCAGAAGTGCTCTGCAAGAAGACAAATAAGCAAAAGAAATACTTTTTGTACTCTTTTACCAGATAAAACTGAAGGAGATATTTGAGACCCCTACAGAAATCAGTCTTGTTCTGGAACTCGTCACTGGTGGAGAACTATTTGACAGGTAAGTTACCTGTACATACCTCTTCCAGTACCTTCCTTCCCCAAGGATGTTAGAGTTCAAATTTCTCCTCTGTATGTAAACCCTGTGTTAGAAATTATTGAAATTATTTTACCAGCATATGAGTAATTCACATGAATAAATATCTGCAGCAAAGATCCTAAAAGTGCCTTTGGAAATGTAACTACCATGAAACTTTTTGGGGGAAAAAATTAGTTGAAAATGGAGAAATTAGCCAGTAAGTGTTGAAGAAAGGTGCTCAGCAGGCACATAGCATCAAATGTGTTAGAGTGGACAAAAGATGGAAAAAACTGGGAAAAACTCCTTGAGAGGTCATCATAAAACAGAGTAGGTGGCAATCAGCCTGCTAGGAGGATAGTGTTATGTCAAATAAAAATTTTGTAAGCAGACTGACAGGAAAGAAATTCTCTTTGGTATTAACTGCGTTTATCAAACGTGGTTTTGCTACAAGGGCTCTTCAAGACAGCTGTTGAGTTCTGAAGGTTTTGCTCATGAGTCTGCTCATGCTTCTGAAGTGCATATGCATAAAGTGAGATGATTCTGTAATAGTGTTGGGATGATATTTTATTGGTAGGGATTTGGGTTTTTTAGAGCAAGAGATGATGAGTAAAACATTTTATACTGGCTTGAGTAAATGAATTAACTGACTGGTGTTAGTGATTTCAAACTCACATAAGGACAGGTTATTTGATATTCCTTGTTCTGTAATTAAAGTTTAGTATCATAGAGGAATATTACAAAAATACACATCAAATATTCATTCTGAAAGTATCTTCCGCTTGAAAAAACAAAAGCATACTTTTTTTATGCCATGGTCATACCTTCAACCTTGACAAGAGCTATTTCTGAACAACAACAACAAAATCAACTGCTCCTGTGTCATCCTAAGTTCTACAGAAGACTGATAATTACTCTCTCAATACTGAGGCAAAGGAGTGAGGAGAGACATGCTGCAAGTTAAAGTATCAGTGAGGCCCCAGTCCTGAGCTGGAGACAACCCTGGTCAAAGTGCCTTACTTTTCATGTCACCCTTTATATATCCACATGGGTTTCAGATTAGGGCATTCTCAGGAGGGCTGGATACTCTACGGGAGTCTTTCATGAGATATTGCAAAGGCAAAACACAAAAAACCCAGTGAAGCTCTTGGTTCCTTAACAGCAACCATCTGTGTGGTAGGAGAACTGAAAAGATTTCATGGGATCCAGGATGGGGAACCACATTATTTGATTAAACCAGGATTTAATATACTGACAGTTTAAACATTCTCAGTAGTGCTATACTCAGTAGTGACTATGGGATTTGAACTGTCAGATTGATCTTTTCAAAAAGATTGGATGCTTGATCCAATAGTTTGGACAGCTAGGACCAGTTGTCTGGCATTCTGACCAGAAACAAAGTCACTCAGTAGAATTGCAGAGCCCCCTTGTGATGCTATAGATAAGCACCAATATTGTGGAGATCTGCATCCTCCTTTGCCCCATGTACAACAGAATTGGAAACTTTGTCAATACAGACGTCTGTGATTTGGAAAAAGACCCAACAAGCAATGAAACAAGAAACCATATTAAACTATTTTCAGCTCTTAAGCTAGGAGTATTACTTCACTCTTCAACCTTAAACTAAAAATAATTAAGCAAAAATATGCAGCCAAGATGTTTTGCACTAGTGACTCCAATTAACACTAGCTGTTTCTCCTTTCTAAGCTGAGCTAAAGGATTAAAACTTGCATTGTTCTGTACAATGGCTGCCCTCTGAGTTTTAGAGAGGATAAATTTAGCTTTCTGCCTTAGGGCAGACTCCCCTCTCATGCACAGTATTTTCAGTCCTTACATCTTTTTATTGTGCATGAAGGAAATGTCCTGACTGACAGAGAGACCTTGTGCACGCCTTTTTCTATGCTTGTATGAGTCCAATTGCAGGAGAAAGATAATGACCTGGAAATCTCCTCCTGAGCGGAGGAGCTGTGTCAGATGTGGAGGGACAGCTGAGACCAGGTTTGAGATCCACCCCCCATGGTTGTCCTCAAGGTAAGACCCTGTGTGGACAAGCAGGACCCCAGTGTGGCCTGGCACCACCTCCAGGGTGTGGAATACCTTATCTGCCTTATTTTTAGACCACTGCCCATACACAGACAGCAAAGCAGCTTTTGTGCTCTGGAGGAGTTACTCTTCTCCCTCTTTCTAATCAGCTATCAGCAAATGACACAGCTGGGCCTGTTACACAAGCAGTGCTGCTCTCCTGGCTGCAAACATCTTCATCACTGTTACTGCTAAATCTTGTAATATGCTGCTATTTTTATATCAACTGTTTTATTGCTCCGGTTTTCTCCCATCCCAGATGTCCATTCTTCTTCTGAATAGTATTTGAGCTGCAGAAGAGTAAGTTCTTCCATGCAAACATTCTTCATATCATGAAGATGATTTTATAAATACCCAAGATCCAATTAGTCCTCTAGAATCATTGTTGTTAGCATTGTTGGTTTCATGCCATTCTAACTAAAAGTTCTGGATAATGAAATTATTCATTTCCTTCACCATATTTAATAGTACTGTCAAATCATCCACATTATTGCTAAAATGAACTGTCATTATGACAATTTTTCAGTTGTGTTACCTAAGGAGAGATAAATTCAAGTGAATGTATCAGTTTGACACCTGAGTTAATACAGTTCAAATCAGATTGATTTGATTGTATTTTTAAAAAGAAAACTGTTTCTCAGACTTCATAAACCACATTGTGGGTCATACCCTACATACCACTCCAAATACAAACTCAAAACTGGAGATGTTCGTGTAAATTAGAATATTTATTGATAATGTACATTATATTTTTTGCCAACCCAGCAAGTAAGGAGTGACAAGGAGCTTGTGGCAAAGAATGACAAAGAGAATGGCAGACCAATGGAGGAATTTACCAGGAGAGAAAAATGTAGTAGGTCTAAATTAACTGATATTAAAGTTCTTTACAGGTGCTGCATCTCCGGCCTAGTGCTGGGAAATACTTCTCACATTTGCTTGCCTCTCCTCTCTCATTCCTGCATGTCTAAAACAGACAGGCAACGTTGAAGTGCATTTAAACTGGCAGTGTTTTGACAGAGCCCCAAGGGAAAATCTTCTGATAAGGCTCTGAGTGTTCCAGCAACGTTAAGTCTAAAAGCACAATCTGATATCTTGTCTTCTATAGGCTACCTTCTGTTCAAGTTGGGATTTTTTGCAATCAAATTTTATTCATATCTATTGTCTTCCAGCTGAATTACCATTATATATCTCTTTTTCAAATATGAATGTCTGCAAGAAAAGTCAACTCTACTTTAACTTCTTTTTAGTCAGAATACCTGCAGATTGCTAAGAATAGTTTTTGGTTTTACCAATTGAGATAGAAGTGTCCATCCATACATTCTTGTTTTTACTTTGGCATCTTGACCATAGGGTTTTCTGTTTCTTCTTTCATGTTATTATTAAGTGCACTAAACAATGTCTAAAAGTAGCACTTGCAGCTGACAGTCTCTTGACTCACTTCCCTTTCAAGTTTCACATAATTTCCTGTGAACTCTAGGTTCAAACTCATATTCTCTTCTTTTATATAGTATACATTAACAAAAATATTAATAGTTAATATTTAATTAATATTAATTAAATATTATTGTTCTAAATAACTTGCTTTTTTAAGAGGTGTGGGAATGATTGCTTCTTATGGAGAAAATATAGCAAAGCTTTCCCAGGTGTTAGGGGCACCTTTTTGGAAATTAAAATTGCTCAGGGATGTCAAAAATATTCAAGGAATGAATCAGTCACTAAAGTGGGAGTCTTTTATGAGCTAGTGTCAGAATAGCACCTTCTGTTTGCTTCAGTGCCCTGGCCTCATTATGTATTGGCCGTCTGTCTGTCCTCTGAACAGGGGTCGGAGAAGTCCTTTGGACTCTCTGCTTCATGGGACCATGTTACGGATCCCTCACTCAGGACTGGCAAAAATAGAAAGAGGTTGTGACTTGACGACACCATCTATGCCTGTTCTCTGAAGCTGGTGTCAAGAAACAAAACTCTGATAAACATGCTCTTTGATATCCTAGTAGCTCATTTAGTTTCTCTTGAATTTATTGTCAGAAATTATAAACCCGAGTAATTTCAGAATAAAGATGTGCATTAATGCTCCTTTGTAGTCCTTCCAATGTAAATTCATTACTACCAATAACTTCATAGAAAGCTCTCATGCAGCAGAACATTGTGAAAGACTCTATTTAATTTGCCCCGCAATCTTTTGTCCCCCATTATGTTTTCTATGTTTCAGTTACTGTCTATCGAAAGTCCTCTATGTGCCCACATCTTTCCCATATCCTGAGGCCCTTAGCTACTCAGAGAAACCCGATTAAAGCCTCAGCAGTTGTTGTCAGGCAGCTTCATTGGTGCCTTCAGTGGAGCTCTTTTCCCCTCCCCAGGCCACTGCCTCTTCCGCAAGCTTTCAGGGATTCCCTTTCACCTGCTCTCAGCAGGCAGGAGCTGTGACGTGCTCCAGTAACTCCCTGTGCTGCCTTGCCTCACACAGCCCCTGACACAGGAACTTCTGAGGGAAGCTTGGAGCCAGGTTGTCAGCACTGTGGCTTCACAACTTCTAGAAGCAAAGACTGTTATTTAATAATAAATAAACTAAATTTAAAATATCTTCTGTGATCAAGCTCCTGAAAGGTGAACTTGTCTAATTCTGTGGGTTCTGAGTTGGAAGTAGAAAGTTAAAGAGGGGGAAACAAATCCTAGTATGAGCTATGAGAAATATTTAATCTTTCTCTAAGTTCTCCTGCATGCCTCATTTATCATAGAGTGAGTCTTGCTTAATAACAGTGGAGGGAAAACAGTTTTCTTGAGTGACTGCAGTGCTGAATTTCATTTCTAAACACAGAATTGAAGAAAAATTTATAGTTTGTTTCTCAGGCAATCAGATCCAAACCCTGGTCAGTATTTCCCATTATCTTTTTTCAGATGACAGGTAGGCAGTTTGAGCCATTAGAGACAGTTACAGCTAGTCTGCTCTGGAATATGAACATGGTTGTAGAATAAGGGAGATTCTGCAGAGCTACTTTTAAAAACATTTATTATTCCTCAGTTTTGTAGTATGGAAAATGTATATATATTTATGCAGGAAACCTTTTTTTTAACTAAACAAATGCAAATAGGAATTGCAATCACCTCAATACAGACAAGAACTAATAGATCTGTGAATCATTCATTGAGAAAGTGTCCCTTGTGGAAACCATTTTGCTATTGAATAGAGTGATGTCATTTTCTTTTCCTGTTTCTGCTAATTTTTAGTCTCACTTTATCTTGCAGAAATCTTCTAATTTCATTTTAATTGAGTACAATAATTTGCATAAGAATTGAGTGGTTGCAGAAAAAGTCTCCATGACAACCAAAGCATTTTAGATAAGTTAACATTTATAATATAGAACCAAACAATTTTTAAAATGGTTAGGACATACTGGCATTGGAATAGAACTTGTTTGTATCTCAGGCAGCGTCTTGCCTGAGACTGCAGATGAAGTAGCATGACACAGCTAAGATGTGGTGCATGGGTTTTGGGTAAAAGCCAGCTAGAGGCAGAATGAAAATTACCATAGAAAGACTGATGGGTGGTTTTTTTATAACAGTAGTTATAAAAGATGGTCTACAAGGCAAATACTGAGAGTGCTTAAAGAAAGCAAAACAATGTTGGGAACTGGTAAAGTATAATAATTTTTACTGTCTTAGATGGCCAAGTTTAGCAGGACTTTTGCAAGCCACATGATATGTTTCTAAATTCAGCTAATACTCAAATGCTACCAACTCCACATTGTGGAGAAATAGTATTTATAGCAGCAACATTAAATAATTGCTAAATATTGAAAATTTTAGAGTAACTCTTTAGATTATTAGCATAAAAATAAGTGCATTTGCTGATATGAGTTAAAGCAGGAAAGCAACAGACTTTACCTGCTCACATTTTAGGCAAGATTGGAGGATGGGTGAGGTGGACCATGTGGGAGGGAAGAAGAGAAGAAAAGCTAAGAATAGGAGAACTAGTGCATGTAGAGCATGGGGGAGGAAAAAATAAGTTTTTTAAATGGTAAAATTCCAAATTTTCTTAATCAGCAGGAATAATGAGTACATGTTGAGGTTAAAAATGCAGGAATATTGATTGTACCAATACCAATTCCAATATTGATGAAAAATAAAACAGAAAGAAGCTTTGGTCTCAGGGACAGTGGTCTCAGGTGGAAGTTTCAGTGAGAGGCCTGGAGTGGTTCTGTGGCGAGGGGAATGGTGTTCACTCTGCCTCACTCTTAGCTGAGAGCTGTCTCTATAACAGCAGGAATTTAAGGCTGACCGTGCCTTAAATTCCCCTGCTGACAATGAGTTGTGTCCTGCCAGTGACTAGCCCAGTCTAGCATCCTCTGGCATTGGAGGAGTCCTCTCCTTGCTCAAAGCAGGTTCCTGAGTGGTTTTGATTTCTTTTTCTACCAATGCAGCTGTGCAAGATCTGTTTTTCTTGCTGGACTTGGAAATAGCTCGCCCCCTGTTTTGTTACTCATTGAAAAATCAAACCCCAAACCTCGTCCTGTCCTTCTCTGATGAAATGTTCGCTTGTTTGTTCCTTTAGGAGACTGATTATTTTCACTTGCCTGATGTATTTGTCATTAATCCCCAGAAACGTGTCCTAGCCAAGTGTAAAATTGTATGCCAATATAATTTTAATACTCCTCAGAAAATGGATTCTAAAATGATCCATTAGGATTCCCCATCTCTTTCCTCCTTGATTTTCAGGCCCCATGTGTTTAGATTAGCTGGACTGCACTCTTCCTTTTTTTCCCCCTACCAGTAACAAAATTTCTGCAGAGCAGGTGTGACCACTACCTCCCTCGCTTTACTGGGATGGCCCACTGCTTTCTGTGGCTACACACAGATACAGTGAATTAAAGCCCAGTAGCAGGAAGAATGCCCCAAAAGGAGTAAAATCCATTGCATGGTCTTCCCATATTACACTGTATGCTGCAGGGATGGGGTGAATGCTGGTAGCAGTTTATGAATCTGCAGACCCTCATAAAGACATGCAACATGGAAATATTATAAAAAAATTAGCAAGAGCTGCAAGTCCATGGTAATGAGGCTACACTGAAAGCCGTCTGCAAAACTAAAGAATTCATACTGCAAGAAAACTTCCAGTGCTTACAAGGAAAGGAAATGCTGGAAAGGCCAGTGGAATCTGGCAAGGATTACTGCAAATTATGAAACACTTGAACACATACATGTGTTTGATGATGGAAGCTGCCAAAATATCAACTGTATGCCTCCCCAGAAACACATTATGCCATTTCCATGTGCTTGCTGGGCAGTGTGATGCTGGGGTGGTTTTCTCACTGCTAAATCTGTTATATCTCCATTACCTGGCAAGGCTCTTCCACCTCCGGGCCCCAGCAGCAGCTGAAAGAGCAAGATAACACAGATTTCTGTGGGGTGCCCAGGCCCTGCAGGCAGGCAGGGATGTGTCTCAGAACCATGTCTCACCCATGGGCTGCTCCCAAGGGACATTTCCATCACTGCTGGCACTGGGAGAGGGTGGTGAATAGGGGCTCTGGGAATTATTTCCCTGCTCCTCTATTTAGAAGGAGGCAGATTTGTCTCAAATATGATGACATGTGCTTGAAAAGATAAGATTGAGTCAGGTGGTGCTTTGGGAGAGCTCTGGCTTGCTGTCCATCTAGTAGCCATTCTGTTAAATGTGTGTCTTGACATATGAAAGTGTAAACAATGGATCAGCATATTTCAACAAATATGTGTGCAGAACCATGAAAAAGGGATCTTACACAATCAGGCATTGCATTTTTGCTCCATCTAGAATGTTTCTATTTTGAAGTTGCATCTTAAATTTCCTGAATGCCTGCAGCACCAAATTAAGTGTTTTTCCAAGCACTTTTTCTGGTTTTCAGCAGTTCTCTGCTGTCTTCCTCACGGTTTTTCTCCAGCACCCTCTTGGCCTACCTGGCTCATTCATTTGCATATCAAAGAAAATATTTAATTAGCTCCTTATGGCTGCTGTTCCTATCTTTCTGTCCTCTCAGCAAAGGCTTAATCTTCCTTCACCCATGATTTTGTCAAAGATCGTCCGATAAACTAGGTATAAATAGTTGGGGTTTGCTTCAGTAATAGTGAAATAAGATATTTCTGCATGTTTACTTCCCCTTATAGAAAAAAGGCAATGAGTAATTGCTAATCTGCAGGCTGAATTTGAAAAATCCTTTTAAAGAAGAGTCATTGGTCTCAGGTAGGAGTCTTGCTGGCACACCTATCATTTGTCTTATGTAAACTGTCACAGGGAGGATGAGAAAAATAAATGTGCAGATGATCCCCCAGATTTACTATATAACCTAAACTACAGGATAATCTTCTTTCACTATTCCTCCTTACTGCCTAATAGCCAGGTTTTAGTTCTAAAGCAGAGTACCCTTAGAAATAAATTTTCATCTTTAAAAAGGGATATGTCTTCTTTCATTTATTGCTGTCACAGAATATTAGGTTTTTCATTAATTAAGAGTAAAGTTTTTATTCTCAATAAGTCTGAATTCTAGACTTCTGGAAAACTGGAGAGGTAACTCTGTATGACATAACCTGCAATTGGCCAGTGCATGTTATTCACCTGTAGCATTGGCATATGGGTCCAGTGCATTGCAGAATATTTCTAGAATTGTTTCTTAATGCTTTCAGAAATATGGGCCCACACTTCATCACACTTATTTATTTTCAGGTGTAAATTACAAGGCTTCATCTACAAGGTCTTTGTGTTTTCTCTGCTGTGTGTTCAATATAAATAATGAGAGCAGCCTGCTATCTGTACCAGCATATATTGTCTAAGTCAGCGTGGACTCATCTTGAGGTGAAGAGGGCAGCCTTGAGTGTCTCTTTGATTTTTCCCTTGTTTCCAGTGGTCAGATAATAAACATAGCCTGGACATTTACAGGAAGCTCCTGTTTTCTTTGATTTTGATGAGTGGAGGAAAATACAAAGCTGTAGACTGCCTTTAAGGTTTGGGTTTTTATCATTCCCCTGGTTTATGTGTTTCAAAAAGATAGAAAAAAGACTGAGCTGCCACACTGAAAATAGAGTTTTTTTTTTTTTTATTAAGGGAGAAATGTAAATTGAATTGTAACAGCATTACTTCATATTTCTGTGATCTCATTCTGAGATATATTGGAAAAAAACAGAGTATTCTAAATACTATTTAAGCCTTAGAACCTGCCTCATGCATTTCTGAAGTCAGGTGCACAAGGTTATCCTGCACTCGGGGAACTCAGTGTGTGGGGCAGGGTGGATGCTAAAGGCCAGCACATCTGGCTGACACTAAATACTTCATTTGAATCAAAAAGGAGGAGGAAGCAAAGCCAGTGTATTTGGAGCAATGAATGCAAGAGCATTAATGGGGCTCAGGTCTAACAATGTAATCTAACACAAGAGCATAATTCAGCCTGAAATGGCCAAGGAGTAATCTAGCCTTCAAGCACAATGTAGCATTTTATGGCGTGATTTTTAGGTTTTTGTAACCTCTTTCCTATACTTCAGGGTAAAAGCCTCATATAATGTCTCAGTGAGTAAGAGTTGCTTTGTTTTCCCCTTATGGTGATAAGTTCCAGTAAAACTCTCCCTAATGGTGTAAACAGATTACCAAAATAGGAGAAAGGCTGAAGGCACAAAAAAAGCAAAGGTGTTAAAGCAGTGCATATGGCATGACAGCTAAGGGTTGCCAAAAAACCCAAAGAACCCAAACCAAACAAGCTTCTAGAAATAATCCCAAGAATTATGCAGCAAAGAAATAATGATGAAATAGAAGACATGATTAAGGGGGTGTCGTGGTTTGACACGGGAATTACTTGCTGTTGTTGCTGCCACATAAATAGACTCAGTTCTCTGGGAGCACAGTGATGTAAAGGTCAAGTGATGGCAGCTGATTGGGAATATCCCTGGCTTCCCACAGTGTGTTGCCTCTGTTTCTGGTGGAGTGCTGTCTCTGCAGCGTTTCTTACTTCCAATCACTTGATGCTGTAATGAGTATAAAGTAATGCTTTTCCATGTAGTTACTCACACCTTTCCTGTCAGTTTTGTGAAGCTGTAAGGAGCTGCATTGATGATAACTCAGCATTAATCTGTCATTTCAGTGAAAGAAAGTGATAAAAAGTGCAGAGCAGGAGTAGTGGGGAGAAAGGAGCATAGCCTTCCTGCCACCAGCAGACCAGCAGAGCCTTTTTATGGATCTTGGGGCAGAAGGCCTTTTCAGTGACCCCAGACATTAAAGGTGCCTTGCTGTTCTGCTTCATGGGGACTTTACGATATTGTTTTATAAAAATGCCTGTCTGCTTGCAGAACATCATTTTATAGAATGCCTTGTAGGCACCACAGGCTCTGTTCCTAGACAACATCTCTCTATGTTTTCTTGGGCTTTGAAAAATTAATACACTAAAAATATCAAGACTTCAGATCAAAAATCTGACCTTTAAGGTAACTCTCTGAGGGACAATTATTGTAGTTCACAAATACTATGCTCAGTTAAAAACATTAGTAAAAAGACGGTTGAGTGTCTTAAATATAATATAAGGATATCTCAATGATAGATCCTTCTTTTATTAACTGCTTGTTCATCAGTATGCAAACCTGTATCTACTGCTGACTCTGTAAGGAAAAGTAGCTTTTCCGAAAGAAAAAAGTAGCTTTAGTTGTAAAAAACCTGCGCTTCTCTGCATATAGCATCCCTAGTTTTCTGCTGAGGGAAAAGAGACAGTTCAGCCCATCACACTTGAAGAATAATTTGAAACTAGTAAAGTTTTACACTAACCTTTTTCCTTGAATAATTCTGTGTGTGCATAGCATAATGCTTTCGTTTTATAACTTACTATCTATCTGTCTGTCTGTCTAACTAACTAACTAACTAACTAACTGGGGAGGAGGGGCTTAAGTTAAATATAAAAGTGAAAAACCAGTTCCTAAATGTTGAATAGTTTTGTCTTTCAGTAATTCAGATTCCTTGCATGTCAGAAAGTTTCAAAAACTTCTAATTAAATGTCTATGTATACTATGAGCATCTTATCCAGTTGATATCTTACCTCCTGCATTTCATCTAATTGGAAATCAAGGGTAACTTAAATTGCAAAAGGGCTATTTTCTAGTCTCTTGGGGACACTCCACTGTCCTGGTCATACTTAAATTTGATTGCTTGCTATCTCATTTTTGAAAAGAAGCATCTACTTTCACTGTTTATTAACCTTGGTTCTTAATTGTGTTGGTTTTTTTTTCTGTAGGATTGTGGAAAAGGGGTACTACAGTGAAAGAGATGCTGCTGATGCTGTCAAACAAATCCTGGAGGCAGTTTCTGTGAGTATTATCTGGCATATCATGCTCAGCACCTGATCTTTCATCCATGGTGGCTCAATGAATATTTGTGTGTGAAAGAGGCAGTGTGCACAGGTTTTCTCTGACAATTAATTCCATACTGATAATTTTTAAGGTAATCACTTTGAAGAATTGCACTTCAATCACAGTGACAGTACTGTTGAGAGAGAACAGAATAATAATTTTTACCAGTAGCTTGTGCAATTTCTAATATACCTTCTTCCTCTTTATGTTTTGTGCTTTTCAAACATTGGATTTTTTTATATAATAATTTCACATTCTATTAGTTAAAAGCATAGAGAATCTTGAGGAGGGCTTCTAATATCTACATACAGCATTTCTGTACATTTTCTGTGCTTCTTAGTCACTTGTGGCTCTTCCATCTGGTTTCACACCAGATGTTCTCCAAACCAGCAATCAGATGCTGGGGAAATACTTAAGAAAATAATTTGCCCAATGTCCACTGTAAGTGTTGTTACTGTTCACTTCCAGTACAGAAGAGAGGGGACAAGAGAAAGGAGAGGTCAGCCTGCAGGGCTCATTTAAGGGGTATTAGTGGTGAGGCAGGTTCTATACAGGCCATCCATGGAAATCCAGTGTCAAAGGAGCTGTCCTCAGAAAAGGACTGGTGGGGATTACTGGCCTCTGCAGAAGGTATCCAGAGATGAGGACATTAATGGTTACAGCAGTAATTCTGTTCATCAGAAGGAGCAGGGCAACCTGGGCATGTTTGCCTGGGATGATCACAAAATACCTCAGTGTGAAAAGCCCCTGCTGGTATTATTAGTGTGAGCCTGTTCACACTAAATAAGATGTGAGAACTGGTGTTCACAACACTAACTGCACATACTGCAAGGCCATGAATGTTCACTTCATGGTCCCTTCTGAATGATCTGATGTCTACTGTGTCACTCTCATCCAAAGAAATCTAAATTATGTATTTTACAGCACAACATAATGCATTTGTATAAACTTTTAAAATTGGCTCAGATTATTATTTCATTACTAATTTTTTCTTTCTGTTTAAGTGCCCTAGTTAAGATGGCTCTACATTATTTAACATTGTTTTACAAAAAAAAGATTATTAAGTTCTGCTGAAATATATTTCAGACAGTGTTTAAGCTCTTTATTTTAAAGCCAGAAACAAAAGAAAAATCTCCAGTTTCTGTGAGCCATAATAGCTTGGCTGAAATCAATGGAACAGTGATCCATGAAAATTAAAAAGCTGATTTTTATATAAGCATTTATTAGGATTTCTATGGTTCCTTGTAGTAGATCCCTAACTAGGATGAACTGTATTCTCTTCTGCCCTTACAGCTGACACCAAATATCTAAGCCAAAGCTGGAAAAGCTGTGGAAGTGGCAGTTCCCAGCTTGGGATCTTTGCAGCCCTGCAGGAGTACTGTGATAGATTGGGGCTATAAACTTGACAGAATGGTGTTTGTGAGCAGGACAGGAGCTATTGTTAGGAACTGGAAAATGCTGCTGCAGCAGAATAATCTCTTCAAAATAAAAGGAAATGTATCCATAGATCATCCTTTAAACCAAATATTTGTACAATTTGTACAATAGGCAATGCCAATGAGTACCCTTCTGGCACCACACAGGCTTTTTGAATGATGTGATTTTTATAAATTGCTCTTTGAAAAAGCAGCATCCAGCCTTTCTTTTGCTGACCTCGCTTGAGCTAAATGTTTTATAAGGCCCCTGTTCAGGGCTGTTGCTGTAGCCATGGATCTGTCCTTGCAGTGGGTCATTAAGGGGGAGGTGTTATGTCTTCATATAGCAGAGGTTTTTATGAGACACTTCTAAAGAATTTAATAAGTGTAGAGTGGGCTTTTAAAAGCACATAAGCTTTTTTTATTTCATTTCCTTTGAAATTGTTAAAGCAACGAATGGACTAAATTAAAGACTAATCAATAAAGATTAGTCAATCAGTAAATTTTAGGTCTGGCTTTTTCAGGCTTTTTCAGGCTTTTGTAATACCTGAATACCTGTATGCCCAGCTATAACTGGCTTACCAAGAATTAATCAAGCAAGCCAAGTACCACGCAGAAGAAAAATCTGAATCTTCATGTCACAAACTATCATAAATATATCAGACATCTATAATCCCAAGATCAGAGAAAATAACAAAATCAGTACTGTCGCATAGACCACCACATTAATTTTGTCTTTTTTCATGATTTTCCTTTCTTCTGTTTACATCTGATCTGGAGTTCCAGACAGTGACTGTATTTGCCCTTAGAGGGAACACATTACTTTTTTTTTCTCTCTTCTGCATTTTTGCCTTTTCCATTATTCTCTAGCTGTTCTTCAAGCTGGGAGAGAGCTTCATTCATAAGATAAAAGGCTTATGCAAAACTAGGTCAAACCAATGTTCATCCCTTTAGCTCTTCTGCTGTGCTGTTCAAAACAAGTGGAGAGGTTTTGTTGCTATCTGACAGCACAGGGAGATGAGATGGAATCTCATGATTCCATGAATGAGTTTCATGCCTAAAGAGGAGGCATTTGAAGGCAGTCTTTCTTGGAACACTATTGTAATTTCTCTCCTCTCAGGTAACAAGTTACATGCAGTGTGGTCTTCTTGCACACTTATTCTAGTAGCAGTTTTTGGTTTTTTGCTTTTTTGGGTTTGTTGTTGTTGTTGTTTTGTAGTGAGAGAATTTCTGCAGGCAGATGAGGCCAGATCTTCGCTGAAGTGAAGAATGAGTTATTGATGTTTTGGTATCCAAGTAGTCCTTGAAAGATTGGTCACAAAAGGAATATTCTACACTTCTTTAGGAGAAGAACACTAATCTATTTTTTAGGTGATTAAACTTTATAAAATTATACTGATTTTTTTTTTAATGTGTACTTTTAAAATCTTATATTTGTCACTAAAAATAATGTTGTTCCTTCTTACCTATTCTATATTAGTGTAAAAGGAATACTTTCTGCTTGGTGGTTAAATTATTCTTTTCAATATATTTAAATTTGAAATTAAGTTTAAAGTTTAGATTTTTGTATTTAGGGTAGCTACTAGCATACATAAAATATTTAGTTTTGAGCTCATCCATCAGTCTCTAAATTAATTTTCCATCAAATTTTACAGTAATTTGTTTTCTTAGACGGCCCATTCTCTTGTCTAGATAGGAATATTTTCCTGAAGTTATATGTGGGACTCTCTCCATTTCTATTTTTTAGTTTAAATTTTCTACCGCTTCAAGCTTCATTATAGATCTGCACTGCTGTTCAGATCTTTGTCATCTTAAATTCACAGGGAGCATGCTGAACTGTCAAGTGTGGTGGCAAAGCCTGAGGGCGCTTAAGCAGCTTGCAGGTTTGAGAGAGAAAATCTAGACTAAAAGTTTCTATTCATTTCAGAGAATTTTGATCTGTCCAATAATGAACTGTATGTTAGTAGGTAAGAACCTACATATGAATATGCAGCTTGCAAGCACATTTACAACATCTGAGTTACTGGTGTGTCTGACAATTGTTGCTTAGGCCAAATGAGCTAATCAGACTTCTAAAGGCAGGATAAGACTCTAGAGAATTGATTTAGATATCTGGGGAGTTTGGCATTCAAAGAAAAGTGTACAAGAGACAAAGATTATGCAGAGGTTTCCTTCTTTTTTCTATACAGTCATTGAGTTAGTTCTTGCTGGAGACAGAGACAACAAATGTATTTTAGTTTTGGCCACCAGCTACAAGGTGAACTTACTCGAGGTGTAATTGTCACAGGTTTCTAAAATTTTGAACGAGGTGAATATGTTACATTATCAATATATACTTAACAAAGCCTAAAAAGGCACATCACAAAAAAGGCTAAGAATTGGGAAGAAACACGGAGCTCAGTTCTGTAGAAAATGAAGTCAAAATTAACAGAAGAGAATGGCAGGGATGCCTAGATATTACAACAGAGGAAAAAGACTTGTCTAAAATAGTAGCAAAATTTGGGGATACTCTATGTAGGAAGGAACGTACTATGCTTGATTGAGGATATTGAAGAACATTGGCTTCCTCTCTTTAGAAGATTTTGCAAAGGATTTTCTTTTCAATAGAAGAGGCATTTGTACCTTTGTACATTTGTACCTGAAGGTTTCTACCCTTCACTGATGAATCCTGAGTGTTTTCCATCTTCCCTCTGGCAGTAGAGAGTGGCTTTCTGAGTCTGTTCCTGGCATAAGTGTTTTTATCCATAAGGAGGAAGTTACAGAAGAGCCACTGTTCTGATCTAAGACTACCCACCAGCCATTGCTTTTCTGATGGGGAAAGAAGGGGAAATGTAAAATTCTTCTGTCAAGTTTTCTGTATGTTTGCTTGAAAGTGGAACTTTAGAAACTTGCAGGTTTAGGCCAGATTCAGTATGTCTTCAATGATGTGGTTGTTGCTGAAGACCAATGCTGGATACTATAACACAAGGAATTTGCTAAGGATTATGATTTTGTCCTGTATTCCCTGCGGGTGTGGTCCACTTTGGCCATTCCCCTTTTTACAGGCTCATAGCCTCTTGAGATAGCATAGACACTGCTTTGATAGTGGTTGTATTAGACTGCAGAATAAAGAGGTTCTAGCAATATTTCTAAAAAGTGCTTTCATAATAAAACATGCCTCACACACACAATAAACCCTGTATAACAAAGCAGAGTGTCAGACAGAGGAGGAATTAAATAAGGGGAGAATCTGTTGTTTGTTTGCATTGTATCTTATAATACAGTGAAGGCAGGCAAGGGCTGATGGTTGGATTGAAATCAGGATGTGCTTTGCAGGTCAGTTACATGCATTCTTCCCTGAACTGGGAGTATTGCCAGAGGCATGGCATGCTACTTAATGACTTGTATTAAGAAATAACAACATGTGACCATCCTATGGCATTGTTGTTAGGTTTTTATGAAACAAAATTAATTTCTGCTTGATCTTGTCTAGGCACAAAGTGTTTCTTTCTTCAAGATTTACTTCTGAGGCTTGAAGGTGAATCTTCTTGGAGAGGGATAGTTTAACACATAATGTACAGAGATGACTCCATGGAAGCTGGGAAATTGTCTTGGCCTTTTCTTCCACTTGGTGACAACATTTTAACAGGGACTTGATCGGTACCCTGGGAGACTGTTCTGTCACACTGCTGTTAAGAACAAATAAGCAAGTAGGTAAACTGAAAAGTTGTGTAAGAAACCAACCCAAGTGCTGCCCCTGCCTGGGAGAGAAATGCATTTGTGTTTCTGGTGTGCTGTCTCTGAAGCAATGTTCAGTAATGGTTCCATACACAGGATAATCTGCTTAGAGGGTGAAGGCATTCTTACTTACTCAGTTCATAATATTGCAAGCTTACATTTGATTGCTTTTCATATTTGTTGTAGACAGATTTCAAACTATTTTTTCTTGTTATTGGGGAGGGTAACAGAGTGGGACTTACTATCACACTAACCTGATTTGTCAGTGCCTTGATTGAAAATTATTTTTTCAAAAACATTTTTTGAGATCCGTTTTCAGCTGAGTATGAGGTTCATCTTGCAGCACACATGTTGAAGAAGAGTTACAGTCAAAAGAGCCCAGCAATGCTGTCATCAGCAATGAGGAAATGAGGGTATTGTATTTGCTGTTATCACTAATAGAGGAAATGGAGTGAGCAGATTTACTGTATTACATTTAATATCCAGTGCAGCAAAAAGTCAGGGTTATATTTGCCTAATTGGTACTATTTTATATTATGCTTTCATCTAAGTAAGCTGTCCTTCTCTTGTTTTGGAATCATTACAGTATTAATTTTGGAAAATATTTGGAAGTAACAATGAAAGTGACTAATTATCACTTGTTTTAACTCTCAGAACACCACAAATGCCAAATGATGCTGTGTTTGAGTCAGTAGCTGATACTTAGTCCAAGCGACTGACATTTCTGGGGAAATTTCTGTCTAAGAACTGACTGGGGACTCAAGGATTTGACCTTTTCCCAACTCATCTCAAGGAGATACACAGTATTTCTGCACCTTCATTTATAAGATGGATTGTTGAAAATATTGTGTGAAGAGAGTGCTGACCCTTGTCCAAAGGCTGAGTCTATCTGCCTCATTCACTGATTCTTGAGGCATTGTTTGGTGACGGCCTGGCCATCTCCTTTAGGGGGAAAATAGCATAGGAAACCAGCTCTGTGAGGGTCTGAGTCTTGTCTATAGACAGCCACACATTGCTCTTCTGTATGTTAGCCAGCACAAAGTTAGCAATTAACAAGCACAAGTAAAGGAAAATGACTGCATTTATCTCAGACCTTAAACTGCTAATACTCCTTTTATTACAATAATTTTTATTGCATGTATTTTGCAAACTGTAATGTAGGGATAGGGCACTCAAGTGCCTGTTCCTATGGGAAACACTGTACACTCTGCATCTCCAAAAGTACATGCTGCTCTATGAGCTTGGCAGGGCTCTGAAGGTTTCTGAGAAGCTCCTAAAGTGTCCTGAGATCCTCACATACTCTGTAGAAACAGTAGAAGTTTACCAGCTGGGTGCTGCAGAAAGAGTCAAGAAGAATTGCTGAAGACTAAGGAGGTATCAGGAATTGCCCTAGAGCAAATACCAAAGCAGAAAATCCCCCCAGCTGTGCATGAAAAGGTAGAGGAGAATTGTGAACTGAAACTGCAGGAGTGCCACAGGTGACTGCTGCCCCTCATGCAAACTGTGCAGCCTTGATAAAGTGATAGCAGTGTGGACACATATTGCAGTATTTCGCTACAGACTGAACGGCATCTGCTTAAATGTTACATTAAAAAAGAACCACCTTTATCAATGTCGCTGCTTTGTCCCCAAAAATATTTACTGAAGCCTAAGGAAATCCTCAGGCACAGTCCTCCAGGACTGTGGTTTTTGTTTCCTAAGCACCTGTGCCTGTAAGACTGAGCAAGGACAGGCTTGTCTCCATGTGTCCTGCTGTCCATCCATCAGTAAAGATGGTAAGGAATAAAGAGACATTGATTTCAGGACTAAATTTTAAGGGAACCTGTGAAAATAAAGACAATTGCCAAAAAATTACTCAGTAATATTATTATAGCCTTATGCAATTTTGCACCTCCAATTTCATAGTACTAGACTGACTAAGCAGCCTCTCAGCAGAACAACTGCTTGCAAAATTGCATTTTTTTCATTAGGTTGTATGGAAATTTACCAGATACCCCATGCCTGGGATTTGGAAAAAGGGTGAGATAATTTCTGCCCTTTTTGGGGGAGATTCCTAACATGCCAAGGAGTTGTCATAAACTAAGATTGACTGACACTGATCCCTTTTAAAAAGGCTACATAGGAATTAATCAGTCATTGTTTCAGTTCAGTGGATCTATTTCTGCGGCCCTGGTAGCTACATGAGTGAATCAAAACTCCTTATTTAATCTCTCAAGGTCCCTAAATGATCCCCTGAAATGTCAGCAACTGTGGATATTTTGGAACTTGTAATGAATCTGGTTTTCTTCTTTTTCATTTACTATTTCCTGATTATTTTTATGTCTCTGAGTGACTGGCTTACATGATGTTGTTACAGTTGTTTTCTGGCATGTGAATAATGCTTTCTGAAGCCTTTTACCTCCACTTTCATTATTTCTGTCAACAAATCCAGGAATTTGAATTTCTAGACTTTAAATTTCACACACTTCTTCTTTTCATTTGGGCTTTACACAGACTTCCATGTTGGAAGAGCCAAACCCTGGCAGAGGTCAATATTGAAGCCCATGCTTCCAGCATTCAGCACTACCCCACATTTACCACTTCAATAGATCTGAGTCCATGATTTTACTTCATGAGCTAGAAATAATGAGACCAAGTATTTATAAGAAGCAGGGTGTCTCCTTGGTTCAGGTTGTGGGGGAGCAGGGTTTTTTTAGGAGCTGTGTTAGATGGTGCCTGAATGAAGCACACAGTCAGTGGTAGTTCGATTTCTGGACATTGACGAATTTGACTGTTTGGTGAACAATGCTGGATGTGAGGATTTTATTTTCTTTTTTGACACAAATTCTTGTGCAGTAGTAAGGATGGGCAGCACCCGGAGTGTTAACGAACAGTATGTTTCATTATTGAAATGTGCTTTTCCAAATACTCTGCTCAGCTGAGTCCATATGATGAGCAGCCATAGCAAAAATTCTGCATGCTGTCAGGAAGTAAACATATGAATGTTTTATTTCTTATGTTTTAAAGTTACTTTGTTTTACGATTGTGGTTTCCTGTCTATAAAATATTATTGCATTTTGTAATTATTATCATACTTTACAGCAATAAAATATAATAATTCTGAATTATATTTTAGTGAGAAAAATCTAACAACTGTAGAGCTAGGTATAATAAATTATCAGGGTTGCAATCCTTTCCCTTGCATCTGACTGTGCCTGCTTCACTGGGGTTCTTATATCTTTCTGTGTGACACAATGATGAATTTTTTTGTAATGAACTTGGAAAGTCAAGCAATAAAATCTGTTAAAATTATGTCTTTCATTTAAAAATCAAGATTTAATCTAAAATTCCATAAAGATTTGATAATATCTGGTATGGAACATTGTTGCCAACAAAAAATTCAACATGGTTTTCTGTGCAGATACAACCACCCTGGAATAAGGATGAATAATTGAACAAACTCAGAAAAGATAAATTTGACAGCTCCATGTCTCTCACAAATAAGAGTTCTTTCTTCGTGAGTTCTGAGAGGGTGCTTCATTAAAGTGTCTTTAGTCTGAGCACCACATGAGCATTCAGCTGTACATGGAGTGTCTTGTCTTGTAGCGTTTTCCTTGATGACAGGACTAAAAAAAATCTCCTTTGTTGGCTGCTAAATTTTTTCCACCTAGTGAGAGATGTTTGGTAATGTGTTAGTTTCTTGTAAAATGTATTTGAAATTATTCAATAGTCTGAAAAATTATTAGTTGGAGGGAGCAGACTGATTCCCTACATCTTCTTCCTAAAGAAAGAAAGGGTAGAAGACAAAAATAATGCAGCAGATGTCCTGAAGAGGAGATCTGTGCAGTCATGGTTTACCTCCTCTATTTTATTCATGTCAATCCTAATTTTTGCTTCTGAAACCCTCCCTCTGACTTTTTTTCACGTTGGAAATCCAAAGCAGGGAGGATCAACAAGCAAGAGCTTGTTGACAGCTGCAGGCAGACAAGGTACCCAGGTACCTCAGCTCCCTGCCTAGAGAGAGCTGAGAATTGCGTGCTGCAGGACACCTTCTCCTCAGAGAGGGGCTTCCACCTCCCAGTAGCTGCTTCTTCTTTGGGTTTAGGGGGCCCCACCTCCAGGTGCAGGAGCAGAGGGAGGCTCCTGCCCTGCTCCTGCTCGTGCAGGTGCTGGTACAGAGGTGCACAGGGATCATCTTTGCTTCCTGTTGGGGACTGATGGAGGGGTCATTCCCCTTCATGCTGGGTGCTTTCCACGACTCCCATCTTCCAAATGGTGCCATAGGGTAGTGCCATTTACTGTATACTCAGCTTTGGTATATTTATTTAGTATTCTGCTGTTCACACGCCTACTGGTAAATCAAACAGATGAACCTAAGCCTTTTTTTTTTTATAAGAACAATATAGTTTCAGACAAAATACTCTTAACAAATCAGGGGTTGTCTCGCTATTTTGAAGGATATATCTGGTATTCTGTGAAAGCATAAGTCCTTGCAATAATATTGAATGAATGATTGTCTAGAAGGGCAAACCTGTCGAAAATTAAATTAATAAATCCACAAATAAAATTAGAAGCCTCCATCTCTAGTAAGCTTTGAATTGTCTAATCAGGGAGTGTGAAGTAAAATCTGGTAACATGTAGAGAAACCAACTGAAAGACAAATTCTTATATACTTGCTTTTAAATACCTGTATGGTCACTGAAATTTGCAGCAAGGATAAGGTCCAGCATGCCACTTGAATGTAAAATAACCATTTCCAGCCCTACATGTTTTTGCAGTTGTTTCCATGTGAGACTGCAGGATGGCTCCTGTGCTGGGTTGACTCCAGTGTTATCAGTGGAGATGTTCCAGCTGCCACTTTCTTAAGCATAATTTCAGAGTAGGGGTCTATGAAGGTGCAGACCTTCTTCCTTTCCAGACTAGCTGCATTTTCCCCATCTCTGCTAATCCTAAGGAAGAAGCAGAGTGAAGCAGTTAGTCTGAGCAGGTCTTTGAGCATGTGTTTCAGGAATGCACAAAATATTTTTATAGCTGCGTCTTAGTGATAATGAAGAAATAGCTGCTTAAATAACATAAGGGTACTTTCCAAACTTTTGGAAAAGATGAGTGATATAATTGGGTTAACATCGCTGCAAGTGAACTGGTTGGTAAATAGAAATTGGAATAGCCAGCAAAGCATGTCTATTCTGCAGCTCTTTTTGAGGTCTATAACCCAGGAACTGGAGTTCAGGATCACACATGGGACAATTCCATGGTGCACCTGTGCTCTGTGGCTCACATCACACCTGTGCTCTATGGCTCACATCACACCTCAGGCTTTGGAGCCGAGGGGCAGCAGCCTGGCACTGGCAGGGTGGCCTCTACTCCCATGTCCCCACTACCACATAGATGTGCAAGACATAGCCCTGGGCTGCACAGCCCACCATGCTCCAGCCTCTGCCAGATTCTCCAAAAAACAAATGCCAGAACTGCCCAGGTTTAGATCTGTAACTCAGATTGAACTCTCTTCCCCAGAAAGCCTTTAGTGTGTTGAAAGCAAAGGTTTATGAAATTCTGCCACTCTTCAGGTTTGATGTACTCAATATGTTGTTATGCAGAATGGGCATGTGGCTCTTTGAGAGAAATTATTCACTCCTTACTATATTACTGTTTTACTCACTGTTCTTCTTGGACTTTATTTTCCATGACCTTTTCTCTTTATTGTTTCTTAGAATTGTTTGCTTTCTGCATGAAATACAGAACAACATATCTAAATAATGAAAAGTCATGGACCAGTTCATTGCTTTCTGTCAGTCTTCAATTTGATTGATATGCTTAAAATCACAGAGCTGATGTCTGCTATCTAGGCAAAGGAAATTAAATTATTTAATATGGTAATGCACAGCTAAGCAAAAGAAAAAAAGTAATTCACTGGGCTATTATTTTCAAACATTAACAATCTACCTTGGAGAGATGAGTTTTTGTCTCAGAGCTATGTCCAGTGTGTTGTAAACTTGGCAAGGGCCTTTGGCTGAAATCCTTTCATGCAGCTTTGGACATATAAGAAGGAATGACACCAGAAAAATAAGGCTGGTCATTAGGCTTCCCTGTTGGACCTCCCACCAGTTCACCACAAGAACAAACCCTTAATCACATCCCTTCCTAAAGACAAGCTAAAACAATCTCTGACACAGGCCCTATAAAAATTCTCATCTGTAGCCAGAAGTGATGAAAAGAGCCTGGCAACCCTTCAAACAGAAGACCCTGAAGACCCCACAAGAACCTAGTCATCAAAAACGTTAAATGAAAAGCACTATGTACCCAGCAGGATGTGTGGCCCTTCCAGCAGGGGCTGCAGGTATGTCCATCGCTGGCCTTCTGGGCTCTGTTTCTTGTTCTGCTGCTGCAGCATGATCTTGGTTTGTTACCAATGCAGTGCTCACAGGAGTCTACAGCTTTTTCTGATTAGAAAAAGTAGTTTGTATCTTGTTAGTATCCTGAGCTTGAAGTTGGATGTGGGGAAGGAGGTTATCCCCTGCAGGGACAGGGAGATAGATCCTTCACTGCCCTTTTGGGTTGTGTCAGAGACAACTAAGACCTTCTGTGTCATTCTTCCTGTAATCCTGTCTTGTAACAGCTGCATTCATGCTTTTGGGTTGATCAATAAATGCAAAACAGTGAAGGGTGAGAGGCCATAAATCCTCTCCAGTTCTTAAATGTCTGGTCCCTTCCTCGTAGTGGTCAGCATGGCAGTAGAGAGTAGAAACATGTCTACAGTGTTGGGAGGTCAGGAATCCAGTTCTGAGCCCCTCCCTGGATGCAAAGTTTTCTGCTGAAACAAAATTGAATGTGGCTTTATGCCTGTTGTCCTTCCCTTCCAATGCAGGTATAGGCACCTAAGGTTATTTAGATTTGCACAGCAATTAATCACACAAGATTTGAGAATAAGTTGTCACATCTGGCATGCTGTAGTTTGTTCATCCACTATCAGTTTTGGTTTACTCTGAATTACAACCTAAATGTGTAAAATTTCTCTCAAATACAAAAGAGTGAAACATTCAAGTAAGATCTGTGCAATATTTGGCAATGGAGGTAATTGTACATAACATTTCATGATCATTAGATTAAAGGACTGCTGTTTCTGTAATGCATGGACATATGGGACCTTACCAGAATGAGCAGCTGATTCCTATAAGTTACTATTTACTAATGTGCAGTGACAAGAGAATGTCAGAGAATGTGGTGAGATAGTTCTGAGATCTTCTTTTCTTAGTATCTGTGCCAGGAAAATATAATTTATATCCTTCCTAACTTAGGGGGAATCTTATGTTTTGTAAAGTGAGAGATTTTTGCCTTTCTTTACTGATTTGCATGGATTTTATTCAGTTTCAGAAGGTTCAATCTCTGATTGACTTCTAGCTCTGGTGATATTTGCTTTGAATGGAGAGCCTCACTACTGACAGTCATTTAAGTGTCCAGTTCAAGCCACAGAAGTTTTAAAAAGTCTGTTTCTTTAAACAAAGTAGTAAACATGATAGGCATTGCCCTTAAGCAGAAAGGAATGTCTGAATGCCATTGCATTTCCTTCCAGGACCATGATTGTGTTTCAACAATTTGGAAAGTCACTTTGAACTTGGCATGGACATTCACCCTTGTGATCTGTCATAAATCTTCATCTTCACTGTTTCCTTTCCATTCTGTGTTAATTTTGGGGGAGTGTCTAAGCAGAGAACCATGGCTAACAAACAACAGTGGAATGTTCATTCTGATAGGTAGTGTGTGCAGTTTAACAGGTAGATGAACTTATCTGCAGATATTGTTGATAACACCAGTGGGCTTGTTCTGTTCTTGAGGAATCAACACTTACTTTAAAAGCAAAGAACTTAGATTTTAATTAACTTAGAAAACTCTTTGGTGTAATTTAGTGGTGTAAGTGTGGTTTGTATTTCAAACAAGTCTGCTCAGACCAAAACATTCTGAATGTTGAATAACTGCAGCCAACCAATAAAGAATTTTAGAAATAAATATTTAAAACACTGTTTGTTTGGCTTTTATTAAGCTTCCTTACCTGATTTCAACATAAAGAAGAATAGATTGTTAGAAAAAGGGTGTGCCTTGAGATGTAACATGAACACACTGGCACAAACCCAGCAACAAATCTGTGTAAAAAAAGCTGAAGCTATGCTGGGTTCACTTTCTGAGGCTGGAAAATACACCACTCTACAAAAAAGGTATGCACACCCTTGTTGCAAAAATGAGGTGTCACTAAGCAGATGCTCTACAGCATCCCACTACCCTCTTCTGGGTCTGTCTGGGGTGGCTTTGCCCTCTCCAGAAGAAGTGTTCAGGCACTGGAAGCAGCAGAAATGCATGCTGCCTAGCTTGGGACAGGGATGGTTGCTCAGAGCCTCAGCTATGCCTTGTTGATTGATGGAAGAAGAGAAGAGAAACCTGTGTATTTCTGCCTTCAGCCACCATTGCAACAGCAGTTTTTTATCCAGGATTTGCCTTGAGAAGAAGGAGTTTTTAAAGCAAAGGAAATGGTGCCTTCAGATGTGGTTGGAAAAAAATAAATAGTGGCCTTCAGCCATTTACAAAAATACTGTTCTCTTGGTTGCTAAAATGAAAGCCTCTTTTTAGTATAAGTTTCTTTTGTTTTTTGGTGTTCAGAATTTTGGCATTTCTCTTGAAGAGAAGTGGCTTTGTCTTAAGACAGTGGCTTGTTTTCAGGAAAGGACTGAGATGTCACAAAGTCACATATTTAAATGCTAACTACAGAGAAGTATATTCAGTCCCTAAGGTGTGGCATGTACAGCCTCAGGAGTTGTGCACTTCAGGGCTTTGGCTGAAGCAGGTAGAACTGTCCCAAAGACTGAAGCTCTTTAGACAACAGATAGCAGGCCAGGTCCTGTCCTGAATTTTAGAATAGTTTGGTATTAGCAGTATTTTCCTTTAAAAAAACTCACACTTTTTCTAGGGACTTTATTAACTCATATTTGTGTGTTTAGTTCACAGTGAATAATCATACCTCCAGAATAAATCCTTCTTGATTTCATGCAGGCTAGGCAAAGGGAAGGGAATATGCTCTGAACAGGGAACTAGAACCTTATATGCCCTTTTGCTTGCAAAATAAAAGCAAATAAAACCTCAGCTGAAATAACTTTACTTCTCTTATTGAGAGTTTTTTTTTTTTTTAATAAGAGACATTCCAACAGAAAGCAGCTATAATGTAATACTTTCCTGGCAGTCACAGTATATATTATTGCATGACCTTTCCCTTTGCTTTCATAATTCTGCCTGCCCTAGCCATGCCATCTGCCTGCTGCCTCCTTCCAGGATGGTCACAGCTTACCAAACTGGGCCTTAAAATCCTGGTCAAGGATGTTGTCCCTCCAGTTTAGTAGGGACTGATGTGCAGCACCAGGTACAAATGCACAGCTTCCATGGAAGTGATCTTACTGAAACACGCATTCTTAATTTTGTAACACCAGAGTGTTACACGTTAAATGCTCTTGCTTTCTTCTGAAGAAAATGTGCCTGGTTTGGTTCAGTTCTTGTAGGATGTGCTGGTGTACATTTATATGCATACACTCATCCATGTAATGTGATAGTCTGTAGCTTAATGTTCCGTGCTCTCAGCAGACACTGTGGTAATTTTTTTGTGTTGAAAATACCAGCTTTTCCTAGTCATTCACATGCACACTGTTACAATTCTATGATAAAATCTTCCAAAACCTGGGATGACATAGCTTAAGCACAGTGACAGTTAAGATAATTAGGTTTGTCAAAGAGGTGGATGCAGTAAATTCGTTTTAATGGTGGAAAATGTTAGCATTTTCATAAGTTTTCATAACATTTTTTATCTGTTCCCTCAAATCGTGTGTTTGATGGTGTGCTTGAGATTTTCTGTTTCCTCGTTTGGAAACAACATTGGTTTGTATGAAACTGTTGTGACTTTTCATAATAATTTTTGTCTAAACACAGTTACTGTCATCTCTGCAAGTTCAAAAAACCTGAATGATGACTGCAGCCAGCTGAAGCCCCAAAGCTTTAGTTCACTGATTTAGCAGGGGAAAAAAATACATCCTATACTGAAAACTGGGCATGTATTACATCAAACTACAGATTTTACTGTGAATAAATCCTCCGTTTGTGGAGGTCATCAATGCTGCACTGAAGCCAGTGGGGTAAACACAGCAATTAAATTTGGTCTTGTTAACTCCACAGTGTGGAAAAAGCATCCCTGACTTCACAGGCGTGCTCACTTTTGGACTCTTGGAAGGGTGCTGAAATCTGAAATTCAACCTTTTGTTTCCATTATCTCCATAAGTTCTAGGATTTTTGCTGTTGCCATCATAGGTATATCTTCTCATAGAGCTGTGATCATGAAACCAGTCAGCTTTTTGCTACTGCATTTCTGTTGGAAACCTCCTTTGACCTCAGTGATTAAGTAACAGCCGTGAGTTTTCATTCCTCTTTCCATCTTGTCCATTCTTGTCTTGACAAACAGCATTTGTTTCCTCTCACAGCCTACAACTATTGTTAAACAAAATAAGCCCACATGTTTAATCTCTGCTTATAAAAACATGAACTTCAGGCTTAATAGATTTCTTATTGGGAGGTCTGAACCTGATTGCAACCTGTTCTGGGAAAACTCCAGTCTCATATTTCAGGCACCTATGCTCAAAGTAAAATAATTCAAAATTAAACAAATTCTCCTGGTGACTTAGATAGACCTTATTTTTACATGTATTACCTTATATATGTAAAATCTTGCATCTCATTTTATTAATCTTCCTTTGCAAAATGAGAATTTTCATATTCTTCAAAATGTGCTTGTTTTTCAGTCCAGAAAACTCTCACTATATAAGTTAAATGTTACAGCATATAGTAGCATCATCAGCCTGTTTTGGCATCTGATCTGAACCAGAGTCTTGTCCAGTAGCACCTCTCTCCCTGACAATATCTCCCCTGCTGCATCTGAGGACTTCATTTGTCTGTTGCAAAAAGGCATGCAGGAGTTCACCCTGTGCCTCTGGGATGTACTCATAGCACATCTTGTGGTGTATAAATACACCTAAGCATCTCTCTTCCTCTTGCATTTCCAGCTGATAACTCCTCACCTGTGAGCTCAACAACTCTGTATAGGTGTCCAGTAGCAGGAATGATTACCACCCCTGAGGGAAGTTGGTATATTACATATTCCTGTGGACCTGTCAACACGGAATGCAGCTCATCTCTAGAGTGGTCTTATGAAACTGGTTATATCTGTTGTGTGAAGAAAACAGCAGAGCTGTGTGTACTACAGGACATGCTGCCAGGATGCTGGAAGATGTATGAACATGGATAAAGGCTGGTGCTTAACACAGATCCTGGAGTATCTGGGTAAGGGAAGCAGTACAAGGGGGTGTGAGAGACCTAAGGAGAAGGACATGGAAAGGCTAAAACAAGGAATATGATAATAGAGGAGGGACAGATCTTCAAATGAGCAAGAGGATACCAGTAGCTTGACTATTTAGCCCTGTGGGATGAATAACTGAAGAGAAAAGAAATATAAGGCACCCTGATACTAGTTTAAAAAAAGGAAAAGAAAAGAGCAGCAACAGAAGCAAAGATGGGTTATAGGCAACCTATTAGCAGGATTTTGTGGGCTAAGTTAAAGGATGGTAATTATCCAAAAATCAACTTAAGTAAACATTAAAAACCTAAGCAATTGAATGTACATAAACTGGAGACCTCATCACAGACAAGACTGTGTAGAAGCTCAGCCTTGTAGTCTGCAGTGCTATCTTTGGTGTTTGACTAAAGTCTCAGCGAAACATATGTTTGCCAATTTTATCTGAGCCTCACAGATTGAAAGATGTAATTTCCAGCAGTACCTTTCCTTTGCATCACTATTTCAGAGCTACAAGATCTCTCTGCATCACATTCCCTCTTTAACTGGAGCTAAGCAGCCCATTAAATCTTTCCCCTTTGACATGTCAGCAGCTTGAGTTGTTCTTCCTTGACAGAAGACATTCCTCCTCTGAACTTCTTCCAGTGCATCACTGAGCAGACAGAAAAGTCATCTCCTCTTACTTGTTTGCAGTGTTTTGTGTACTGGGGCTTTGGCTGAGCAGGGATCGCTCTCAGTGTGATGCTCACCCTGGCAAGCACTGAGCTGAGATCGATATTTAAGGATATAGTTGTCATTTCCAGTTCATCAATGAAATAAAGTACTCCCAGCTCATTGTTTCCCTTTTGGCCTTCTTACTTTCAGGCTGCGTCCTCCTTCAGCCCAGCTGCACAAATGCTTGCAGTGAGATTCCCTACGCATCAAATCCTATTTCTGCTAATTAGCACAACACACAGAAACTACAATTAAAAACCACTCAAAAAGCTGTATTTGGGGCTTGAGCCTGGCTCAATGTCAGATGCCCACCCAGTCTGCTCTATCCCTCCACTTCCTCAGATGGGCAGGGGAGGAAGAAACAGCAAAAAGCTCATGAGTCAAGGGCAGGAAGAGATCGCTTAGCAACTTCTATCGGAGGCAAAGCAGACTCAATTTTGGAAAATTAGTTTAATTTATTACCAATTAAATCACAGTGTGATAATGAGAAAATATTCTCTCTTCTCTCCTTGAAGTGCTGTTTCTGTGGTGAGGGAATTTTTTCCCTTCTTAAATACCTTATCCCAGAATTGCTGCCCCTGTTGCTGATGGCCAGCCTTGGGTATATCTTGGAGCCAGCTGGAATTGGCTCCCTTGTATGGGGGAAGCTTTTTGCCAGCTACTCACAGAAGCCGCCCCTCTAGTCCCCTTGCTCCCAAAACCTTGCCATGCAAACCCAGCATCTTTTAGTATAAACTGGAAAGAAAGTTTCTAAAAAATACCATAGCATGTCCTTATAGCTGTTCTTGCATGGCCTTAGAAGCAGTTCTTGGTTTGACCCACACACACTCCTCCTGGAAGGTTGCCCTGAATACTTGAGACTTTCACAGTGAGGAGCCTTTTTCTCATTTCTGGCCTAAAAATATTCATAGCTACTTTCTGGTTGGCTTTTATGTGCCGAGAATGGGATAGCTTAGGCCTGTTCCTTCCGCCCTGCCTGGTGTTCGTTGCTGTGTACTTGTAGAGGGTGGTCAAATCCTCCTTCAAACCTCTACTTTGCATTGCTGAACAGGGCAAATTTGGCATTGTCTCATCAAACAACAGCATCTCCAGTCCTCCATCAGTCCCTCCTTTTCCAGAACAGGTTTCTCAACACCAAGTGGTTTCCTTGCTTTGTGCTCCTGCCTACTTTGCACTCTCCTATTGATCTCTATTTCCATCAGTGCAACCATCAGCAAGACCAACTAGACACCAGAGTTAATGTTAGATACTTGACTGAAATCCAGACAGATTCACATCTGTGATTGTTGCATGAAATTTACTATCAAAACTTCCAAAGAAGAGGATTTTTTCCTTCTAAACAGCCCACAGGCAGGATGTTTTCTCCTTCAGCACTGGTGTTTATATTCACATTTGCCATTGAGCCTAGTCCAGGTGTGGTTTGGTAAGAGGAGGCTCTGAGACAGGAGTGGCACCCCATGTTCTGACCTATGTTAAATTAACATTGATTAATCTTCTCTTAGCACTTCTTAGTCTCATGGAATTGTTCAACCACAGCCTGCAGAGGCTGAGGGGGTTCATGTTTTTCTTATGTAATTATACCATGCAAAACTGTGAAAGGCTTTGAATTTTTACTTTTGTGTTTCTTCATAATATTTCACATTTATAATCCAGGTCATAGCAAGCCAGAAACCTCTGTGATTAAAAAAAAAACAAAACCAAACATAAATGATGGCATTATAGACATGGAGATGATGAAAGCCAGGGTGTCAAGAAAGGATATAATTTTCAGTCATCTCTTCACAGTTTTTCAGTTAGGTTGCTTTGTTGTTCTGATCAATAGGAATTTAGCTGTTTACTCGAATGAGGCCAAAATAGATTTTTCTGTTATTATGGATTTATGTTTAGATTCAGAGACGTGAGAGAAAAAGTTTTTCATGCCAGCTGGCATTCCTGTTTCTCATTACATGTTTTAGATTTATTTACTGATATTTTGAGGAAAAATACTTTCTATACACAAATCTTTAATACAATCATTCCTTCAATTTGGAAGTCACTCTAGAACAATAAATACATTTTATATCTCATACTGATTGCTAGGCTAACCAATAAAAATCCAAATAAACAGGAATCTGTGGACCAGATTTTTTATTATCCTGTTGTGTCCTTTTAGTATGGGAATAAATTTAACTTCAGTGTTAATCTTTAAGTCTTTTGTACTTGATACAAAGACACAAACCTAGATTAAAATACAAAATGAAAATCGTACTGCCACCCTATCTCCAGCCCTCGGAGTGCAGTGATAACATGTTACTGAGTGTTGGTCATTACATTTAATTCCACCGTTTTAAACCAGAAGACCTCAACTCTCTTTGAGAGCCACAGCAGTGACTGTATGCTGACCAAGGGTACAGGGATGTCCGAATTGTGGTGGTAGTGCAGTGCAAAACACTAAACTAGCACACACACTGCGGTTTCTTTGAAAATGACAGAAACATTTACACTGATTTCATGGGATTATTTGCCATTTGTCCTGTGTGGCTGATCCTCTTTCTAGCTCTAAGTCCTAATTGAAAATTAGCAGTGGCCTGTAAGACAAACGCCTGAGATGCTTTTGCACCTCAGGCTCCTCCTGTCTGACTGCAGACCCTGAGGGAGATGCTGGAGGTGACAGCAAGTTCTCATATTTTAGACATATTTTATTTAGACATATTTTATCACTATTTACCCTGGAAAGCACTCGTATTATTCGAGTTTGTAATTTGCTTAGAGAAACAGCTCTGGAAGTTGCAGTTTGGGAAAGGCTAGCTTATTTGCATAGGGAATACAATCTGTCCAAAAAGCCAAAATACTGGGGTTTTCTTGTCACTTCCCTGGCTTTGTAGAATATGTGACAGAGCGCAACAATTTTTCTTCATATTTATAGGCATTTTTACAAAGATTTTCTGAATGCTAGGAAGAGTATGGCACACTAACAGAAATTAAATTTTTGTAGTTTTTTATGGACATCTCCATTGTAATAGCAACATTTCGAATTAAGAGAGATTCATGTAGAAACCAGGAAAAATACTTGGAAACATGTTTCTGAAAATCTTTCAGCGATAAAAGTACAATTTTAAATTGAATCTCTTACTGTGTCTTCCAGTATTAGCAGATCTCATAAGGAAAATATTTGTAGCCTTTTGGATATTAAAACAACTGTCATATGATGTATTTTAAAAATTGGTAGCATTGCCTGAAGTTCTGGATGAGACCAGCAAAACCACAGGGACGTTTCTTTGTTAGACAGAAATTAAACATCCCATTTTGATCAGTTCCTGGCCTTTCTAAAAAAGAGGACCTGGTAGCAAATTACAATTTGGAATTTCTCTGAGTGGCCCATGGTATTTCAGAATTCCAAGTGTCTGAAAAACAAACATGGAGTGCCTTGATGAAGTTATGATGATTCCCAGCAGAACATTAAATTTTCCTCCACTTTCAAGAGTCTGCACAAACACATAATATGCCTTTACAGAAAACTCATAATTATACTCCTATGCAATCTGAGATAAATTTTCAATAGAAGCAGTCACCTATATATCAGAGTAACCACAGGCTCACCTGACCTCTTTCTCTTACTAGCAAGTGAGAATTTTATATCTCCTTCCAGTTACATTTTTAAAGGTGTAGCTAAATAGGTCTGATTTTTTTAAAATACCTGATTTCCTTACAGATATTGCTGGTATCTTGTAAAGTACAACAGAAGTGTATGTTCCTAATGCCATCATCTGAAGAAAAATTCAGGCTTTAAAACCTAGAATGGAAATGGAACTTATGAATTGTCACTGTTTTGGGATCCTAAATAACTGTCCATGAAGTTGTTTGGGTTTTTTCATTGAGTCCCCATGACAGAGCATAATAGACTTCTTCTCTCACTTTAAGTGTAAAGTTTGTGTTGCAAAAACATGAAAGCTGGGGATAATTTACAGGTCTAGCCTGCAAGGTGTACCTCAAGCAAAGAGATGCCTGAGGTGTGGTGCTACCGACAGAAATGATATTTTATTTTCCTTCCTGATTTAAGAATAGGAGAGTGCATGTGTCACAGTTCTGTGAGGCTGCAATCAGCCTCAGTTTGCCTCACCACCACTGTGGTTTAATGTAATGGCACCTCAAAGACTAATGTTGGCATTTGTATTGCACAGGCCGAGGGCTCACATTTAGGAAATGAATGAGTGGAGACTCTTCCACGCATGTATTCCTTGAGGGCTAAGCTGTTTAAAATTACATTTTGTAAAAAGTCTGTAACAGAAGTAAAAGAAGATTATTCTTTTTTTAATAATATGGTTTATGCAGCTTAAATGTGTGGTCAATATTAGGCTTAACAAGTGATGCAAATATAGGCCAAACTTGACCATTCAAGCTAAGCAGTATAATATAACACAAAACAACATCTGTGTGTTATTTATGCATAAAGAAGAATTCAAATGCAGGATTATGAATATCCCATAGATAAAATGATGCATTAAAAATTACACACTTTTTTAAAATGCGTATTTTGGAATGAGAGTTTCATGGATGGACAAGAGAAATTTCATCCTCTTTGGTTTATTACACTGAAATTTCACCTTTGAAACAATTTAAGTCTGACTCTACCAAAACAGTCATTCACTGTCAGCAATGACAGCTGGCTTTTTACAGACAATATCCATGCCATTAAATTGTGCCAGCGCCAGCCTTCAAAATAATGGCCAGATTCAAATTGCCTGGTGGGAATACCCTTTCACTTGAGAAACAGGGTGTTGTTTTGATCAGTGCTAATTTACCCAGGACTTTTCCAAACATTTGAACAATGCAGATGGTTGAGTACTGGCACCCAGGAGCACTTCCTGAAATGGCTTAGTTTTGTTGTGTACAATACAGGCAGAACAAAATATGCTTGTTCAAGAGCACATACTAAAGACTAGCTTACCCATTTAAGATCTGCATTACTTTATGAAATATCCCTCTTAAAAAAAGGAGAAAAAATAATCAAAATGAAATTTAGTGCTTTGATTGGAATCCAAAAAAATCAATTTCTTGCAAGAAAACTAAAATACGTTGGTTCAGAATGAACAGACATGCACCTGTGGCCAATTAGGGTATTGTATTGTCGCCCTGTTACAGTATCCTGGAGCTGTGGCTTGTGAATCCCTGTGGTCAGTGAAACCTAATGCTGCCAGAAATAGTTTTCCATTAGCTAAATGTCTCTCTGATTATTTCATTACCGGGACCTGACCTAGCGCCAGATATCACTGACAGCAGCTTTAGATCTATTCTAGATTGGTTTTCATTTGTATGTTTTTCAATTTCCCAGAGGCAAAACCAAAGACATTACTGGCTTGCAAAAACAGTGCTTGCTTTTCAATAACCTGGTCAGAATAGAGAATCTACTTAAGTTTTAAATTTGCTAGAATTGCAGTGATCTTGCTGAATATTGCATTCTGTATAGGGATAGCAGAATGATAAAAGCCTTTCTGTAGATTTATGCCATTGGCTAAAAGGTAGAAACTCAATTTTATAAAATTTCTCCCTGCTTCCTTTCAAATTTGCTGTAGTTGCATTACTTTACAAAGACACATCTGTGTATTTACAAAGTTTTTGAGGTTTTTTTTTTGTAGGTTAGTTTTGAATAATTCCATCTCGTGCTATTTAAATTTTTTTCATGTCTTGAACTCAATTAAAAACTCTTGCTTATTAGGGATTTGTTTGTTTGTTTGTTTGTTTGTTTATAAAGTGTCTGTGGTCAATAAAGTAAAAGATGCTGAAGACAGTGAGCACAGCAAAGTGGTAGAATGCAATGTGATTGTGATGCTTTTTGTCTTCTGACCTCTGTACAAACCATAAAACCTCAGCACACTGTGGAGGGTTGGTTGTAAGAGCTTTGTTGAGTTAAGTAACTTGAGCAGAGAGGTTCTGTGAGCTGAATAAAACTGTAGGTGAAATAGATGCTTGTACCAAGGAAGAACTGCACTGCCAGGTTTTGGCTTTTGTTTTAAGAAGGGCGCTGTTTTGGGGGGAGTTTAACACTCCTGGGGTTTTTTTGCACCTCATGAAGGAGTGTACTGTACCTCAGCAGCTCTGACAGATCGAGTCAGCTGTTCAGCTCTGCCCACTGCAATTTTGTGGCATTACCCTGCATCTATTACAATGACTCTTTTGAATTTCACCATAAACGACTGAGTTTTCCCAAAACAAAATATATTCTTCACCTTTTCCATATGAAACTGGAGAGGGGCACGCACTGGGAGAATGCAGTCTATGTGGAGACTGCAGTGGGAAGATTTTCCTAAATGAGGGGTCTGGCAATTGCAGGAGAAGACACATCATCTTTGTATTCTGTACATGCAGAACAGAAAAAAACCCTAAAAACACCAACAAACCAAACAAACAAACAAACAAAAAAAAACAACCTGAAAACCCAAACAAACAACAACAACAAAAACACCCCAAACAACAAAAAAAGAAAATTCGGCAGAGTGGCTGTGTGAGCAACATGGTAAATATATGTTAATTCTTCCCTGAATTCTGCAGGTGGGCGGCTGTTCTGGATGCATGTAGAGAAAAAAACACTATATCAAAGCTCTTCTAGCTACTCTGATGCTGTGGCCTACTTACAGCTTAAGAGGAGAATTTCATGCCACTGCAGACAGCTCTCTGCACAAAGCCCACTCATTTGGGGGTTGTGTGGGAAGGTGTGTGTGTTACCATCTCCTACATATGTCAGATTGTACAGAAATTACTGTACATGGTTTGCTGTCACCACACCTGGTGTAGTGTCATCATCCCTAAGGCTGCTTCACTCTCCTAAAAGCTAGAATGTTCAAAAAAATAAAAATGCTTCCAAATGTAAAAGAAAATTAATTGTGGGGAATGCAGTTGAAATTTTATATAGCCCATTGCTTAATTTAAAACCTCCTTTCTGACCTATCTCATAACTCTGAATATCGTAGATCAGCAAAGAAAATAATGAGATTTGGATTTATTAATCTATGCTGATGCAATTCTTCATTCTTTTTCATAATACAAAGATTTATTATCTGAAATTATAAATCAAATTAGTTGTGTTAGTGCATACTTATGCTGCGTACAAAGGCAGATATTCTTTGTTCCACTAAAACAATGTTCAGTTAAATAAATCTGACTAGGTTAATGGATATTTTATGAAAATGTTTGGAAGTCAGTTTCTCAAGTAGCAAACATAATGGCATACTCCTATTTCCCAGAGCAACCAGTAAAAGGAAGACAAGTGCAAAGAATCAGATTTCTGCAAGCTGCAATCTGCAACATCTCCTCTGTTTGGAGGAGCTTTCATTATTCGTGACCTTTCTAGATCTCTGTTTTGTTGTTATCCGGACACTGAATTCCATAACTTGCTGAAATAATAAGTCTAGAAAATAAATTGGTAGTGGTTTCATCTGTTGTGGTGATGAAGTGGACCTCTGTTCATTCAGTCTCAAAACCAGTGTGACTACCAAAAAAGAAAGGTAGCAAAGAGGAGATATTGATGTGTGTGTAACTGTAACTTGATCTCCCATTTTATTACTGAAACTTTGCTGATGCAGGTGGAGCTGGGTTCTGAAATTACCATGGATGGTGGGTTTTTATTTGGTGACTTTTTTTAAAAGCTTTTTAATCAGGAATTCTAATATATACCTATGCAAGACCTCTTAAAACAATCCCTGTATATTCAAAAATATTTCTATTCTTGTGTTCTATTTTGTACAGAAAAAACTTAACCCTAAACAATTTTTTTACCATGTAAGAAACAGAGTTAGATAAATGCACTGTCCCATAATCAGCACAAATAAAACTATCCAATTTCCAAAGCCAAAGCATATAGAATTTCAGGTCTTGTTCTGCATTTAAAGTTATGTGCTGCCTAAGGGATAAATGGAACAGGAGCAGGCTGTCATATTACTATACATATTTTAAATAAAGTCTGAAAAATTTGAAGTAGGGGAATTTTACATGGAATTCACTGGTAGCAGCACCATTTCAAAAACAAATTATTATGTGTCCCCATTCCCTTTGCACTTTTCACTCTTGACATCTGTGCAGCTTATATGCCTCAACCGTTTCAAAAATGTAGAAACTGAGATGCAGAAGAACTGCCTGGTTTGCCCTAGGATAAGCCTACAGTAGCTCCAGGTCACATACCATATCCTCTTATCAATCTGTAACTTCTGTGCACTTGTTGACCTGTGATTTGCAAATTGGCTAATACATGCATGAGATTGTAATAGTGCAGAGGTCCTCATTAACTATAACATTTTAGTTATCTCTCGATTCCCCCAAGCTGCTTGTGTCTTGTTTTCCAAAGTCTGCACCAACATGGAATGTAGGATTCCAGGTACATTTTCAGTGATGTATTTTGAATGTTTCTCTGTGCTCTGTAAGGTCTGTGCTGAATGGTGATTTTAGAGACCACATAGATGGAGACTGGCTTTCCCATTCTACCTGTACAAGGTGAGCTGACTCACCTTCCTAGGACTAGAAAACAGGATTTTTTTTCCCCAATATTCTTCTAGTTTATTGAAAGTTTATTTAAGCTTCCTCTTAACAGATGCAAAATCAGCATCAATTAACCATGCCTTATTCAAACAGTATATGGCTGTAATCAAACCAAATTACTGTGCAGTAGCTTTCATTATGCAATGACACTCTTTTGTGCAACTCTTGTGAGGGCCACAGAAAGAGCTTAATTAAAAGTCTAGACATTCCTGAAAACAGAGCAAAAAAAGTCCCTGATTTCAGTTCCTTATGCATGTAATGACTGCATTTATAGCAGAAAATGTCCAATGATGGCTTCGATTTAAAACCCTACTGTCCTGGTTTTGTAATAAATTCAACATGCAAGTGCTAAATATATTCTATCCAGCAATGTAACTGGTAGAAATTTTCCTTTTGAAAACATGAGTGAATCTGGTATTCATGATCATGGCTGTCACATTAT
Organism: Ammospiza caudacuta; assembly: GCF_027887145.1. Lineage (NCBI taxonomy): Eukaryota > Metazoa > Chordata > Aves > Passeriformes > Passerellidae > Ammospiza > Ammospiza caudacuta. Next base: position 66,673,535 of record NC_080632.1, on the reverse strand, counting down.
CAGCATCCTGGGCAGAAATTGCTGTAATGAAACCACTGCACCTGCCACATCAGACAACAGACTTCTCCCCACTGCTAATGCACACAGAAATCTGCCATCATCAGTCCTTGAATGAAGGTCACTGCTCAGAAAGAGCCCATCCTGGAGTTAAACACTGACACAGGTGGAAGCAGAGAACAGGTCAGGGTCTTCATGCCTGGGTTTGAATAACAGCAGGAATTCAAAGGCTGAAGCCAGGAAGGCCAAGGCAGAAAATGAGAATGAAACAAGAGGGGTAGCAAGTTCTGTCATCCCCATAAGAAGTGCTAAAAGTGAAGGAGACCTATTGAAAGATGACTAGAAGATGGAAGCACTGTTTCTTTCTTTTTTTTCCCTGCTAGTTTCCTTAAATGTTGAGCTGTACTCAGATCACTAGCACATTTAATAGCAGTGAATAAGCTGTAAAGGATGAGCTTACAATAAGAAAAATTACTAAAAATTAGCTTCAGAATGTATTCAAATAATTTAGATACTTTTAAAAATTCTTTGCACCCAGTGATCTGCATGGTACAATCTTTAAAGAGCAAGATTTTTAAGATAAATGTAATAGATAACACTAAAATAAATGTATAGATGTAAAATAGATAACACTCACATCCAATATCGGCTGGGCAGTCAAGCCGATATATTCAGTACTCACTTCCAGAGGAAGAAGGAAGGAATTAACTTCACTCCCCCAGAAATTTGAAGTAAATAATGAAGAAAAGAATACGGGGCACCTGGGGAATAACAAGGCATGGAGGACACCAGGAAGGCAGGATTTTCTTCAGATCAAGCCATGCCAAATCAATCTGGACATAAATAAAGCTTTCAGTACTTGACTCATCTGACAGTTTTACAATAAATTACTGAAATATTATCAAGGTTATGTGGCTTTAAGCTGGTTAGAGACTGGTTGTCTCTACTGAGAGAATGTGTATCAGAAGAGCAAAAGTAGAAGTTCAGGAGAAGCCTTGCCTGCTCTTCTTTTTTAGTATTTTTTATTACTAACCTCATATGATAGAAGATCCACTTACAAAAATTCTGTACACCATAAAATTGGAGAAAGCTGCAAATATGTTGTAGAGTAGGATTAGGAATAAAATAATATTGCTAAAATTTAATGTCCTTTTTTTCAGTCAAGGCAGTGGAAAAAAAAAGAAAAAGGGCTTGAAGGTTACACTGAATCAACAGGCAGACAGTAGTGGTATATGTTGGAAATAAATGACAAATACATTTATTAATACATTTTACAAAATTTGTCAGGCCACAACTACTGGAATGCATTTTGGCATTTTCAACACATTAGTGGAAGTTGACACTTTCCTGTAGGAGAAAACAAGAATGACCACAAAATGGTGTAGAAAAGAACAGATCAAACAAAAGGCCTGCAATCTGAGAGAAGAATGATTGTGTACATGATGACAGGCATTCAAAAGGCTCTTGCAAAATAAGGAGATAATCTACTTTCTGCCTCTTCCATACATAGGAAACAAAGCAATGGGCTTCATGCTCTTGTCAAAATTCAGGTGAGTTGCAGGGAAGTACTTTGTAACAGTCAGAAAAGCACAGCCCTGTAATAAATTGCTTGGGGAAATTCTAAAGTCTCTAATAGCAGAGGTCTGCAGGAATAAATTGAACAAACAACTGTTGTAGGTGTAATTGATGCTGCCAAGGAGCATAGAGAGGAATAGATCATTCAGGTTCATTACAGCCCTACTTTTCTACAGTTCTGTGTAATGGGTGCCATAAATAAAATTAAGGGATAGGGCCAGAGTTTTAAGCAGTTTACATTTGTCCTTTTGTCATAAAATCTTTCAAGTTAGATAGATGCCTGAATTATTACACAACAAAACAAAGACCAAAAGAAAGTTTCATGCATCAGAGTGAGAGCTTTTTGGAAAAAAAAGCTTAGAGGGAAAGAAAAAAAGTCTTTCTGTTGCAGTCATAGTTAGAGTCATGGAAGTTGCTCAGTCATGAATTTCTGTTGTGTACCCCAGGAGTAAAGGCTGAGATGAAGGCTGTCTTCATTTTAAGCAGGTCCTGCAGAGAAGCACCTGTATATCAAACTCAGCACAACCTAGTGTCATGATGAGTCTGACCTCAAAGTTTATCCAAGACTAAAAAGACTGTGCTACTCAATTTTGTTATAAAACTTTTCTCCCAGATTACCTGAGAAGTCTTTGTGATTTTTTATTGGCTGGCATTCTCTATTGAAAATCTGAAGAAAGTGAAAGCTGAATATTTTAGCTACAGTGAGAGTACCACATCATGAGCACATTTTAATGTGCATGCCCTGTTAAACTGTTCTGCAGTGCTATGCATTTACAATCTACATCCAGCCACAGATATAAAGTCTTTTCCAAGTCTTATCTATATCTTTTATGTGGTAAAAATGATGTAATTCAGTAATACCTAGGCTTGTGAAGTGAGTTCTGGCATGATACCTGGGCCCAGATCCTCCCATTTGATCATATAACCTAGTCATTAAGAGACATAACATATAAATGAGCACCTGTAGTAGCAGAGCACCTGTCTTACAGTGGAAATGCACAATGTCCAACTCTGTACTACAAACTAGGAAAGTCTTGCAAAGGAACATAACTTTTATTAAGGAACATAACTTTTATTAAAATCAGTATATGAGAAATAAAGTGAGAGCAATCAAAATAAAACACATATAAATTGAGATAAGTGTTATACAAAGTGGATTGTGCTAATTTAACTAAATCTGTTTCTAAACCAAGATGCTTTAGCTCATACTGTTCATATTTCTACTAGACCAATTAGTATTCCTTCAATACCTGGAGCTCTAACACTACAGGGGGAGAATGGGACTGATGAAAATTTGGAAATAGGTCAGGCCCAGGATATCTACTAACTGAGGGAGCAGTGCTGAAAAGGGACAGTGTTGCAAGGGGGTTGTGGAGCAGGAAATGCTCTCAGTGAGTGACAGATGGCCCAGGCTGGAGGACAGGAGGTCACTGCCTCTGCTAGAGACCTTTACTGGCAAGGCTGTTTGGAGGCAGACACCTTGTACAGAAGTCCAACCAGCTGTCTATCCCCTCAGAGGCCTAGGATCCACAAGCCTAAATAATACTTCCACGAAGAATGGGGCATCCATATCCATAAAACCACTGTGGGTTTTTTGTTGGGTTGGTTTTGGGGTTTTTTATCCATGTTACCCTTCTGTCTGCTAGTTCACAACAAAGCTGTTGACCCTATTGGCAATACTCAAAAAATTTGATGTATTATGAAAATACAAGTTGCTAACAGTAGCTGTTAAAGCCAGGACCTGGCAGCATGAGGCATCACTGGCCATACAGGTCTTGTCCCAGCCCAAATATGAAGTCGAGCAAGAGAAACAAAGGATGAGAGAGGAAAGAGCAGCAAGGACTGATTTTAGGGTGTAACCATGGCAGGACTTATGTGGGCTGCAGAGAGATGACAGAGGAGTTACTACGTCGGGGCAGGAATTCTGGATTAGGTGCTGGGAATAGAGGGGAGGTGTGGTGAAGAGGGAATAGGTGCAGGTGTTGTGATGAGGGCACATGAGAGAGAGAGCTCAGATTACTGCAGTGACAATTTGAAAGGCATGGGTTAAGTTATTGAGGCAATTTTCATTTGTTAGGCACTCCTATGTGTAAGTTTTATGCAAATGGTGGTCTGGACTAGGGAAAAGAAATTTTCCTACTTGGGAGCTAAGTTTGTAACAAAAAAACCCAGTTTGAACTCCAAGTCCAATTAATTAAAAAGTCAGTCAGTCATCAGGCACAGGAGTGGTTAGCAGATGGTTCTGTGTCTGAGAAGGAGCCCCACAAACCATTTTATGATTTAAAAGGGAGGAAAAGTTGAACAGCTTCTCCTAAAGTTTTTCCCAAAATTCCTTCCCACAAAAATGTGTTTCTGGAAAGAAAAGAAAATTTCTATGTTTTCAGCCTCACAGCATAAAATGATTTTAGGATTATGGGCATGTGGTAAAAGGACCTGCTAAAAGACTGCAAACTTGGCTGGAACATTCCTCTGCACAAATTTGATCAAGGATTTTTTGTGCAGATGAATTGGCAGTGTCTGTTTTCCATGAAGTGATCATGAAATGTTTGATCCTTCTCACTCCTTAGAGGCAGCTCAACTGATTTTCAGCACATGAACGCAGATCAGTTCAGACATCTTTTTTTGTCCACTCCAGTCTGATGGCTTTTGGTGTCACCTCTGAGGTCAAACACGTCACTGCTATGCTGAGGGAGCATCTTTGCTACAGTTATGTCTGGCATGATGAAGATATATTTTTATGGAGGGTGGACATGATTCCTTACAGGCATGCAGATGTGGCTGCATTAAATGATGTAGTAGTGTACTATCCATCAGTTTCCATATGTTGTTGGCTGTTTTTACCTTGGATAATTGATTAGTTACCTCACTGTGGAAAACAGCTGGAACAAACACTTAAATTTCACTGTGAAGTAAGGTGAGTGTCTTTGGCTGATCTCTAAAAGCCACATCATGACAAATCCTGTGGCTTTAGGATTGCAGAGAAAGACAATAAAGAACACTTATTGCACTGTGAGAAAAAACACTTGTGAAAAACACACAGTGTCACTAAAACAATGCCCAAGGACAGAGCAATGTATTCCTTCGTAATGTTGTTTAATCGCTGGCAATTTATGGGAGATACACAGTCAAGAATTCACCTCAGATGCTAACTAAAGTGTACATTACTATAGCTGTATTGTCTAGGTGAATATTCAACCATTTGTCATTTCCTGGATAAATATAGACAGAGACTAGGGTTTTTTGGTAGTGAAAACACAGCTGAGAGAGATGCTACTAAAATGTATAGCAGGAGACTTTTGAATAGGATAATGTGATTCTACCCTTCAGCAATTCTCTTCTAAGACTTCAGAGTTTTGTGTGAATATTTTATCAACAAGAAATACAGATTTTCTCTCACTAGTTTATCCATTTCATCTATCAGTATATTGTATATTATATTTTTTCTATTTCTGTCCATAGCAGTATAAGTGGAAGCCATATGTTCTAGAAATTTTTCTTTCCATTAGTGCGTGGCAGGAATTCAATAGTGAGTGGATTTGCATGTCCTTTGGCAAGACAGATGGATTTTTGGAATTTTCCAGTCGAGTGGTTTTAAAACTTGTAGAAAATCTGCACCAAGGGACCCCAAGCATTTTAGTTGACCCAGGACACCTACTGCATCCTTTCTACTCAAATATGTCTTTTTAATTGTTTAATAGTTATGTGGCCATTTTCCTATCTCTGATAACGTTATAATGTGCAGAAACTGCTTTCATCTGAGCCAGACTTTGGCATCTCATCATCTATCAGATTGCTTCCTAGGAACTACTGCTGTATTAAAATTCAAGGATATTTTCTGACATGTTTTTGTTCCCAAATGAACATGATGTTATCTTTGCCTTCCCAAATTTTATTTTCCTATTCGTTACAGATTACAGTATGAATCCAAGGATCCTATGCTGAGCAAGTTTGCAGAGAAAAGAGCTGCTGAAAATTAGTGAAGTAACTCTGTGTCACACACAGAGAAAATATTAATCTGCTGCTATAGAGAATTAGAAAGATGTCAACTCATGCTTGACCATTCTCACTTACGTGCTTTGACTTTCTCTTTCTTAGTATCTGCATGCAAATGGGATCGTGCATCGAGACTTGAAGCCAGAAAATCTACTCTATGCAACACCAGCACCAGATGCACCATTAAAAATTGGTGAGCAGCATTAAATGTCTGCTTCCCTGATGCCTTTGCATTAGTAGTGTGTGCTAACTGATGTTTGGAGTATGTGCACCTCACGATCACCCTATTTGAAGCCAGTGCTTAATGAACAGCATGTTACTTCAGCAGCACAGCTGTTAATGATGGTTTCAAAACCAATGCAAAACTAGATGCTTGCTTAGATAATTCATTGCCAAAATTGTGTGGGATGTGGCAGAAATTAAAGCACTGGGAACAAGAAGAATCATGAGAACAGCATAAAGGTCTGTGCACCACCTCTATGCCCCCTTTTTTCTTTTAAACTAGTACCTTAAGAGGAAAGATACACTGGTGTGAAAATAAAAATGTGCTGATAAGGGGCAGAAGGCAAACTGAGCAAGGTTGGCTTCTGTTTTGAGGGCAGGTTTGAGGGACATGCAGAGATCTTTGCCGAGAGCACAGGGAAACTCTCTGAAGTGTGGTCAGCCCCAAAGAGGGGCAAGGAGGAGCAAGGCTCTCCTGATCAGGAATGTATTGTGCCAATTCTGCTGTAGATGGCAGACACTTCCAAAGGGTATGACCTCCAAAAATGTTGGGCATGCCTAGTTTTTTGCTTGAGCAACAAGGAGCATCTGTGCAACCCTTCTGAGTTTTAAAATACCACCTGGTGCTCTCCTAGGAGTGAGTGTTTCCACATTCACCAGGCTGGTGATCATAATGGTTTTCCGGATCCAAATTTGCATGAAGTGGCCTCAAGCAATTTTGTATAAATTTCTAGGAACGTCTTGGTTCTCAGGGTGATGGTACTTCATGTCTTTTCCTACTTCTAATCTTTCCTGGAAAGGCTCTAAACTTGATAATTTAATGCAGCACCATCCACAGTGTGTAGGGCTTTTGAAACATTTCCTAAATGCCATGATTCTTCATCTTCCTGGTAAGGTTGTTGCCCTGCCTAAATTGAAATCCAATTTACAATGAGTGGCTGTGTTTATAAAAGTAAACTGTATTTCTAATTAGATAAATTATAATGCAAAAAGGATAGCCATTTAGGAAAAAGTGACCTATTTTTATCCTGATCTTGAGTTCGAGTTAGAACATTCACTTTTATATTCAGTCTTACAAAACAAAATCAAATCCTTTATTTTGCACTTTTAAGACAAAGGTGATTTTCATCACCTAAGAATAAGTCAATTTGAATAAGCTCAGTTTATTTTTGATGAAAAAAGAGTTGTGAACGCTTCAATTTTTGTTACTTTTATGAAGAAGTTGTGCAAGTACAGTGTGTATTGTCACAAAGGCCCTCACTCTGTGAATAGTAATTCAGGTGGAACATTGGAGAAAGGATGATCAATACTTCTTCTGTCACCATCTTTATGCCTCTAAAAGCCTTCTATCAAAATACTGCTGAAATTTTGTCTTGCAGAGACTGCACACTTTGACCCTTGACTAAAAAAGCAACCCAAAATAGTTCTGATAATTTTATTGGATTACTGACTGAGTGGGAACTGAATATATACCTAGAATATATTTTTGAATCTCTGCTTGTATGCCCTTAGGCCTCCCACTGCACTGGCTTTGTGCAGTTTTCAGAATAAAATACAAGCTACATTTTGGTCAAACAAGAGCCAGGAAGACTCATTTGTACAGCAAACTTTGCCTCTGGATTGCAGCATGAGTAGGTTCACTAAATCAATGCTTATCTATGGAAATGTCAATACCATTCATGTAACGTATAAATGTTTATTGAATTGCATATACAACATACAACCCCACACTATTACAGGGAGTAAGAACATTAATATTCCCAAACCATCTTAACAGCTGACTTTGGACTTTCCAAGATTGTGGAAGATCATGTGACCATGAAGACAGTTTGTGGAACTCCAGGGTACTGTGGTATGTTGTTTTGTTACTTATATTTGCTTTTATGACTGTAGATTCAAAGGCAAGAGGACACTGCAGAAGATGGTGAGATCACTCTGTTACCTCGTAGAACAGCTGATAATGCAATTCAGGTGACATTGTCACTGTCCATTACTTTGTATGACATTGCCTGCAAAGCACACACACAGGCCAAGTCTGCTTCAGAGCAGCACCTAACTCCAGTCCAGTTAGTTTCATAAAACTGTGTCTCACATATTAGCTGTTAATGTTCTGGTTGTCTTCTCTTGTGACAATTACAGTACCAATGCCACACATCCATAGTTAGTTCTTAGTGCTTTTATGTCCATCTTTGTATACTGTAAAAACAGGATAAGGCTTATTCCTGTAGAAGAGCTCTCAGAGTTATGTCGACTGGGTAGGAAGGATTGAGGCAGAATATTTCTGCAGGGAAGGGAAGAAAGGAGCTTTATGCCTATAGTTACATGCCTATAGCAATCCTTGATTTACAATTCAAGTTAACTAACTGTGCAGAAGTCCTGGTGACCGGAAAACACTCAAGCATTACTTTCCAGAATTGGAGGAAACCCAGGAGAAATACTGTTTAAATGCCAAATTAAACTATGAATAATTGATGGTTCTGGGCTGCCAGCTCCCACATCCTGCCCACCCATCTATCAGCAGCTTCTCCAGAAAGGACACAGCAACAAAAACACATACTGGACTCTGAACACTTTGGCATCGAGACTTGACAAACTATAGTCCTTTGGATGTACAGATTGATGCAGAGGACTGAAGGCAAGAAGATGATTGCAGAGAACTTCGTTTGCTGCAATGCTGTGCCTTCAATGAAGTTAACAAGAGGAGCATAAGTGATTTCTGAGAGTAGCACAAAAAATCAAGCCAGTGCAAAGCAGTGATTCATGATCAGTCTGTAACAGGCAACATCTAAACTAACACAAATGTGTCAGACAAATCCATTCACGTAAAGCAAACTTCTGGAAATCTTAAAAAAATACTAAAAGCCCTTCTGTTCATGGCTGTGCAAGTGTAGTATGGGAAGCGAACAGATTGCATTGATGTTTATAGGTACAGCCAGCCCACTGTGCTCCAGAAATGTGGCAGTCATCCCATGTACCTCACAGATCCAGTGGGACCAGGGTCATAAGTCTGTGCCTGTCAAGCTGCTTAGGCAGACATTGACTCCTCTTTACTGCTACAGAGCTGGAATCCCCCAAAACTGCCTGGCCTTTCCATCTGCTCCTCACAGCAGCAGAACCAACTGCCTGAAATGGTCTGGTTTTCCTTCCCATTAAAACAGAACATCAAAAATAAAGCCTAAATAAAGTGCCAAGTAAATAGTCTCACAGAACCATTAAGGTTGGAAAGGCTTCCAAGATTGTTAAGTCGTCCAACCTTTGACTGCATGCCACCATGCTCACTAAGGGCCACGCCCAGTTTTTTCTTGAACATCTCCAGGGATGATGACTCTACCATCTCCCTTGGCAGCCTCTTTCAATGTTTAACCACCCTTTCTGTGAGAAAATCTTGCTTAATGTCCTACCTGAACTTGCCCTAGTGAAGCTTGAGCCATTTTCTCTTGATCTATCATGGTTACATGGGAGTGGAAGCCGACTCTCACTCCACTACAACCTCCACCCAGGTGGCTGCAGAGACTCCCTGACCCTCCTCTTCTCCAAGCTGAACATTCACACTTCCTTCAGCTGCTCTTCTTTGCATTTTTTCTCTATATCTTCACCAGTTTCTTTGCCCTTCTCTGGACAGGCTCCAGCCCCTCAAGGCTCTCCTGCTTGTAAGGGGCCCCAAACTGGACACAACATTTGATGTGTGACCTCACTGGTGCCCAGTACAGGGGGGATGGTCACTGCCCCACTGTTGTTGACACAGGCCAGGATGTCCTTGGCCTTCTTGGCCACTTGGGCACAGCTGGATCGTGTTAAGCCACTGTTAACCAGCACACCCAGGTCCTTTCCTGCTGAGCAGCTCTGCCCCCAGCCTGTAGCACTGAAAGAGGTTATTGTGTTCCAAGGCAGGGCTGACATTCAATCTCATTGAAACTCATGCCACTGGCTTTGTCTCAGGGATCCAAGCCTTTCCACATCTCTCTGTACAGCTTTCCAAGTCCCCACCTGACTTGATGTCCTTTGCAAACTGACTGACGGATACCTTCGATCTCCTCATCCAGACCAGGATAAAGATGGAAAACAGGACTGGTCCCAACACTGGACCCTGGGGAACTCCCAGCCACCAGCTGGATGTAACTCCATTCATCACCATTCCCAGGGTCCAGGTGTCCAGACAGTTTTTCACCCAGACACCGCAGCTGTCCAAGCCATGAGCAGCCAGTTTCTCCAGGAGAATGCTGTGGGAGATGGTGCCAAAGGCTTTACTAGAGTCCCCATAGACAATATCCACATCCCTCCCCTCAACCACCAGATGGATCACCTGCTCATGAAAGGAGATCAGGTTGGCCAGGCAGGATGTGCCATTCCCAAACCCCTGCTGGCTGTGCATGATCCCCTGCACTGTATTTACTGTGTGATTGCATCCAAAATGATCTTCTCCATCATCTTCCCTGGCACCACGGTCTGGCTCACAGGCCTGTACTTCCCTGCATCTATTTTCCTGCCCTACTTGTGGATGGACATCACATTCGCCAACCTCCAAATTATCTGGGACCTTCCCAGTTAGATAGGATTGATGATCAGTGAGGCAGAGCAGCTTGGCAAACTCCTTCTCTAGCTCCCTCAGCACCCTTGGATGAATCCAACCTGGTCCCATGGACTTGTGAGTGTCTCAGTGGCTCAGCAAGGTCACTGCCTCCCTCCTGCTGGACTGCACAGGGTCTGTTCTGCTCTCTGTCCCTGTCTGCTAGCTGGGGCTGGTTCCCTGAGGATAATCAGGCCTTACTGTTGAGGTCAGAGGCAAAGAAGGCATCTGAGCCTTTTCCTCATTCTTGGTTCCAGTGTTTGTCTGTGCATCCAATCAAGGATGGAGATTTTCATTGGCCCCATTTTTGTTTTGATGTATTTATAAAAACACTAAGTAAAATATTGAAGATAAAGCACCACCTTATTGGTCAAACTGAGGCTCCAGTGCTGCTGTAGCTTTCTGTGGTTCCTTCCACAAACATAAAATACAATTTGAAACCAAAGTACACTTCTCATTTCATTCTGGCTCTGATTGGACATGACTTCTCTTGTTTTGTATTCAGTGAAGGGAATCATTTGTCTAATTCAGAGCTTAAATGGGCAGTCCTAATTTTTTGTGAAAGACACAACTGTGCATGAACTTCAGTTGATTTTGTGGCTATTATTTCTTCACTCAACTATTGTGTTACTGACAAGAGTTTTGTCCTCTGCAGCACCAGAGATACTACGGGGATGTGCCTATGGCCCTGAGGTGGACATGTGGTCCCTGGGGATTATCACCTACATCCTGTAAGTGCAAATGTTGATAGAGAGAAGTTCACTTTTTAGCATCCACAGGATATCATTACAATATGAGCTGTGGCATTGGAAAATACAAGATTCTGAACTTTAATTATTATATTCCTAACTTTACTGAAGTAAGTCAAATCCTAGAGGAATATGGCAAAACACAGTCTAAATATTTGATAACTTTAACACTTCTTCCTGAACAGCAGCAAGACATGTGCAGAATCATGCTACTAATGTGAACGAGTATAGAACAAAAGTTCCAAACACTTGGGTTTAAGTAGGCATTTCTGTCTAAGTATTATTGTGGTTAGTCATGATTCAATTGGTAAGAATTACAATTATTTTAGTGTATTGATTGAATCTTTCAAAGGAAGATTATTGAGAAGGAAAATTGCATATAAGGTATTGACTCCCTTCTTTATGGGAGAATAATTATGAGACTTAATTTAGACCCTTGGCAATGACAATACATAGACAGCTCATGTAGTAATACACAATACTTCTAGAATGCCTTTTGTGGGAAGAAAATAACATTTTATACATGTAACTTAAAGATACGGAGGATTTTATACATGTGGGCCATTATACTTCCCCTACTACTTTCTCTGTCCAGCCAGTATAGTGTGGAATAACACAGTTATTTTTATCTTTTGCAAAGAAAAAAATATATTCTCTAGTGTTTATACTAAAAGTCCATGTAAGAATATATATATACTTTGATAGTAATGTCAGAAAACATTCATAGTTTCTTCTGCACATAAGCCTCAAATAATTCAAAGGTCCCCTTTTGGGTACCTGTAAATAATAGGCTACAATATTCCTATTTCCCATTTTGTTATCTGCTCCTTTTAAATGTATGTATCTTTGTGTCATGGCTGGTTTAAGATCCAGACTTTGTGTTGAAGATCACATCTCAGATATTGCCTGCCAGGTGCTCATTTCTTGTCACTTCTAAGATTTCCACTCATGACAGAGAGATGTGAAACTTGCCAGCAAGGCGGTCCCTAAGACTAGAGACGTGACTTTTGTTTTCCTTTTGCAAAGCCACCTAGATTAAGTTATGGCCTTTTCTAGTTACTCAAGGCCTAATGAAGTTATTGCACTTCAAACTAAGAGCCTTTCTTAAGCAGAACTATTTTCACTATCTTTCAAGGGTAAGCAAGCTCCAACAAACTCCAAACAGTTCCTATCTAAATATCTGGCATGTCATTTTCTATATGCAGGCCACACTAAACCTCTGCATGTGTGCAAATACAAGTGTGTAAGTGTAAACCTCTGCATGTGTGTAAATATAAGCGTGAGTTCCTGCCCTGGATGGGGCTGCATGACTATAGATACTCTTCCATTTTTCCTCCTTCTAATCCTGTCCTACTCCCACCTCAAAATCCAGTTTGATCTACAGGAAAAAGATGTAAAAATCCACCTGGCTGTCTCCATTTAGCTTTAACAGTACTCCACATTTAAAACTCTTCTATTGTGTGTAAAGCTTTGTGGATCAATATGTCTGATGGATTAGAAACTGAGGCCAGAAGGGTACATGTAAAATTACTAAGTCATTAATCCTGGAGCCCAGAGGACAATGTTTCATGTCTCAGTCTCATAGCTCAGTAAAGGAAACCCACTTACATAGAGACAAAAAAATCCCCAACATTCCTGTATGTTCCCCCAAAATGAAGTGGATATAAGAGTTAAAAACCATGTTACAGAGGATCTCAAAAACTATCTCTTGCCATTAATCAAAGTAGACTCACATTTGATTAAAAAAAACTGACACATATTTTGACAGAACAATTTTTCCTGAGGCAAATTATATTTAGACCTATTGATGGTAACTACCATAATTTAAGGGAAGCCACATGTATAGTTCTAAAAGTCAAGAGGAGCTGTCCTTTTTCTATTTCTAGAGCAGGTAGAAATCCTTCTGTGTGTTTGAGATGCAGACAGTGATCAAAAAATACAAAGTCTTTGCCTGTAGTTAAAATTGCATGGATTTAATTAAAGGTGTTATTTTACTAAGTTACTTAAAAGGACATAAAATCCCATCTGGTCTTTTTTAGTTGTTTTTTAAGCTGCTTACATTGACTTTTCCTTTACTTGTAGGTAACTGATTTAAAGTGAATCACAATAATAAAATGTTATTTCAAAATAAAATAAAATCAAGAGGAGCCGCACTAGGTTTTGCACTGATTCAATTGATCTAATTTGAAACCACACCTCTAGATTTACTCATCTATTCTGGCATGTAGCAAAAATAAAAAAAAGTACTCTCTGCTGAAGTGGATTTTTAAGTAGAAGTGTATCTATTGAAATTGTTGGTAGGAAAGCAACAGGTGATAGTAGTGAGTTACAGTGAAAACAGAAAGCTCACTTAGGAGGCTTCCAGCACAGTCACAGCAAGGCTTTTGCAGGTTCTTACTGTCATAGGTTAGCCGGATCCAAAAGGCAGTTTGGGCTGAGCCAGTGAGGGGAGCTGCTCAGGGGCGTTCCATGGGGACAGCAGGGACCTGCTGCCAACCCAGAAATGGTGATGGGAGAGGCAGCAAACAGGAGGGGAGCTGCAGAGGGGTTCTGCCTGGCCACCACCTACTGAAGCACAAGCTTTGGAGGCTGGATCCATGTGTTTTAATACACTTCTGCCAGACCTGGAAAAATAATGTGCCCAAAATGTGCTTGCAGTGAGGTGTTTCTCCTCTTCAGCAGTGGAATGTGATGCAGCTGTTCCACCCACGGTTATGCACCACTCCCAAAACCACATTTCTTCCTTGAACCTCAGCCTCCTTTTCCAGAACAGTAAGCACATTGTGTTTAAAAATACAAAAACAAGTTAAAATGTAAGGCTTTTCTAGATTTGTTGCTGTCTTGGTCATTATGATCTGCTGTTGTTTTCCTCTCATCATCTTACTGCTTGTTGCATTTTCTGGAAGCAGAGGAGGAGATAGCCTTTCTCTATTAAGCTCAGATCACATACTGGCTGAATAGGAAATTCACTTTAAAAAATCTGATTATGTGTGCAGGCATGATTAAAGTGCAGTGAAGCAATAAAAAAAAGGACATTATACAAATGGAAACCACATCTATGAGTCTGCTTTCCCTGAGGCCAGCAGTGTGGATCTCTGCTGGGATCTGTATTATTCAATGTATTTATAAATGCAGTCATTAGTGAGATCACAAGACTTCTAGATTGTATGTAGGTTACCTAAGTAAAGATGAAGCCTGATCATGAAAACTTAACAAAGGTTTTTACATATTGTGGCTGATAGGATGGAAAAAAGTACAGGGATGAGCATGGCTAAAAATCATTCCTAACTGGATATATAAAACCTTTAACTTCATGTGTAAGGTGGGTTTCCTCAGCTAATTCCTATTCCTCTGGCAAGAGTTACAGGGATTCTGATAAATGCTCTATAATCCTATATTAATAATCCTATATTAAACACATGAAAATAGAAAAATTACAGTTAGAAAAACCTTTCCCAGTGTTTAAGAATACTTATGACCACATTTCTCTCTGCTATGTAGAATTAGGAGTTCATGAGTACATCCAGGAATGGTTTCCCAAAGTGATCTACAGGACACAAAGTAGAGAAAAATACTATCATGAACTGTTTCTAACAACCCAAGACTAATTAAACTTTGATTAATTAATTTCTTTTTTATCCTTTCAGACTTTGTGGCTTTGAACCATTTTATGATGAAAGGGGAGATCAGTATATGTTTAAGAGAATCCTGAGCTGTGAATATGACTTTGTGTCCCCCTGGTGGGATGATGTGTCTCTGAATGCCAAGGATTTAGTAAGTAAAGCAAAAATGAGACTGGAGTATTTAGTATTTCTGCCACTGAGAAAGAGTCCATTGTGGGGTGGGGGCAGATTAATTGGTTAATTAATTGTTCATAATTGTTTCCTCTTGTCTTTGCTACATTATGGTGCTGTCAATCTACCCTGTTAGTCCAGTGCTGTAATTTGCACTCAGAACATGGATATTCAGGTCCTTCTGTGAAGCAAGCCATAGATTGTTGGCAGCTGTCACAGTGTTCCTGTATGCCTGCCTTTCCTTCCAGCTCTGAAGTCTTTCACCATTCATCTTTTCTGGGCAAACACCTTCAGGGGAATGTAGAAACAAGTCCTTCTTTTTGTGCAGTTTTCAAACCTGCATTTTGGGGAGGAATATAAAACGGAATGAAACTTTCCTCCCACTGCTTTTTCTGACATATTTTTTCTGTCCGTTAAAGTTTTTTTTTTTGGTAGGTGAGGAAAGACTGACTACTTTTAAACATGCTCCATTAGCAAAATGCAAGGGCTGGCATGCTATCTGCACTCTATTCTTTTATTACTGGATAAAGTAATTTGGATCCAGGAGACACTGATCTGCAAAGATAGGTATGCTTGAGTCTGACTTTTGTCAATAATGACTTGCATAATTCAGTTATTTCATAAGCACTGAAAACACAAGTGCTCTGTTCCATATACACGTATATAAACTGTGTCACAAAATACTACGTCATTGGTGTTAGTGAAGTACTTCAGGATATTTCAAATGGAAGGACTGTAGAATTTCAAAGTACTTTTTTGGTGTTTTATGAGATGTGAAATTCTTCTAAGGCCAAAAAAAATATCATTTGATGCCAGATAAACAGCAGTCTGCAGGTAAAGCTTTTGAACATTGCATAGGAAATTGTAGTTAACAGTGATGACCATGACTCTCAAAACCCATGCTGTGGGTAGTTCAGTGTTAAGTTGAAGGGATTTCCTTAACTCAAAGACTTCCTTGGAGACACAACCAATATTCACCACAATGCCTGTTCTCCTGCATGCACTTCAGGGTAGCAACTTTAAAGGTATTTGTAGGGAGATTTCAGGGAACCCTAAAGCAAGATTTCGCTCACCCTTGGGCGCATAGGAGCAGTGGAGCCCTATGCTATCACTTGCACTGCTCCAAGAGGGTCTGCAGTCTGGAGAGCTGGGTAAGTGTGGCTCTGCAGAGCCATCTGTGTACTTTGTTACTCCATCCTCACCTTTCTTCTTTTTTTTAAAACTCCACTTGTCCAGAGATACAATAAAACTCGTGGAATGTCAGTTGACTGGACACAATTTGTATCCAGCAGGACCATCTCCAGTCCCAAGGGTATGTTTGCAGTGCCTTTTCCCAAAAGTACCCTACTGTCATGTTTGTAGAAGTCCAGGTTTTCTGGCTGTGGTGATAGAAGGAATGATGTAAACAGCATTAGTTCCAGAGTGGGCTAAGACAGAAAGACTTGTGCAATGCTTTTCTTAATATGTACATGAAGTCTTTTAGTGACTGAAACAAAAATTTCCTTTGTGCTGTGTATGAAAGGGACTGCCTGTCATACACAGCACAAAGGAAATTTTTACAATGGTGCAAGCATGGGCATAATTTAAACCTTCTAATCCAGTTTAAGACTTGTCCAAATCCTGAAGTAGAGAGAGAGAGACTTCTCAGAGATTTTGAGAACCTCTTAGGGTTTTTGTGACAAGTCAGACATGAAACATGACAGGTACAGGTCAGCTGCATTGGTACATACCCTTAATATGTTGGTAACCAGTTGATACTTGCTCTTCTTTCTTCCCCCTTAGTGGCCGTCTTAATCAGATGTTATTTATGGAGGACCAAGAAATGCCAGAAGCAAAATACTTGCAAAGACACAAATGAAAACTCTTGTTGGTTTCTTAGAATGTCTCACCTAAGATGCTCTCCAAATCAAGGCCAGAGCCCCCAAATGCAAAACTAGGTAAATCTGAATGAAGAATAAGGTTGACAGTCTTTTTTATTTCTTGCTTGTGATGCAGGTTAAAAAGTTGATTGTTTTAGACCCCAAGAAACGCCTCACCACTCTACAGGCTTTGCAGCACCCATGGGTCACAGGGAAGGCAATAAACTTTGCACATATGGACAACGCACAAAAGAAACTTCAAGAATTCAATGCCCGGCGTAAACTTAAGGCAAGTCTCTGCTCATAGTCTCTGTTCTGGCTATGAAAGCATGCAATTAAATTGGTTTTTAACCCCTGTGTGTTCTCAGAGGCTTGTCAGAACTTCAGTGGCTAAACCAGGTGCCAATATTAAAATCTGAACACCTATTGGTGACCACAGCATCTCCCAAAAAAAACCCCCTACTTCCTGTCAATGTCAAACCACAACAAGTAGCCTTGCAGAAACCTTGCACATTTTTGAGGACAATATTCCATGGTGTTATGGAAGCTTTTTATTTAAGATGTCTGACAAAGATTGAAGAAGTTTTAAGTTGATTCAGTCAATGACCAAAGCCAAAACAAATAAAAATGGGTGAAGTTGATTGAAAACTCTATCTACACAGACTGCTGAGGATGTACAAACCTTTCACAAAGTCCTTACTTTCCATCTTTTCTTCCCTTCTTCCTTTCTTGCTTTTGTCCATCCATCTGTCCTGTATTGCTGGTGCATCCTTAGAATACTGGCCAGAAAGAATGGTATACTGAGTCATGTTTTAATGAGCATCCATCCGTCTAGAAGAAAGTTAGTCTATTAAAGAATGTTTTGATCCCTAACCCACCTGTACCTGTCAACACAAAACAGGAGGTTTAAGCCATCCTTCTGCATGAATTTGAGTCAGTATTTCAGATGTGTAGATCCATAAATATCCCCAGGATTCTCCTTTACCTGTCCACATATCTGCCATGGGAAGAAGCAGGGAAATGTCTTTAGGTGCAAATAGCTGGCAACTGGGCACCTGACTGACATAGCATCAGGAAACTTTCTTTTCTCCTAATCCATTATTTAGTTTTTAAAGATTTTCATCTGATCAGGAGATAATTCCAGGGATATCTCAGCACAGGAATTGTTAGCAACAGCTACAGTGAAGCTGCCCTTCTAGCCCTGGGGAATTAGAGTAAAAGCAACTTAACTGAGAGCTTTAGTAAATTCCATAGAAAAATCCATTCACAAAAAAACTGAGCCTAAACTTTGGCTTTGCTATTTTTTTTAGTAGAGAACTGTAGCAGAGAATTTCTACAGGGCAAAGAAATTTGTTTTGTCATTTACAAAGTTCTCAGAGATTATAGATATAATTCACATTGACATTTTGATTTTGTTTTTCTTTATATTTTTTACACCAGAGATATTTTTGAAGCTCATTTTATTTAAACCAATTTATTCTTTTGTGATTACAATCTATCACTTTTTATAAGATTATTTCTTCAGTGCTTCTCTGTTAAAGATTAAATTACCAAATCTGCAATTATTAAGAGGATTGATTGAAGTTAGCAGTTCTTGTAGAGTTAATAATTTGCCACAAATATATCTGTAAAAGAAACAATAAATTTTTTGACAGTTAACTCCTGGTCAAAAAAATAAAACCAAAGCAGACATCAAAGTAGTGATTACACACTTTGGCTGTTGTTTTGTTAGTAAGAATAATATGTAATTCTTTTCTCTTTCCCAACATAAAAGTCCATCAGTAGACTTTCTTTATGTAAAGACAAATTTTAAAGAGTAACTCTAAAGGTCTCAGTCGGGATTTTGTTTCTCATAGGCTGTGTTGAATTTGTTTCATAAACATCCAACACTGCTTGTGACACTAAATTACATTGAAAGTGCCTTTAGACATTATAGTATCACTAAGTGGCTTGTTCTGTTTGTGATCAGTTTTCCAATGTCCTCTCACCACCAATGTGGATGTCTGTGGTTTTTCCTTTAAGAGGTCTATTCTCTCAAAATTCTTGCCCATTTCTTTGGTTTATGCCTTATAGTATTTCTTCATAATCTGTTGTAGCTGATTCTTTTTTATTTACAATGTTTATGTTATCTGCTTTTCATTAAAATCTTTTTTTTCCTTTTCATTTCTTTGAGGGAGCTTTTTGTTTGTTTCTTTTTTGTGTGTGTTGTATATGTGTGTGTGTGTGTGCGTGTGTGTGATTACCTCTCCAAAGAATCCACAAAATTTGCTATGTTCTTCATCTCTTCCTGCAGACCCACTTTGATGTCTAAGCAAAAGCTGCCAAGTCAAAAATAGCTTGAGCTGTCGCACACAGAAATTAGCATTTATTTTCCTCACCTCTGTATGTCTGGTTTTTTTTCAGGCAATAAAACTGTTCAAGGCAAGGGCTAATATAACTGTCTTTATGTGTGTCTTCATTTTTTTATATTACATGTGATATGAAATCCTCCTCCTAGTGTGTATTTTCATATGCCTGTACTTAGGAAGGTGCCCATCTGCTCTGCAACATTGTGCTTGGAATATGCAACAGTGCAATAGTGAAAGATATTGTGTTCCTTTGTGAAATTTTCATGGAATAATCAGTGGTAGTACTGGTGTTTTTTATTATTATGACAGAAGATGATGACTTTCTTTTTTGCTGTGAGACTTGAGTGCAGGACACCTGAAGTAATTTCTAAAAAAAACAAAAACAAAAAAAACCAAACAAAAAAAAACCCAAAAGAAACAAAAAACCAGCAGGTATAGCTGAAAAAAAGTTCATGTCACCCAACCTGTAACCTTGTGAAAGCAGCAATTTTAAACCTCAACCCAGTATGCTAGGTGGCCTTCTAAATCCACCCAGGCCCAGGCAGGTATCCAAAGCCAACATTCCCAAGAAGACTGAACGCAGTTGCTGCTGTCGGGGCAGTGCTGCGTGCCCACGGGCCGCATTCCCTAAGGAATGTTTGCTTGGTCCCCTCTCTCCCAGGCCGCAGTGAAAGCCGTGGTGGCCTCCACACGCCTCGGCAGCGCCAGCAGCCACAGCGCCCACGAGGGCCACAAGGCCGGCCCCAGCCCGGCGCCCGGCCGCGACAGCCAGCCCGCCGACACGGACAGGCCCACGCAGGAGGCGACAGCGGCAGCTCCCGGAGAAATGCCTTAGGTCGATGGCGCTCGCTCGTGTCGGCGGAGATGTCATTTCATACACCAGCTACCTTGTCATCCAGCGAGAGAGATTAGCAAGCTTGGCCTCTCTGGTTCTGCTTTGGGGTGCCACAGGCCCCGCCTGATGATCCTACCTTCAGTGCATGTGACTGCTTATGAAAATAGTAAACTGTTCCATTAGGCATGTCATGGAAACAGTGTAATTTGCAGTAATATCGGCAGGTGAAAACATGGGGATTATTAACTACCTACCATAATGTGTATACTTCATCTATCTAGTGTTCCTAGGTGGCATTTGAAACAAAATGCTATTTTGTTTGGTTTTATGGAAGTAGGTGTCTTATCTATGTTGTGAGTTTCTTTGAACTGTTTCCTTCCAGGTTCATAGTCCTTCAGCAGACAAAATGGAAGGAAATACCAAACCAATGCTTTTAAAACTGATGTATGAAATAATGTTTTTTATCTGTAAAATTGAAAAAGTATTTGGGGATTTACATGCAAAAAAAAAAAGAAAAAAAAACCCACAAAAAAACATTCCACTACTTCTGAGAAGAAATTGAAATGGTAGTTCCACTGGGCATGAAAATGTACATTGTTCAAGCTTGCATTGAGAATGCCTTATTCTGACTTTTCTTGTTTATATACAGTATTTTAATAACAACCAAAATTACTCTGCCATTTCATTCCATAGTAAAGTGTTAGTGAAACAAAACCACGGACTAAACAAGGATTAGAATACATGCAAATTTCTGGCATACCATTTTATTTATTCATTAAAATTCTAATCTGCAGATAGAAGACATTTTATAAGCCCTAAGGGAATAATCTGTATTTAAATAAGCTGTAAATGCTTGAAGGAAGCTATTTCACAATTACTGATTTTGCTTTGAGGAAACACTCTTATACAAGGTCTGGGAGCAAATAGTATAATCTAGTTGGTTCCTGGGTAGTTTAACCTCATGAGTGAGCAGTTTCCACTTGTAATTAGCCCACATTTTCCTAACAAAGGATGCCTCCTGTAAAGTGATCCACCAGCACGATCTTGCATCCACCCAGAGCTGTGTCTTGAGTTAGCAGCTGTGTGCATCAATCAGCTTGCAAAAGTAGGGTCAGGCTCTTCAGCTATCTTGATGTTCTTGTTGAATGTGATTGATAGGAACTGAAAAACTAATGTGCATCAGTGTGTATGACCACTTACACTTGTTTGTTATCTATTTGACAGCATGTGACTATTGTACTGATATATTACAAAAATGGCAAAAAGAACCTGACATACAAAAATGTCATTTGTGCTTGTTAAACTTTTTAATACTGATAGTTACCTAACATCCTAATACAGTCATCATTCCTCTTTAGCTTTAATTGTTTTTATGTTGTTGTTAGGCCTTGCACAACTTGCCTTGAAAAAATATAGCAGCTACTGAAAAAAACAAGACTTTAATAAAACATTCAATAACTACATTTCCTGATGAAATTAAAGGGTAATACAATGTTATAATGTTATTCGTATGGTAGATTTAATAAATAAAATGTGCCCTAAATTAATATATAAAGGAGGATTAAAGGTCCTGTCTTTACAGGGTGAAAATGCATGCTAATGGATGTATTATACTTGAGATTTTTTATCCATTTCTCAGAACTCTCTGAATTTGAACAAAAAGTTTTGCTAACTAGGAAGGGTTGAAATGTGAAATACATGCATCCATTCAGTTTTCAAAGCACATACTTTGAGGTCAGCAGAAACATCTGGTGGGGGCATAGCAGCTGTATGCAAGCCAACATGACACTTTCATGGAATTTTCCCTTGGAAACAATACAGCAAGATTAATAACTTTGGAGCAGATCATAGATACATCCACCTGTCTCACTTTTTACTCTTTGTCTTACCTCCTTTGAGGTCACTGAAGAAAAGAGGCAGTTCTCAGCTGCTTTACTCCACTCTCCGATACTGTAGTGAAGTCGTCCAAGTTCAGTCAGTAGGGAAATTTGATGGGAGAGGCTGGATTTCTGTACCATTTCTCCTTCATTTGGGATAATTGCTTCAAACCTGCAGAAGTGGAGTTGGCTGAGCAGTAACTGCACATGTGTGAGAGTTGAGCGTAAATTCCTTCGTCTGAAGCACAGTTTGTTGAGCTGAAAAGTGGTCCCAGCTGATTCCCAATGGTGGTTTTTGCTAAATTATACCACAGAATATCATAACTATGAGCTGATGCTATCTAAGAGGAGACCTCTCTGTGACAGCATGATCTTCAGAGGCAACTCAGTTTTGTGTCAGGTTCTGGGGCTTCAGTTGTTTTTGTTTTTATCATACTCAGCATTAAGCAATCAGGATATCTGTGCTGAGGCTGCTATTACCAGTCTGTGACTTGGCAAAGCACAGTGCCTAGCTGATATACTTGATGTATGACAGCAGCTGGGTGTATGCATGCACTGGAAGATGCAGGTGTTACCTGCATTGGCTTTGTCTGAAAAATCACACCCTGGTGGTATCTGCTGCAGTGCAGACTGGGATGTGCAACATCAGTGTCTTACTGTGGCTGAAAAATATGAACACACTTGAAAACTGCTGGGGAAATACCAGATGTTTCCAAATCCATGGTTATAAGCTAAGTAGAAAGTTACTTGTGCTCTTTTCTGTTGAAGTCCTGAGCTTTAATTCTTTAGAATATTTACTATATTAACAAAGTTCTTTAAGTACAAAAGGGGAAACTTTCCAATATTTTTAAAGTATTTGAACTTAGTAAAACTTTTCCTGTAAAAGCAGACTTCAGCACTAGTCAATTGTAGGGTAATATTTTAGAGCTGAGATGATGATAAGATTGCTGTTAAATGGCTAAGGAAGTCCTGCCTTTGCACCACAGCAGGGGTTTTCCCAGTTTCAGAAATATTCCCTCCAAAATAGAACAGATTTCCTGTAATTCTAAACGCTTTTGCTTGCAATTTTGTCGATGACACAGTCGATTGCACTGTGTGAGCCTGGTGCTGGTTTGCTGGCTGAAGTTTGTACTCTAAAGTGTGCAAACATGCTGTAAAGAGGTAGACACACCATAATCAAACTTCTGAATGCAGAATACCATCCAGGCAAAAGTTTTTGATACAGCAGGTTCTTCAGAAGAAGGGTACTAAGGGTACTATTTGTCCACACAAATGAGCAAGCTGTTGGACACACAGATTATGATAAAAATTGCCCAGCGGTCCCTTTGCCTTGGTGAATACAGCAAAATGCTCTGAAATGCTGTGTGGTAGCAAATCAGGATCAAAGCATCAACCAAAGAGTTTTTTGAAGTGGCTCAGACCAGCAGGGTGGCCCAGGCTGCAGGAGGCTGTGGCTCACTGGCACTAAGCCTCCACACTTTCCAAATGAATCACCTTCTCCTACAACTCACACTGCAAGTGGAACACAGAAAGAGCTGGCAGCCATATAGGACAAGTGAAGACAACACCACATTTTCTGCAGCAGGGAAAGGGAAAATGATACTGGGAGCTGTTAGTGTCCAACTCAGCAGAAGGAAAGCAATATCTGACAGGCAGCAAATGCAGCAGGACCCTGGAAAATAAGCCCTTGTCTTTAAATAAATGTCCCTCAGCTCTTGCACACGTGCTGGGTCATATCTGGGGTTTTGAAGGCAGTGTAATAAAGTGTGGGGTGGAGGACTCCCTGCAGATCCTTGCACGTTGTCCTGCACATTGTCTGCTCACAGAATGGCAGACAAAAATGTCAGCACAGTGCCTTGACCCGAGGCTTGTGCAGAGGCTTTTCCTCCTGGAGAAGAACTAATTTTTGTGTGGCTGAGCCAACATTGTTGCTGCTGAGTTATGTGTGCATGGCATTCAGGTAACAAAAAATATCAGAGGCTGACCAAGAAAGATGCACAGTTAGAGCTAGAGACCAGTGCTAGGGATACACACAAGTCCTGAAAATAACTAAGGTAACATAAGAGAGAGGCAGAACATCCTTAAAGTTACTTTATAAAACAATAACAACTCAAAGAATATCCTTTGTTTCCTATCAAAGTTAATCCAGTTGGAACATAAACAGTTCATTCTTCTTTTGTGTAAAGAATTTTATATTAAATTCCCTGATAAGCCCCTGCACAATACCATGTTTTGTTGAACAAAAAAAATCAGCTGCATTGCAGAATAAGAAGAAAATAAGGAAGGAAAATGGGAAAAATATGGGAGAAATATTTGCCTAGCGTAGACACAGAGCTCTAGAGAGCAAGGATTGCAGAGAGTTACAAAGATGATGACAGGACAGGAGCAACTCTTTTATGGGGAAAGGCTGAGGGAGCTTGGCCCTCAGGGATGACTGAGAGGGGATCCCATTAATACATGGGAATACCTGAAAGAAGGGTGCCAAGAGAATGGACCAGGCTCTGCTCCATGGTGCTGAGCAATAGGACAAGAGGGAATAAGCAGAAACTGGTGTCCAGGATGTTCCCCCTGAACATGAGAAAGAACTTCTTTACTCTGTTCAAGTGTCCACGCCTGGGGACAGATTGCCCAGAGAGGCAATATCTCCCTCACTGGAGATATTCCAGAACCTGGACACAGTCCTATGTAATGTGCTTTAGGTAGCCTGCCTTGAGCAGACAGTTGGAGCCAGATGACCGTGCCAATGGTCACTTCTAGCTTTACCCATTCTGTGATTTTGTGATTTCATGATCTTAGTTCCAGAAGACATAAATTTTTACTGGAAGGCTGCAAATTCTTTACTCCTGGGAGGAAAAAATTTCTGGCCAGAGTAATTCAGAAGATTGCTGGAGGGGCATTGAAGAGCATTCCTTGGAGTGTGAATCCTCTAACTAAGGATAGAACGATATACATGCACATAACTAAGAATTCACCAAATACATACATCCTCTTCTACCCCTCCCAAGTGGAAAAGAGAACATGAGTGCAGTTATTATTGGAAGGCATTCAAATATTGTGGGAATAGGCATAGTACAGAAGGAGGAATATAATGGAACACTTGAAGTGGCCCAATTCTGAATTTAGCAGTAAAATTATAGATTGAAATCTGAATATGTACATGAACACATAAATATATAAATTTATCTAATAAAAAGCAGAGACTGCTGAACAATCTGAGAACTAAGTCTGTATTAAAAGTTGTAGCAGTGGCAGTTTTAAGCCATCATTTGTCCCTTGCCAGCATTACTCAGCTGGACCTGAAACTATAATGATTATCAGTCTGGTGTACATAGATCATTGCTGATGAAATTCAGTAATGCAAATCAAGGTATGGAAGATAACAAAGCCAGCAGTATGGAGTTTTGCCCTGCTCTGGCTTCTTCCAAGACACAGCTGGGAAAAAGATTATTGCAATGCCTTTCATTGGTGTGCTCAGTACAGGGGTGGAAGAGGAGTGACAACACAAGAACAGCATTTTGTGAGGAGTTGGAGCTGCCCCAAACTGCACAGAAGCCCTACCCAGTGATGCTCCATCCACAGCATGTGAGAACAGTCTGGCTCTTTATTTGTATATCAGGAAAATGTTTACTGGCCAAGGTATATTAAACAGCAAGTGTTTGCCCTATGAAGTAGCACAGAGTTCTTCCTATAGGAAGATACATAAAGAGCAAAGCTTAAAAGAAAGGGATTTTTTTTTCTGTTTAAAACTCTGGCTTCAGAGTTTGTGTTAACATGTGTTAACATTAATGGCTAAGGGGGTTATTGTTATTCTTCCCCTTTGTGCTTCACCTCCTTTTTCCTGGCCCAGGGGCACCCGGGAGCAGCTGTCAGCTGCCAGCCAGTAGGTAAAAAGCCATCTGACACCTGGCAGGTTTCAGCTTTTCTGCCCTGACAAATCTGCTGTTGCCCTTGGTTCCATCAGATGGTTTCACTCCTGCCCTTGTACTCCCAGAAGAGTCTGCGTTTCATCAGTCAGTACATATATTTCTCTGTTAGCCACCCCTGGAGGGATTTGTCACTGCCAGTTGGTACCCAGGGAGAGGTATTTCTACTTTCCCTTCCATTTCCCAGACTCATGCTCTTTCCTGGCACCTTCAGATTCCTTTCTTAACAGCCTATACCTGGCTGACAGAAATAGCTCAGTGGTGTGCAACAAATGCCAGACAGACACAGAAAGTAACTGAGCTTCTTGGGTTATTCTCCCAAAAGAAAATGAAGGCACCTGGCTGCTGTAGGCACAGGGTGAGTGGCTCAGAGCAAAGAGGCACAAGAACAGCACCATGCCAGGTTCTGCTCCTCAGCACCAGGAAGCTCCTTTGCCAACAGCACCTTTTTCCTTCTGTGGAAGACATTGTTTAGGTCAATCCAAAGAGATAAGTAAGGTCTGGGAATTCTGAAAAATAACATGTGTTCTGTGACCAGTGACCTTCCCAATATTGTTTACATAATATGAGTTGATACACTTAGAATCATATTTTATGCAATACTGCCATTTACAGTGTTAGCACAAGAAGCTGCAAAGTCAGTTTGGAGCATGTGGTCCCATTATTACAGGTCCCATGGAACTGTAAATAATGATCTGCTTTGTAATACAAAATTCTGGAGCCAATCATTGTATCTGCATAAGTACACAGAGGGAAAGTCCATCAACAACAAAAGAGACTGTAATTCTTATCACTATGTTGGGTGGATCTGGGGTAGCTCTTCTAATCAAAATTATTATTTCAAATTACTTGAAGCAGCTATTCTGGTCACTTGAAAACTGAGGACAAACCATTGGGTTTGATTTACATGTGATCTGTCCCAGAGACTGTATGTTCTAGGAGCCATTGAGTCATATTTGTTCATCCACAGAACTGTGCATAGGGGCCTGCAGTATCCTATCAGCCCTCAAAGCCCAAAGAATGATGACGTTACTTACAAATGTGAAATTTGCATGAACAAGCACTGCTACACTAATCCCCAAATAACACTACACAATAGCCACACACAACAAACACACCAGAGAAGTCTGCTACAGAACACACCAAAAGGAGCTCCTTTTTTAGCTTTGTGACAACAAAGGGTAAAGTGAGAAGTGTCTATATATTTACCTTCTGAGGTCTCAAGTTCCTTGATTTCTGTTATTTCCCTGACATGCCCACCGGCCGTGTTTCTGGAAGTAGTGCAAACATATGTATCCAGTGACAGCCTCCTCCAGATGGAAAAATGTCACCACTGACTCTACCCTTCATTTGTAAGACATTGAAGTTGTATTGTTTGTACTATTAATATGTTCCCCAGTTGTCTCTCCCTCAGCTGGCCATGGGGGCCTGAAGTAGTCTTTTACAGAAAACTGAAGTTTGTCAAGAAACATTTAATGAAACTAAGCAAATGGACTGTATGTATATTTTGACAAAAATATCTTTGAAATATCTCCTAAACCCAGCCACAGCAGTGTCCTCCCTGAGAAGTATTTTCCTCGGGAATGACAAGGACCCTGCAGAGCATCCAAGGCTGGTTCCGTCATCAATGTACTACCTCCAGTGTAGTGATAGGTGTCTTGTTTGCTCTGCTCAAATCATTACCACCTTGGTTGCAGGGAGACAATAATTACAAATGAAGATTCTTTTTACTGAAAGGAATTAAAATCAGGGACAGTTACAGCTACTAACTGGTGGGAGCTAACCCAAACAGTTTCTTTGTGCTGTTGAGCACAAGAGCCACTTCCTTGTTCACACCACATCTTCATGAGGTCTCATGTTAACACTTCTGATTAAACAGCAGAAATTTTACTTAATGTTCCATAAGAGGACATTGTTTTAGAGTCTGGTTGTTCTCTGGGGGGTTTTTTGGCTTTATTTTTTTTTTTTTTAATATATGGAGACAAGTGGCCTATGCTTGTGAGAAATTACCTCTGAAATGGTTGCTCACGGAGAAGGAAAGACGGAGAGGTGGAGATCACAGAACCATAGAACCCTCCAGGCTGGGAAAGACCTTAGGAAGAGATTGGCTGGGAAAGATCATGCAGTCCAACTGTTAACCCAGCACTGCCAAGTCCACCATGAACAGGATGTTATTGCAGGGAAGCAGTGGTGGTGGCTGTTCCAGCATGTCAGGGAGCAGGAGAAGGGCAGACTCATTGAGGCTCTCTGGCCTGGGGGAAGAAGTCTGTTGGTCCCCAGGAGCTATACCACCACACCCTTGCAAGATCAGGGGTACAAGCAGAGGCTGCCTGGCTGCTCCCCACCCACAGTAAGGAGCTCATCAGCTTAAACTGATTTTAACCTGAAGAAGTGTGATACATCAAGGGTGCATGTCTGGCTTGGCCTTGGTTTGGAGGCTCCTGGCTGAATGAGGACCATAAGGAGGGAGTTTTCTGCTTTTGTTAATTCAAGAATACTGTATGCTGGATGGTTAGGGTATGTGCTGATGTTTCCAAGACAAACAGAAAAAATGGTGCCTTTGATTAATAACACATAATATTTTATAAGCCTGTTACAGAAGCTCATTGATCTCAGAGCAGTGGAGGCTGGACTCCAACTAATAACAATGAAGAATGTTGTAAATATATATATCAGACTTTCTCAAATTAGCTCCATGTCCTGTGTTCCTGACTCCTTATTTTACTGCTTAATGTGTAAGAAATCCTGTACTATCAATATTCTTTTCTTATACTAGCAAAGATGTAAGCAACTAAATAGCAGTTCATAGTCTGCTTGTTTAACTTTACCCTTTTGCTTCTGATTAAGCCTGTTTGTGTAGTGAATTTCCTTATACTGTGCAAGTGAATCAGAGAGAAATTTTAACCAGAAAAAAATGACAATTTTGGTATTTCCATGTATTGTGTGTGGAACCAGCGTACCTCCTTGTGTGTTTGCATAGGAATGCTGATAAGCCATGAGAAAATGCTTCAGTGCTGGGATGTCTATTTTTAGTAAGTGTCTTGCATGACTGATCTGATGCTAAATAAACTAGTAAATCTAGAAAAGGTTACATCTATTATTTGCTGATAGCTAATGCTCAATGTAGAGCAAGAAACAATATTCATCCTTATAAAGAGGAGTCATCATGGGTATTAATTGGTTAGATTGCAAAGTCCAGATTGAATTCCAGCTTGGCACAGCATTTCTCTTGCTCTTCTTTCCTCAAAAGTTAGCAGCTGAATAACAAACAAAATCTGTTATTAATGGTGGAATACAAAACTAGGGGATGTCCAGGCTTCCTCTGTGTCCCAAGGGTGGGTTATGTGATATAGATGCTTGTGTCCCTTTTTGTTTAGTTACTTCCAGCAATTAAGAAATTACCACCTCCTTGTACATTCTAGTTCTTTTAACTTTTTTAACTGGGAAGTATTTTACAAAGTCCCAAGTCTTTTTGTTGCAGTTAACAGTTTTTCTATCACAATGATTTGTTTTCTGCAGCCATTTCACAATTTGTTTTCTGTAACCCAATCCAAAGGTTATTAATGTGCTCCTTCATTCAGCATCCTCTTCTCTCAGCAGCACAAACAAATCCTTTACCCCAGAGGTCTTACACCCCTCTGCTTACGGGAATATGAATTTTCTGCCTTTAGTTGATTACTCTTTTTCTTGAGCTATGTTGTCAAAAGCTGCACATGGTACCTGAACGGAGAATATTGCAAGACTGACATGTTGAAAGGACTTTTTTTTTTTTAAATTTCTCTGCTCTGTTCCCACATCTGTCACCCTCAGTGGTGTTCCGTCTTGCCTGGTATTAGAGCATCTTGTTATTCTTGTCACCTACAACTCCTTAGTCTTGCAAACTGCGTGAATGCAAAGTTCCTTCATATCCTTTTGTGGGAGATGGTTTTACAAAATCTCTCCATCCTGGAGCAATGTAAGAAATAAATTATTATAAGCTCCACAAGACATTTTGCATGGCAACAGTGCTCCAGGAAAAAAAAAAATAGTCTAATTTGGCACTTCCATGGATGTTGCTGAATCTTTTCCCAAGCTAATGCAAGGCATACATTCTTACTGCAGTTTCATGAAATCATCTTGGTCACACCTCCGTACCAGAATGGAAAAGAGCAGTGGAAAGACCAAAGGAAAGAAGAGGGCAAGTATCAAGCTGGCTTCGAGCTCCCCCTGGAGCTCAAGGGTTGTTTGCTTTTGCCTGACATCTTAAAAATAGCACATCAAACAGCTGAGTTGGAGCTCGTGATACAGCACAACATTACACTGGCTTATAGTGAACTTGAGACAAATAAGGAAATTGGAAATAAGAAAGAATTAACAGGTCAGAGGAACTTTTAATGAGTTAGGATAGCTGGGGAGTTAAACATAATGATCCTGCCTCATAACTACCAAATTTCTGCATTTCTGTTGATGTCTAGTGCAGTCTTCTTTAAAAAGCACTGGGCTTTTGTAGTTATGATGTCCTTCTCAGCAGTTCAGGCACTTGTTTCCTTCAACATTGTACATATCCCCAAAATTATGTTTCAAATATCCAATGATGCAGGTATTTTTGAGAAGTGATTCAATATTTTTACATCTATGATGAATTCTCCATACTTTCATTTGACATTAAAAAAAAAAAAAGTGCGTGGAGAGTCTTTTCCCTCTTCCTTACTTCTTTGGTACTAGTGGTGGTCATCAGATTTTCTCAATTTCATTTCCACTGAAGCTCTATTTCCATGGTGTGGGCTGGGAGGCACACAGCAGAACAGAAAGATGTTTTGCCCATGTTGAGCATATAAAAAATTTTATTTTCATTTAGCTGATTGAAACAGAGAGACCATGAAATTCTGCAGATATAGCTGTGCACATACAGGCTGCATCCTTAATCCTGAATGCAGAAGAGAGGGTGGTTTCTGGAGACATGGCTTATGCTCCAGCAAAAAGACCTGCTGTGGTTTCTTTCCTTCCCCCTTCAAATTGTGAGGAGCTTGAAAGCCTGTTAGGCATAGACAAGGAGGGGTTGTATGGCACCCAAATAACATGGGTTGACCAAACTCGTGTTTGCTGCTGCTCAAATGCACCCACTTGAGCGTTGTTGCTCTGCCTCCCCAGTGCACCCTGGAGCTGGAATTAGTGACACCAATGCCTCAGCAGCAATACTCCCTGACTGGAATCCAAATTGCAGGCTGAGACAGTCACAGAATCTTGGCATAATTATTTTATCTCCAGGGTTATAAACTGCCTCAGAGAGGGGTCTCTGCTGGCAGGCAGGTCAGCAAGGCCCAGGTACAGAGCTCGGGAAGTGATTTCTACCCCCCTGTATCCCAGGGCAGAGCCAAACTGGTCCAGTGAGGGCCTGAACAAGGTCAGTTTCTGGTTATCCTTCAGGCAATAATTGATCTTCTAAGATCAGTTGATCTTTGATACAGGTAACCTAAGGATTATTAGCTTGTCCCAGTGTCTTGGCACACTGAAAGAAATGTTTTAAAGAAAGTAACTCCAGAGAAGGCAGTTTTGGGTGATGTGTTGGTATTTGAGGCTCCTTAGTCCAGATGTGACATTTCTTATCATGTGGGTCATCTATGCAATATGCACAGGTGCCCCATGCTGGTACCATCTGTGTCTGGTTTCTCCCTGCTAGTGGCACAATTCCAAAGAAGGTTAACTCCATGATAAGGAGTCCCTATCTGAACTGTAAAACTGAGTCACCAGCACAGCCCAATGAGGACTGGAAAAGGCAGAATGTGTTAGAATGGTGGTTTAGGACTTCAGGTTATATTTTTTCTAGAGAACATTTAATATTTTGTGTGGGTTTAAAATCTCTCTCATCTTTCTATTATCTTTCACCAGGAAATGGGTTTGAATATCAATCTTTTAATAATTCTAATAATTTATGTCCTTAAGGATTATCCAAAGATCCCAAGTGGCCTCTACACCTATCCCTACCACACTTTGCAGAAGGTGACATGATACATTCCCTACATGAGTGTGCTGTTTCTCAGAGGTGACAGTTCCTTCTGTCAGCAACAGGGGAAGGCTACAACTCTTTCCACTGAAGTCAAATGTTACAGAACTCTACTGCCTTTATGCCAGCTTGGCAAGAGAAACAAGGGAAGGCTCTCTCTAGAGAAGATACAGGGATTTTCTTCGTTTCTGTAGGTGCTAATTAAATGCATGACAATACACATGTTGCAGCTTGTTTTATACATCTAATTTACATCTATATGCCTTCTGCCAGGTGCTATATGCTCATTTATTTATTTATTTATGGTTAATAAACCACTCTTTAAAAATAGAAAAAGGTAAATAATACTAAGCCAAAATAAAAAAGTTCTTCCACAACAATCATGGGCCATCGAACACTCCTGTGTATATGTTTTTAGAACTAAAGCCTTGAGAAAATTCTATTGTACAGCTCTCAAGACATTTCAGTTAGGCATTTTCCTCAGTCTAAATCAAGTTTCTAAGTGAAGGCAGACTTATGGCTTTCAGATTTAAGGAGACAAACTGGTATCATTAGAGATCACCATGCAGCTGAAGATGAACCACATCATCAACTCCCCAAAAATGCTACATATGGCTGCACAAGTATGGAAGAAACTACATCACGAGCCTGTTGGAATCCATTATTTATTCTGCATTTGCACTCAAAATACAAATACAATTGCCTAAATGCTGAACACAGTAAGTTAAACCCACTGTTAAAACAGACTTTGACTTTCACAGGCACAACTTGAGTGGTTTCTCTAGAATTAGGGCTTTTTTCACAACGGTGAACCTTCTAAGGTAAACATCCAGGCCACATCGTCATGTTCTGGCTACTTATGATTACTGGAGGAATTCTATATGCTGTGTTTATAAGTTCATCATGTTTCACATTTATAAATTCATCAAATTTGAGATCAGGCCCTGTGCACAGAATATCTCTCTGAAGTACTGGTGCACTTCGCAGCCAGATTTGGTACTTTGACTGCCTCTAAATTTAGCTTAACCCCAGCCCTGCATCTTCTGCACATCACAGGCAAGGTTTAATGCTGGAGTTTTAGATGAGGAACAGAACCCAAACATGAAAATTGTCTTATCTTCAGTCATGTTTCCCACACACATACATAGCACCTAGTTAAAGTGCCCAAGTGTAAAGTGTCACATTGTCCAAATCTCTTTTTAAAAAAGTAAGTTTTTAAAAAAAATTATTAGCCTTATAAAAATAATTTTCATGTGTCTATATACATGCTATTTGACTAGCAAAGCCAGATTTCTACTATTCCTGGGCAATTTGTTCAGAAGCCACTTCTGGACAACTATATTCCTAAATGATAGAAATCTATACTAAGCATTTACTTTTTCTCCCATTTCTTCTGCATAAGCAAAACATAGGCTCCTGCACTTTGTCCTTGCCACTGCTTTCCTGTTTTAACCCTCTTGGCTCCACCTAGAATGTCGAGTAACTCAGGAGAGAAATGCAACAGTAGGAGAAGAGGCTCTGATATTGTGACTTCCTTGGTTCTGATGTACTCTGGTTAAAGAACAGTTCTTCTTCTCTCTCCATCTATAGCTATATAAAAATAATATAAATTTCAGGTTCCAATACATTTGAAATCGAACATCTTTTTTCTAGTTCTGTATTAATTAGTAGCTGAAATTTTTATTAGAACTATCAATATACAAAAATACACTAGCAATTTTCTTATTTTAGCTCAAGTTCTTTCTTCAGCTGCTCTGTGCTTCACCAACTTGTCTCTACTGAAAGCAGAAAAAGCCATTTCACTGGATACTAAATATGGATAGATGCTGCATATGTGTCAGAGCCACTAAAATGGGTATTTGGAACAATAACTTTTCTGTGCCTGGTATAGTACAAACATCCTCCTGTAAGTGTCTTGTGCTCCTTGTGACCCACTTCTCCAGCACTGAAGTGCCTCTGTGCAGATTTAAACTGGGCAATGTTTTTCTCAAGGTACATCTGTATCACAACCCCTCCATCAGTCAGTCCCAGCAGCTCCAAAAGGAGAAGACATGAATATGCAGATTCACTGCACATGTAATCTTTGTAACTGGGAAGAAAAAACAGGATACACTTCAAACAGTTTCCTCTACAATCATGTCATCATTCATCCCACGGAGCAGCACTGCCAGAGATTTCATAATTGCCTCTGCACCAGTACTAGAAAGGAGAGGATTCTGGCAGCAATTCCTTGCTGTCCTTGGCAGTAGAGGATCACCCCGTGAGCTTGGAGTACTTAGGCAGACAGAAGGAAGGTAGAAAAAAATGGGAAGACTAATCAAGGGGTTTAAAGGGAAATGCAGAATACACAAAACCTAAAAAGGAGTTAACATTTTCTGCCCATAAAGACCCAAAGGCTGTTTGATGCATTGTTTTTAACAGTCTTAAATAGTACTAAATACCTTAAAACATGAAGCAGGTTGAAGAAGCTCCCACTATATTTGGATTGTTTTTTCTACCTCTCTGATTGAGCAATGAGAAAGGAAAGTCCTCACTGTTCAGAGTTCAGTTACAGTGGCCAGTGTCAAAAAAGCCAATATTATTAGTGGCCAGTGTCAAAAAAGCCAATACCATCTGAATTTTTGGTTTTTTGAGAGTCCATTACCCCTCCCTGGATTATATGTATACAACTCCACAATATCAGGGATCCAAGATACCTTCCCAAACTCCTACACAGCTAAACTTGCAACTGTGAGCACTGGCAAAACACGGGGATAACTACAGTGTCACCTGAGCAAATGGAACATACCAACATCAAAGGCTTAACATCAGATTTTAAAGAGAATATATGTTCCTAGCAGAAAGGGAGTTATTTTTTAAATTCCGCTGCTATGTATCTGTCAGAATCACAGATTCAGATTGCTGAATATCCTTGAAATCTGCATCTTAAAAAGAGAACCTGTATCCTTCAGCAGTTCTCAGCAATTCTGCAGCTTGAGCTTTGCCCTTCAGTTGCTCATGCTTTAAGATGTTAATTTATTGCAAAGATCGATCTAAGGGAAGTAACACAGAACATTCCACAGCACCAGAACACTGGCAAGTCTGTGCTGTTGTGGCTACAGCAACACCTATCCCTGCAGCAAGTGAGTGGCTCTTTCTGCTGCTTTTGTAATTCCAGGGTTTGCAGTTAAAGAAATATACACAGAAAGAAAACCCCCCCCAAACCCAAGCAAATGAAATCTCCACACACACTATCACATGCAACTTTAAGTAAAAAAATCCTTAGAAGTAGAGGGTATCACTGAAGATCCATTGGAGGTTTGCTATTTTGACAATTGTGTGATTAAAAGTCCACCAAAAAACCTATGGAAAGATACCTGAATACCTAAATGAGCTTTGGATCAGCTGTAAGGGCATTTCCTTATGTACTGAGACTGTTATATAAAACAGCAAATAAGTTACAGCTACAACATCAAAGAAATGCAAAAATGAACACTTATTTTTGCTCTCAAGCACAAATAGCTTTCTTATGAATAGTATAATTTAACAATTTAGCTATATAATATCCATATGATAAATCAAAGCAAATTTAAAAAAAAAATTACAGATGGAGCTGAACAAACTTTAAAAAATAAATTAAAATTTAGGTAAATATAAATATATATATTACAAAATTACATCTTCAATGAGATGCTGCCTGTACAGCAACCTGCACCATCAAAATCCAGAGCACCTGGCTTCCAAAACTGCTGGAGAGAGCTGAGCTCACACTGCATTTTTCAAGCCCACACACACATCTTGTGCTTTCTACTGAGGAAGCTGGCAGTTCAGAGATTCAGGCTATTCTCACAAAGCTGCAGAGTGCAGAGCAGCAAAAAGCATCTCACACTGTGCACTGGGAATGTATGCCAAAGATCACATCAAGAAGCACTTGCTAAAGTTTTGTTTGGAACAAAGGTTCGGGTGTCATTCAGGAAGAGTGTTACCTCAATTTAGTAGGTGGTAACCTACACTAAGCTAAACAACACAATCTGATTGCAAGGAATGCGCCGGCTTTTGAGTCACTGTTTGTCTACGCTTTGAGTGCCTTTTTGAGGTCAGAGTAGAAATTGGCCAGGGTGCTAGACATGGCAGTGTCTACTGCAGACTGTGGCAGCATCCCTCGCAGTTCAGTCTGGATGTAGCCTGTCAAAAGACTGTGGCCAGGAGAGTCCTTGAGAGGGACACAGAACCAACCGCAAGGGTGATTGAATCCACGGACAAAGTTTGGTCTCACCTCTCCATAGTCCAGGCTTATACCTATCAAGGAAAATAAAAAAAAAAAAAAAAAAAAAAAAGGGAAATTAATTTGAAAGATGTTAAAAAAAAATTAACGCACAGTAAATTTGTCATATATAAGCTTCTGGTTGGGGAATTTAGTAGTAGTGACAGGCACACCACAAGTTTCTGGGTATTTTCATGCATGGAATTTGCTGTTCATCCAAACTCTACGACAGGAAAGCATGATAAGCAAAAAAATCAAATGTTAAAAGAGGACATTCCTCCCATTTACAAGAAACAAGCTGTTACTCATCCCACTTTGCTCTAAGACTCAAGTTGAAGGACTCAACTTGTTTCTAACACTCCTGCCCCACAGCTGACATAAGTGAAGCCTGGCAGAAAGGAATGGTTCATGGGAAAACCAGTAACTTGCACGCTTCTTTAAATATGTAAAATTAAAGATAAAACACCTTTAAATTTGCCAAAACACCTTGAATTTATTTGTTGAAGACCACCTTAGACCATTTTTGGAATGTTTACTACTACTAAATCTGAGTCAAATCTTAAACCAAGCAACTGTTGTAAAATAAGAATTTAGCAGAGGAAGGTGGTGGCTTACCACATGTTAGAAGACCATCTTCATAGTTTGTAGTGTAAGAGAAATCAACAAACTCCCTTGGTGCTATGATGTTCCAGAGCTGGCCAGCAGTTGTATAGCGCATCACACAGCAGTTCTTGTTGAGTGACAGAATTATAAGGGAAAAAAAAAATAAAAATCTTAGGATAATGAATAGAGGGAAAGGTAATGTTTGCAGGGAGCTAATGTTTTTCACAAAGGTCACAGCCTCTGTCAACTCCATGGCAAAATCATTGAGGTCTGAATGGCTTTGCCATTCTCAACCTAAAATCTGGAAGTTTTAAGGACTTGTGGTCTACAGCTGAGAGTTGTGGAAGCAGAGTATCTGGCACCATAAGGATTTAAAGATCTAAAGCTAGAGAACTTTGGCATGCCTGACAGCTGAAAGCCACTCACCAAAGAGCACGTGGGAAGTCAAAAAGGACCATGAAGAAACTTCAAGAGGAATCTCCTGGTACTAAGATATCTATTTAATACTTTTAATCACTAAGTGAAAAATAAAATGGAATGTGAACAATTCTTCAAAATAGGCTTTCCCATTATAAAGTAGAGTCTGTATAAATTTTATATAGACAAAACACCTTGTCATATAAATCTTCTTCCAGAGACAGAGCAAATGACAATCCATGTTCAAGCCAGGTGTCCAGAAGAGGGTTTTGAATTCATACTGAATGCCTGCATTAACCAAAGGAAGGCTACTAGCTGTTCTGTAACCAGCTTCAAACCTACCTTTCTTTTATCAACTCCTGACTCTCAGTATGAACTATTTTGTGTCTCAGCACAAAGCCGTGCTACACAAATCAGCCCTTCAGGAAGAGGGGGAGGTTGCAGCTTCCATATGTCTGGACTAATACTATTGTTTGCTGTGGAACGGAAGAAAGCAAGCTGTATGAAATGGCATTGGCATACACAGGATCACACTGTAGCCCTCTGTATGTGAATTTTATCAGAGAATACCTGACCTCCCAGGTCCAACAGAACTGTGACTGACTCCTTTACTTTTAGCATTAATGGAAAGACGCATTTCAAGCTTCAGAATAGGACTGTGCTGCCAGAGAGCCTGATCTGTGGCCACACAGAGCACACATGCACAATGCTGCTCATGCATGCAAACAAGAAGGCTGAGAAAGGTTCAGATCTGTTGGAATTGCTCTGCTCTACATCAGTGTTAAAGCTATGAATGTTAAATTCATGTGTTCATCAATACACATCTCATTCAAGAATGTAAACAAGTCTTCACCTCTTCAAATGTTTCCATGATGTCCATTGAAGTCATTAGGCTGTCCCAGTCTAGCCTGTAAGGTCCAGGGCGAATATGATCCACTATTCTGTTGGTAACATCTTCCACCACTCCTTGAGCTTTGTAGCTAGAAAAATGTGTTTACATTTAGTAAGAAATTCTTTATATTACATTTATTTTCAACAGTACACTTACATTAACACCTTGGTACTAGGAAGCACAGTCGGTGGCCAATTGCATCAGAGAAACAGTACAGGAAAACACCTATGGGTGCATCTGCTCTTCTCTGCAACAAATTTGTTTCTGAAAAATTTATCCTTTTTTATACAGTTAGTATTTTATAAATGGCAGATTCCTTCCTTGGAGAAAAGTTATCCTGTTTATTTCTCTAACAACTGTAACAATTGGTTATTTTACTCCTATTGCTTGGCTAGCAAGGGAGTTTACCACAGGTAAGTAAACATAAAGTAAAAAGATCACGAATATAATGGGAAAAACATTTTTCATAAAGCAGAAGTAACAGGATTTTGGAGATTGAAATGCTATGGTTTATGTCTTGAACAGTTTTATGAAGGACTTTTGCCTATTATAGCAAAATTGTGTAACAAAAACTACACAGAAGCACCCTCAATGGGCCTCCTGACTGAGGCCCTGGACTGTGAACTGATTTGAGATAAGATAAAGTGACTCAGATCTGAGCTGGAGGAGAAAAATACTTTCCCAGGATTAAACCCAGCACCTATGGGGTGGAGGCCGCAGCCCCAGGCCTATCTGCTGTCAGGCTGGAGGAGACCCTCACACCAAAACAGGGAGGAGAAGACGTTTTGGGTGTGTGGTGAAAAAGCCTCTGCTCAGAGGCAGTGAAAGCCCAACTCCAGCTCAGCTGTGGGGCCTCTTCACCATGGCAAAGCCACATCTAAGGGACATCCACATGACAGACAGCAGAGGAGCTGTCACGGCCCAATAAAGGGCCCTCCCAAAGGGGTCCCCAGACCCTGCACCAGAGCTGCACATGATGCAAAATGACAGATCCAAAGTCATGCAAGGATTAAATTTGCCCCCCTCAGGGGAGGCACCTGGGCACTCCCACCTGCCCAAACCTGTATTAATCCATGGGATTCTATACTTTTGGATGGGGGACCCTCACCACCAAGAAGACTAGACTGAGTAGAGCAATGAGACATCACTGGGACCCACAGAGGGGTAACATGTTTCTACTTAGCCTGTCACACTCCCTGTCCCCCCAAACACACTCCCTTTTTCTACTTCTTTTTTTCTTTTTCTTCCTTTTTCTTTGACTCTTTTACTACTAAATAAAATGTATCAAATTTTCAGTATCAACACCTAGCCTTGTTTGGTTTTAATCACATCTTGGGAATATTCGAATGGTTTTGGGTTCATTCTGCTTTATTCACAGAGAGTTCTCATTACTCCTCTGTGATTACAGCAGATCATAGCACAGGAGTAGAACCAAGCTAATGAGAACCAAACTAATGAGTACAAGAACTGACTGAGTTGTCACCAAAGTGACCCTTCAGGACTACTGAATGCAGGCTTGATTCTGAGCTTTACAGGACGTAATTTCTGGACAGATGCTGCTGCCACTTCAGCTAATGGGAGTCCTGTGGTGTGTTCCACAGACTTCACGGTTGTTCTAGACTCCATGCAATGCTAAAGTATCAAACTGAGAAACTACAAAGGAATCGTCCAGCCACAACAGGTGACCCATTTAGCTTCCCCTCTGTAGGACCTCTGTAGCTGAGGGCTATAGAATTCACGGCCTTAATCTCTACATTCTACAGAACACATCTGCGGAACATTAAAAATGTATCTCTTGTGCAGGAAAACTTACAGGTATCCACTGAATTCCTCTGATGGTTTACGCCACACGGTTGCATCTTTCTGAAAGCAAATATAAGACACAGTATTAATTGTCACTTGGATACAATTGCAAGAAGTCCACAAAATGCTTCAATTTCCTTGAAGAAAAGCACACAACTTTATAATTTTCCATGGTTCACCTGGGCACCACTGCACAATTTTCTTCATATTTTTCAGATATTTTTTACTTGTAATTTTCTATTATTTCAAAAAAATCAGAAAATTGGCTTTCTCAGAGTGAAATGCTAGAAGTCTGTGCAGAAGTAGGGTTTGGCAGGCCAAGTCAGTTTACTGTGAAAACACACAGAATAATGGAACAACATTAGCAGGGAAAGCCTTCCAATTGCAAGGCCACTGGAAAGCCAACAGCCAGATGCTGCTCAGACAGGAAGACCAAACTACTCCTGCAACACAAGTTACAGAAGCGTGCATGAGGTGCAGGTGCAGACAAGAAAGTTCAATTATCTTTCTCTCCTAGATGCCAGACTAGAAGAGTCTTGCAAGCAGTAGTCTATTTATTTTAAAGTTACCCAGAGAAAATAGAAAAACCAGTATCTTCTGATTTTTACATAACTATGACATGGAACTTCTGTACACAGTGTCCGAATTTTGGTGTTGAAAACAGTACCATATGGCACCACTTTCCTTGGCATGATGATTATATAAGCACAAAAGACCAAATGTCCTAAAGAACAGTACAGTTAAGAACTACATCCAGAATAATTTAAGGTATTTTGGGGCACAGCACATCTCCTTGTGGTTGGTAAAGCTTGAGTTTCTTTTACATGGCACAACATCAAAACTGAAAGAAGGAAGGGAGGAAAGAAAGGAAAGAGGAAGGAAAGCCTGGAGAAAGGGGTAAAATCTGAGGATTTGGAACACAAGGATGCAGGTAACTTTTTAAAGGAATTCAGTAGTACTTAATTTAACAACACATTTAGTAGAGATGAGATAGGTGTATTGCAAGAGTGAAAGGCTTGGATGCTCCTTTCCTCCCTCTCCAGACAGCAAATTTATTAATTCTGCAAATAATAAGTTACATTTGGATCAGTTGCCCCTGTCTTATCAGTGTCTGCTCATGATGGACGAAAAAAATAAAAGCACTACTCAAACCACTGTAACAAAAAGACAAAGACAGAAATTTACCACACTAGCCCTACCATATTGCTGCACTTCCACTTTCTGTGGAGGACAGAACCAAAAAGTATTCACCCAGCCTAGGACTGGTGCACAAGCAAAGGCTATTCAGCTTGTTGAAGCACAACTCAAAAAACCCAGGCAGCTCAAAAGAAGAGGATGGCAAACTGCTTGGAGAGAGCAGGAATTGTATTCCCTTTCAGGGAAGGAAACTTAGGATAATGTGCGGTCTCTAAAGAACAACAGAAAAGTGAAACAGTATGAGAGGAAGCCTTGAGAATTATTTCTTAAGAAGGAAGGAATTTTCTCATTTCTGAGAGGAAGACAGCTGAAGCATGATCAGCTATTGAAAGCTGAAGCACGATCAACTATTTATTGACAAGAGATTCCAGATACCTGCGTCCGCTTTGCTGGAAGTACACGTGAACCTCTTGCAAAACTATTAATGCTAATTACTTCACATTTTGTTGCAAGTCAAGCCTATAATCCTACACAAGTTCTTCCGTGAGATACACCCCTGCAAATGGGTAGAAGAAACGACAGAGTATGCCTGAGAACAGGAAAAACACATCCTGCCATCTAAAGACATTCTAGAGGGATGGTTTCACAGCTTCTGTCAGGTTCAAGTCCTGCAGGGCGCGGCCAAGTGTTTCTCAGCCGTGTGGCACGCACAGCAGCGGGCCCTTTCCGCCGCACCGGTGACCCACAGCTTCCTGTGGAGCAGAACCGGGAAGCGCCCGGAGCACTCACGGTTTTCTTGGCCACCCGCCACTCGCTATCTCCGATGCTGTGGTACCGAACCAGCGTGTTCCGCAGCTTCGAGGCCAGAGGCGCGGGATTGGGCAGGGGATCCATCTGCTTCCCTCCTAAGCGAAGATGCCTAATCACACAGACGCAGAGCAGAACACGGCACGGAGTCAGGGATGCCAGCAACAGCGCGGATCTTCCAAACCCGAACGGAGGATGCGGGAAACACCGCCGCGCGCACACTCGCACATCTCCCAGCCGGGTTCAGGTGGCAGAGAGCGGCTGCCAGGGGCGCAGGCCAAGGGTCGGGGGCGCAGGCCGAGGGCCAGCAGCCGCCACCCCAGCGCCAGCCCCGTCCCAGGATCCCCCGGGAACGCGGGACAGGCGCGCTGCCCTCACAGCCGCGCCGCCGCGCCGGCTCCGCGCTCACCCGCGGCCCGCCCGGCAGCGCGCGATACCGACAGCCAATCAGAACGCGATCGCCCTGCCAGCGCAGCCAATGGTGGCGCGGTCCGCCGGGCGCGGGGGCGGGGGGCACCGCCCCTTCACGTCACGCGACCTCGCGCTGTGTGGCGACCATAACGTCATGAGGCAGGGGCGGATCCTCGGGCCGGATTGGGAATGGCGGGGGTGGTGTGAGGGAGGGCGGGGGAGCGGGGGAGCGGGATGGCGCCCGGCCCTGGCACCTGCGGGCACAGCGCCAGGGCTGCTCTGCTCACGCGTCTGGCAGTGCCGCTTTGTACCGATAGCAGAGAGTCACAGAATAGGCTGAATTGAAAGGGAAGCATCAGGATCATCGAGTCCCAACTGCTGTCCTGCACAGGACACTTAAAGAGTCACAGAATGCCCGAGAACAGTGTCCGAATGCTTCTTGCCCTCGGTCCGGCTGGTGCTGTGACCACTGCCCTGGGGAGCCTCTTCCAGTGCCCAGACACCCTCTGGGGCAAGAACTTTTACCTGATACCCTGACACAACTTCAAGCCATTCCCTTGGGTCCTGTCTCTGTGCTCCCCAGAGAAGAGATCAGGGTCTGCCCCTCCTCTTCCCCTTCCAATGAGGAAGTTTCAGACCCCAGTGAGGCCTCCCCTCAGTCTCCTCCAGGATGAACAAACCAAGGGCCTTCAGCCATTACTTATAAGGCTTCTCAAGGCCCTTCACCAGCTCTGTGTCCTTTCTTTGGACACTCTCCAGTAGCTTTAGATCGTTTTTACATTGTGGTCTCCCAAACTGCCCCCAGCACTGGAGGTGAGGCCACCCCAGCCCAGAGCAGAGTGGGACAATGCCCTTCCTTGCCCAGCTGGTGATGCTGGGCCTGATGTCCCCAAGACAGGGATGTGCCTCCTGGCTGCCAGGGCACTGTTGCCTCATCTTCAGCTTGGCACAGACCAGGATCTCCAGGTCTCTTTCCATGTTGCTGCTCTCCAGCCTCTCATTCCCCAATCTTTCCATCCATCCAGGGTTGCCCCATCCCAGGTGCAGAGTCCAGCATTTTTCCTTGTTGAACTGCACACAGGTGGTGATTGCCCAGCCCTTTGATTCATCGAGGTCTCTGCAGGGCCTCCCTACCTTTGAGGGAGTCAACAGCTCTTCCCTGTCTTGTCTCATCTGCTGATTTGCTGATTCTCCCTTCCAGTCCTGCCTGCAGGTTGTTCATGAGGATGCTGAAGAGCAGAGGGCCAGGGATGGAGCCCTGCAGAGCCCTGCAAGTGACAAGTCACCAGTTTGATGTCACCCCAGCCACTGTATGTAACCCTTTGTGCCTGACTGGTGAGCCAGTTGCTCAGTCATTATATGGCACATTTTTCCAGGCGTTCAAAAGATCAATTGCTTGTAAATATAATGGCCTTGGTAAGGTTTAGGACTCAATGTGCTTCATTGTCATGACTTAGGGGGAGGTTCAGTT
This sequence comes from Ammospiza caudacuta, assembly GCF_027887145.1. Taxonomy (NCBI): domain Eukaryota; kingdom Metazoa; phylum Chordata; class Aves; order Passeriformes; family Passerellidae; genus Ammospiza; species Ammospiza caudacuta. Next base: position 66,630,029 of record NC_080632.1, on the reverse strand, counting down.
CTCAGACCTAGGAGGAGATTGATAATGCCTAGAAGAAGAATGTACTGTTGCAAAATGTGGAAGATGTAAAACTTTTTCAAGAAGGAATGTTCTTTAATGTATTACCTTTTTATACTTTCAACAACAAGATTTAATTCCTGAATCAGGAAATAGCCAACAAGCTCTAAGTGATGTCCAAGTGTTAGAAAAACAAACTACTTTTTTGGCAGAATTGCCTTATTAAGGTTTAGGGCTTGGCAGGCTTCAATGATCTCAGACCTATGGGAGGTTTGCAAAGCCTGGGGAGAAGGATGTAGCATTGATGGTGGGCACAAAGAATGCAGAATTTCCAAGGCACAAGAATATCTGGCAGAATCCCCAAGAAAAGGAAGAAACTAATAAAGGAACTCAGCAATTGCACTGAATAAGGTATTATTAATTTCTCAATTTCTGGGCCTCTGGCTGTGCCCTGCCTGGGGGCTCCCCTGTCGGGGGGAGACTGTCCTGAAGCAGTTTTGTGTCAGAAAAGAGAGACGTACTGGACTTTTTTGGTGTTCAGGTTCTTGTTTATTATTATCTTATCTAAATTTTGCATGCTGTCCACACCAGGTAGTGCACTGGAAAAGCACCACAAAAATGGCTAACAATCTCTTGTTACAATGTCTTTTAAGACTAAACTACCCAATCAAGAACTGATGCCTAGATTATTTTCCCTTTTAACCCAATAATTGATCCCTGGAAGCCTGTAATGCAAACTTTTTTACCCAATTACAAAATGCCACCCAAACCCATGAAGAAGAAAGAAGAAGAAGGATAAAGAAGGAACTTGGGACAACACCCTCTGTCCTCCATCTTGCTTCCATTCACAACATACTAAAAATCCCAAAACCTGAATTTCTCACCCAAGTGATACACCTACACTACTCTCTATAATCTATTTCACACTTTTGTGGATTCTAGTCTATCTTGAAGTCTAGGAAGCTTTCTCCATGAATGAGGGTCAAAGTCAGTGCTCCCCTGGGCGTCAGGGCACCCCAGAGTAGACAGAGAAATATTCTCTGTGCCCTGGGTTTCCACAATGTGTGACTGGGTAAAAAGTAATTCCAGCAGCAGGAGATGCAACCACTGACCCAAAAGTAAAGAAAGACTCAGCATGCAGACTAATTAACGTA